>NW_026734478.1:0-374636 GCF_949786415.1 Peromyscus eremicus
TATTGCGCTCCCATTGCCATACACAGTGCAAATATCAATCGAGTCTGTTCCCAGCAAGTACAGTGTATCGGACTGAAGAGGAGCTACTGTTCTTGTCAGTTTCCTAAGCAGAGTTGAACTAGATATGGCTCGTGTGTAGGAAGCACAGTTCTTTGTTCTGAGCATTCTCACTGTTCTGGCCCTATAGGAAATACAGTAGAGTAGAAGAGTGCTCTTTTCTCTAAAGCAGAGTGTGTTTCTGTAAGGTGAGCTAGCTTTTGTTTCCCAGTCCTAAATGGAGTTGAATCACATGCAGTTTCTGGTGCTACGAGCAAGAGTTGTTTTATGGTAAGAAGAGTCACTATTGTGCTGCCATTGTCATACACAGGACAAATAGCACTGTCGTCTGTTCCCAGCACGTACAGTGTATTGGACTGAAGAGGATCTACTGTTCATGTCAGGTTCCTAAGCAGAATTGAACTAGATATGGCCATGTGTGTAGGAAGCACAGTTCTTTTGTTCTGAGCAAGCTCAATGTTCGGACACCATATGAAACACAGTAGAGTAGAAGAGTGCTCTTTTCTCAAAAGCAGAGTGTGTTTATTGAAAGGCGAGCTAGTGTTTGTTTCCCAGTCAGAAATGGAATTGAATCCCGTTCAGTTTCTGGTCCTACGAGCAAGAGATTTTTCTGGTAAGAAGAGTCACTGTTGTGCTCCCATTGCCATAAACAGTGCAAATAGCACTGGCATCTGTTCCGTGCATGTACAGAGTATTGGACTGAAGAGGAGCTACTGTTCTTGTCAGTTTCCTAAGCAGAGTTGAACTAGATATGGCCCTTGTGTGTAGGAAGCACAGTCCTTTTGGTCTGAGCAAGCTCACTGTTCTGGCCATAGAGGAAACTCAGTAGAGTAGAAGAGTGCTCTTTTCTCAAAAGCAGAGTGTGTTTCTTGTGAGCAGAGCTAGCGTTTGTTTCCCAGTCCTAAATGGAGTTGAGTCACATGCAGTTTGTGGTCCTAAGAGCAAGAGTTGTTTTCTGGTAAGAAGAGTCACTGTTGCGCTCCCATTGCCATACAGACTACAATAGCACTCGCGTCTGTTCCCAGCAAGTACAGTGTATTAGACTGAAGAGGAGCTACTGTTCTTGTCAGTAACCTAAGCAAAGTTGAATTAGATATGGCCCATGTGTGTAGGAAGCACATTTCTTTTGTTCTGAGCAAGCTCACTGTTCGGACGCCATAGGAAACCCAGTAGAGTAGATGAGTGCTCTTTTCTCAAAAGCAGTGTGTTTCTTGTAGGCGAGCTAGCATTTGTTTCCCAGTCCTAAATGGAGTTGAATTACATGCAGTTTCTGGTCCTATGAGCAAGAGTTGTTTTCTGGTAAGAAGAATCACAATTGTGCTCTCAATGTCATACACAGTGCAAATAGCATTGGCGTCGGTTCCCAACATGTACAGTGTATTGGACTGAAGAGAATCTACTGTTCTTGTCAGGTTCCTAAGCAGAATTGAACTAGATATGGTCTTGTGTGTAGGAAGCACAGTTCTTTTGTTCTGAGCAAGTACACTGTTCTGGCCCTATAGGAAACACAGTAGAGTAGAAGAGTGCTCTTTTCTCAAAAGCAGAGTGTGTTTCTTCTAAGGTGAGCTACCGTTTCTTTCCCAGTCCTAAATGGAGTTGAATCACATGAAGTTTCTGGTGCTACGAACAAGAGTTGTTTTCTAGTAAGGAAAGTCACATTGCGCTCCCATTGCCATACACTGTGCAAATAGCACTCGCGTCTGTTCCCAGCAATACAGTGTATTGGACTGAAGAGGATCTACTGTTCTTGTCAGGTTCCTAAGCAGACTTGAACTAGATATGGCCGTGTGTGTAGGAGGCACAGTTTTTTTGTTCTGAGCAAGCTCACTGTTCGGAACCCATAGGAAACACAGTAAGGTAGAAGAGTGCTTTTTTCTCAAAAGCAGAGTGTGTTTCTTTTAAGGCGAGCTAGCGTTTGTTTCCCATTCCTAAATGGAGTGGAATCACATGCAGTTTCTGGTCCTATGAGCAAGAGTTGTTTTCTGGTAAGGAAAGTCACTATTGTGCTCCCATTGCCATACACAGTGCAAATAGCCCTCCCGTCTCTTCCCAGCAAGTACAGTGTATTGGACTGAAGAGGAGCTACTGTTCTTGTCAGCTTCCTAAGAAGAGTTGAACTACATATGGTCCCTGTGTGTAGGAAGCACAGATCTTTTTTTCTGAGCAAGCTCATTGTTCTGGCCCTATAGGAAACACAGTAGAGTAGAAGAGTGCTCTTTTCTCAAAAGCAGAGTGTGTTTCTTGTAAAGCGAGCTAGAGTTTGTTTCCCAGTCCTAAATGGAGTTGAGTCACATGCAATTTTTTGTTCTATGAGCAAGAGTTGTTTTCTGGTAAGACGAGTCACTATTGTGCTCCAATTGCCATACACAGTGTAAATAGCCATCGCGTCTGTTCCCAGCAAGTACAGTGTACTGGACTGAAGAGGAGCTACTGTTCTTCTCAGTTTCCTAAGCAGAGTTGAACTAGATATGGCCCGTGTGTCTAGGAAGCACAGTTCATTTGTTCTGAGCCAGCTAACTGTTCTGGCCCTATAGGAAACACAGTAGAGTAGAAGAGTGCTCTTTTCTCAAAAGCAGAGTGTGTTTCTTGTAAGGGGAGCTAGAGTTTGTTTCCCAGTCCTAAATGGAGTTGAATCACATGCAGTTTCTGGTCGTACGAGCAAGAGTTGTTTTCTGGTAAGATGAGTCACTATTGTGCTCCAATTGCCATACACAGTGCAAATAGCACTCACGTCTGTTCTCAGCAAGTACAGTGTATCGGATTGAAGAGGAGCTGCTGTTCTTGTCAGTTTACTAAGCAGAGTTGAACTAGATATGGCCCGTGTGTTTAGGAAGCACAGTTATTATGTTCTAAGCAAGCTCACTGTTCTGGCCCTATAGGAAACACAGTAGAGTAGAAAAGTGCTCTTTTCTCAAAAGCAGAGTGTGTTTCTTGTAAGGCGAGCTAGCGGTTGTTTCCCAGTCCTAAATGGCGTTGAATCACATGCAGTTTGTGTTCCTAGGAGCAAGAGTTGTTTTCTGTTAAGGAAAGTCACTATTGTGCTCTCATTGCCATACACAGTGCAAATAGCACTCGCGTCTGTTCCCAGCAAGTACAGTGTATTGGACTGAAGAGGAGCTACTGTTCTTGTCAGTTTCCTAAGCAGAGTTGAACTAGCTATGGCCCGTGTGTAGGAAGCACAGTTCTTTTGTTCTGAGCAAGTTCACTGTTCTGGTCTTATAGGAAACACAGTAGAATAGAAGATTGCTCTTTTCTCAAAAGCAGAGTGTGTTTCTTGTAAGGCGAGTTAGCGTTTGTTTCCCAGTCCTAAATGGAGTTGAATCCCATGCAGTTTCTGGTCCTACGAGAAAGAGTTGTTTTCTGGTAAGGAAAGTCACTATTGCGCTCCCATTGCCATACACAGGGCAAATAGCACTCGCTTCTTTTCCCAACAAGTACAGTGTATTGGACTGAATAGGAGCTACTGTTCTTGTCAGTTTCCTAAGCAGAGTTGAACTACATATGGTCCTTGTGTGTAGGAAGCACAGTTCTTTTGTTCTGAGCAAGCTCACTGTTTGGACCCCATAGGAAACACAGTAAAGTAGAAGAGTGCTCTTTTGTCTAAAGCAGAGTGTGTTTCTTGTAAGGTGAGCTAGCGTTTGTGTCTCAGTCCTAAATGGAGTGGAATCACATGCAGTTTCTGGTCCTACGAGCAAGAGTTGTTTCATTGTAAGAATAGTCACTATTGCGCTGCCATTGCCATACACAGGACAAATAGTACTGGCATCTGTTCCCAGCAAGTACAGTGTATTGGACTGAAGAGGATCTACTGTACTTGTCGGTTCCTAAGCAGAATTGAACAAGATATGGCCGTGTGTGTAGGAAGCACAGTTCTTTTGTTCTGAGCAAGCTCACTGTTCTGGCCCTATAGGAAACACAATAGAGTAGAAGAGTGCTCTTTTCTCTAAAGCAGAGTGTGTTTCTTGTAAGGTGAGCTAGCGTTTGTTTCCCAGTCCTAAATGGCGTTGAATCACATGCAGGTTGTGTTCCTAGGAGCAAGAGTTGTTTTCTGTTAAGGAAAGTCACTATTGTGCTCTCATTGCCATACACAGTGCAAATAGCACTCGTGTCTGTTCCCAGCAAGTACAGTGTATTGGACTGAAGAGGAGCTACTGTTCTTGTCAGTTTCCTAAGCAGAGTTGAACTAGTTATGGCCCGTGTGTAGGAAGCACAGTTCTTTTGTTCTGAGCAAGTTCACTGTTCTGGCCTTATAGGAAACACAGTAGAGTAGAAGATTGCTCTTTTCTCAAAAGCAGAGTGTGTTTCTTGTAAGGCGAGTTAACGTTTGTTTCCCAGTCCTAAATGGAGTTGAATCACATGCAGTTTCTGGTCCTAAGAGCAAGAGTTGTTTTATGGTAAGAGGAGTCACTATTTCGCTGCCATTGCCAAACACAGGAAAAATAGGACTGGCGTCTGTTCCCAGCAAGTACAGTGTATTGGACTGAAGAGGATCTTCTGTTCTTGTCAGGTTACTAAGCAGACTTGAACTAGATATGGCCGTGTGTGTAGGAAGCACAGTTCTTTTGTTCTGAGCAAGCTCACTGTTCGGACCCCATAGGAAACACAGTAGAGTAGAAGAGTGCTCTTTTCTCAAAAGCAGAGTGTGTTTCTTGTAAGTGGAGCTAGCATTTGTTTCCCAGTCCTAAATGAAGTTGAATCACATGCAGTTTCTGGTCCTACGAGCAAGAGTTGTTTTCTGGTAAGGAAAGTCACTATTGTGCTCCCATTGCAATACACAGTTCAAATAGCACTCGTGTCTGTTCCCAGCAAGTACAGTGTATTGGACTGAATAGAAGCTACTGTTCTTGTCAGTTTCCTAAGCAGAGTTGAACTACATATGGTCCGTGTTTGTAGGAAGCACATTTAATGTGTTCTGAGCAAGCTCACTGTTCTGGCCCTATAGGAAACACAGTAGAGTAGAAGAGTGCTTTTTTCTCAAAAGCAGAGTGTGTTTCTTGTAAGGCGAGCTTGCGTTTGTTTCCCAGTCCTAAATGGAGTTGAGTCACAGGCAGTTTTTGGTCCTTCGAGCAAGAGTTGTTTTCTAGTAAGAAGAGTCACTATTGCGTTCCAAATGCCATACACAGTGCAAATAGCACTCGCGTCTGTTCCCAGCAAGTACAGTGTATTGGACTGAATAGAAGCTACTGTTCTTGTCAGTTTCCTAAGCAGAGTTGAACTAGATATGGCCCGTGTGAAGGAAGCACAGTTCTTTTGTTCCAAGCAAGCTCACTGTTTGGAGCCCATAGGAAACACAGTAGAGTAGAAGTGTGCTCTTTTCTCAAAAGCAGAGTGTGTTTCTTGTAAGGCGAGCTAGCGTTTGTTTCCCATTCCTAAATAGAGTTGAATCACATGCAGTTTCTGGTCCTACGAGCAAGAGTTGTTTTCTGGTAAGGAAAGTCACTATTGCGCTCCCATTGCCATTCACAGTGCAAATAGCACTCGCGTCTCTTCCCAGCAAGTACAGTGTATCGGACTGAAGAAGAGATACTGTTCTTGTCAGTTTACTAAGCAGAGTTGAACTAGATATGGTCCGTGTATGTAGGGAGCACAATTCTTTTGTTCTGAGCAAGCTCACTGTTTGGAACCCATAGGAAACACAGTAGATTAGAAGAGTGCTCTTTTCTCTAAAGCAGAGTATGTTTCTTGTAAGGCGAGCTAGCATTTGTTTCCCAGTCCTAAATGGTGTGGAATCACATGCAGTTTCTGGTCCTACGAGCAAGAGTTGTTTTCTGGTAAGGAAAGTCACTTTTGTGCTCCCATTGCCATACACAGTGCAAATAGCCCATGCGTCTGTCCCAGCAAGTACAGTGTATCGGACTGAAGAGTAGCTACTGTTCTTGTTAGTTTCCTAAGCAGAGTTGAACTACATATGGCCCCTGTGTGTAGGAGGCACAGTTCTTATGTTCTGAGCAAGCTCACTGTTCTGGCCCTATAGGAAACACAGTAGAGTAGAAGAGTGCTCTTTTCTCTAAAGCAGAGTGTGTTTCTTGTAAGGTGAGCTCGCATTTGTTTCCCAGTCCTAAATGGAGTTGAGTCACATGCAGTTTTTGGTCCTACGAGCAAGAGTTGTTTACTGGTAAGAAGAGTCACTATTGCGCTCCAAATGCCTTATACAGTGCAAATAGCACTCCCGTCTGTTCCCAGCAAGTACAGTGTATTGGACTGAATAGGAGCTACTGTTCTTCTCAGTTTCCTAAGCAGAGTTGAACTAGATATGGTCCATGTGTGTAGGAAGCACAGTTCTTTTGTTCTTAGCAAGCTCACTGTTTGTACCCCATAGGAAACACAGTGGAGTAGAAGAGTGCTCTTTTTTCAAAAGCAGAGTGTGTTTCTTGTAAGGCGAACTAGCATTTGTTTCCCAGTCCTAAGTGGAGTTGAATCCCATGCAGTTTCTGGTACTACGAGCAAGAGTTGTTTTCTGGTAAGAAGAGTCACTATTGCGCTGCCATTGCCATACACAGGACAAATATCACTGGCGTCTGTGCGCAGCAAGTACAGTGTATTGGACTGAATAGGAGCTACTGTTCTTGTCAGGTTCTTAAGCAGACTTGAAATAGATATGGCCGTGTGTGTAGGAAGAACAGTTTTTTTTGTTCTGAGCAAGCTCACTGTTCGGACACCATAGGAAACACAGTAGAGTAGAAGAATGCTCTTTTCTCTAAAGCAGAGTGTGTTTCTTGGAAGGCGAGCTAGCGTTTGTTTCCCAGTCCTAAATGGAGTTGAATCACATGCAGTTTCTGGTACTAAGAGCAAGAGTTGTTTTCTGGTAAGGAAAGTCACTTTTGCGCTCCCATTGCCATACACAGTGCAAATAGCCCATGCTTCTGTTCCCAGCAAGTACAGTGTATTGGACTGAAGAGGAGCTACTGTTCTTCTCAGTTTCCTAAGCAGAGTTGAACTAGTTATGGCCCGTGTGTAGGAAGCACAGTTCTTTTGTTCTGAGCAAGCTCACTGTTCTGGCCCTATAGGAAACACATTATAGTAGAAGAGTGCTCTTTTCTCTAAAGCAGAGTGTGTTTCTTGTAAGGCGAGCTAGCGTTTGTTTCCCAGTCCTAAATGCAGTTGAATCACATGCAATTCCTAGTCCTACGAGCAAGAGTTGTTTTCTGGTAAAAAGAGTCACTATTGCGCTGCCATTGCCATACACAGGACAAATAGCACTGGCGTCTGTTCCCAGCAAGTACAGTGTATTGGACTGAAGAGGATCTACTGTTCTTGTCAGGTTCCTAAGCAGAATTGAACTAGATATGGCCGTGTGTGTAGGAAGCGCAGTTCTTTTGTTCTGAGCAAGCTCACTGTTCGGACACCATAGGAAACACAGTAGAGTAGAAGAGTGCTCTTTTCTCAAAAGCAGAGTGTGTTTCATGTAAGGCGAGCTAGCGTTTGATTCCCAGTCCTAAATAAAGTTGAATGACATGCAGTTTCTGGGCCTAAGAGCAAGAGTTGTTTTCTGGTAAGGAAAGTCACTATTGTGCTCCCATTGCCATACACAGTGCAAATAGCTCTCGCGTCTGTTCCCAGCAAGTACAGTGTATCGGACAGAAGAGGAGCCACTGTTCTTGTCAGTTTCCTACGCAGAGTTGAACTAGATACGGCCCGTGTGTGTAGGAAGCACAGTTCTTATGTTCTGAGCAAGCTCACGGTTCTGGCCCTATAGGAAACACAGTAGAGTAGAAGAGTGCTCTTTTCTCAAAAGCAGACTGTGTTTCATGTAAGGCGAGCTAGCATTTGTTTCCCAGTCCTAAATGGAGTTGAATCACACGCAGTTTCTGGTTTTACGAGCAAGAGTTGTTTTCTGGTAAGGAAAGTCACTATTGTGCTCCCATTGCCATCCACAGTACGAATAGCACTCGCGTCTGTTCCCAGCAAGTACAGTGTATCGGACTGAAGAGGAGCTACAGTTCTTGTCACTTTCCTAAGCAGAGTTGAACTAGATATTGCCCTTGTGTGTAGGAAGCACAGTTCTTATGTTCTTAGCAAGCTCACTGTTCTGGCCCTATAGAAAACACAGTAGAGTAGAAGAGTGCTCTTTTCTCTAAAGCAGAGTGTGTTTCTTGTAAGGCGAGCTAGCGTTTGTTTCCTAGTCCTAAGTAGAGTTGAATCACATGCAGTTTCAGGTCCTACGAACAAGAGTTGTTTTCTGGTAAGGAAAGTCTCATTGCGCTTCCATTGCCAAACACAGTGCAAATAGCACTCGCGTCTGTTCCCAGCAAATACAGTGTATTGAACTGAATAGGTGCTACTGTTCTTGTCAGTTTCCTAAGCAGAGTTGAACTAGATATGATCCGTGTTTGTAGGAGCACAGTTCTTTTGTTCTTTGCAAGATCACTGTTTGGACCCTAAAGTAAACAAAGTAGTGTAGAAGAGAGCTCTATTCTCTAAAGCAGAGTGTGTTTCTGGTAAGGCGAGCTAGCGTTTGTTTCACAGTCCTAAATGGAGTTGAATCCCATGCAGTTTTTGGTCCTACGAGCAAGAGTTTTTTTCTGGTAAGAATAGTCACTATTGTGCTACCATTGCCATACACTGTGCAAATAGCACTCGCGTCTGTTCCCAGCAAGTACAGTGTATTGGACTGAAGAGGATCTACTGTTCTTGTCAGGTTCCTAAGCAGACTTGAACTAGATATGGCCGTGTGTGTAGGAGGCACAGTTTTTTTGTTCTGAGCAAGCTCACTGTTCGGAACCCATAGGAAACACAGTAAGGTAGAAGAGTGCTTTTTTCTCAAAAGCAGAGTGTGTTTCTTTTAAGGCGAGCTAGCGTTTGTTTCCCATTCCTAAATGGAGTGGAATCACATGCAGTTTCTGGTCCTATGAGCAAGAGTTGTTTTCTGGTAAGGAAAGTCACTATTGTGCTCCCATTGCCATACACAGTGCAAATAGCCCTCCCGTCTCTTCCCAGCAAGTACAGTGTATTGGACTGAAGAGGAGCTACTGTTCTTGTCAGCTTCCTAAGAAGAGTTGAACTACATATGATCCCTGTGTGTAGGAAGCACAGATCTTTTTTTCTGAGCAAGCTCATTGTTCTGGCCCTATAGGAAACACAGTAGAGTAGAAGAGTGCTCTTTTCTCAAAAGCAGAGTGTGTTTCTTGTAAAGCGAGCTAGAGTTTGTTTCCCAGTCCTAAATGGAGTTGAGTCACATGCAATTTTTTGTTCTATGAGCAAGAGTTGTTTTCTGGTAAGACGAGTCACTATTGTGCTCCAATTGCCATACACAGTGTAAATAGCCATCGCGTCTGTTCCCAGCAAGTACAGTGTACTGGACTGAAGAGGAGCTACTGTTCTTCTCAGTTTCCTAAGCAGAGTTGAACTAGATATGGCCCGTGTGTCTAGGAAGCACAGTTCATTTGTTCTGAGCCAGCTAACTGTTCTGGCCCTATAGGAAACACAGTAGAGTAGAAGAGTGCTCTTTTCTCAAAAGCAGAGTGTGTTTCTTGTAAGGGGAGCTAGAGTTTGTTTCCCAGTCCTAAATGGAGTTGAATCACATGCAGTTTCTGGTCGTACGAGCAAGAGTTGTTTTCTGGTAAGATGAGTCACTATTGTGCTCCAATTGCCATACACAGTGCAAATAGCACTCACGTCTGTTCTCAGCAAGTACAGTGTATCGGACTGAAGAGGAGCTGCTGTTCTTGTCAGTTTACTAAGCAGAGTTGAACTAGATATGGCCCGTGTGTTTAGGAAGCACAGTTATTATGTTCTAAGCAAGCTCACTGTTCTGGCCCTATAGGAAACACAGTAGAGTAGAAAAGTGCTCTTTTCTCAAAAGCAGAGTGTGTTTCTTGTAAGGCGAGCTAGCGGTTGTTTCCCAGTCCTAAATGGCGTTGAATCACATGCAGTTTGTGTTCCTAGGAGCAAGAGTTGTTTTCTGTTAAGGAAAGTCACTATTGTGCTCTCATTGCCATACACAGTGCAAATAGCACTCGCGTCTGTTCCCAGCAAGTACAGTGTATTGGACTGAAGAGGAGCTACTGTTCTTGTCAGTTTCCTAAGCAGAGTTGAACTAGCTATGGCCCGTGTGTAGGAAGCACAGTTCTTTTGTTCTGAGCAAGTTCACTGTTCTGGCCTTATAGGAAACACAGTAGAATAGAAGATTGCTCTTTTCTCAAAAGCAGAGTGTGTTTCTTGTAAGGCGAGTTAGCGTTTGTTTCCCAGTCCTAAATGGAGTTGAATCCCATGCAGTTTCTGGTCCTACGAGAAAGAGTTGTTTTCTGGTAAGGAAAGTCACTATTGCGCTCCCATTGCCATACACAGGGCAAATAGCACTCACTTCTTTTCCCAACAAGTACAGTGTATTGGACTGAATAGGAGCTACTGTTCTTGTCAGTTTCCTAAGCAGAGTTGAACTACATACGTTCCTTGTGTGTAGGAAGCACAGTTCTTTTGTTCTGAGCAAGCTCACTGTTTGGACCCCATAGGAAACACAGTAGAGTAGAAGAGTGCTCTTTTGTCTAAAGCAGAGTGTGTTTCTTGTAAGGTGAGCTAGCGTTTGTGTCTCAGTCCTAAATGGAGTGGAATCACATGCAGTTTCTGGTCCTACGAGCAAGAGTTGTTTCATTGTAAGAATAGTCACTATTGCGCTGGCATTGCCATACACAGGACAAATAGTACTGGCATCTGTTCCCAGCAAGTACAGTGTATTGGACTGAAGAGGATCTACTGTACTTGTCGGTTCCTAAGCAGAATTGAACAAGATATGGCCGTGTGTGTAGGAAGCACAGTTCTTTTGTTCTGAGCAAGCTCACTGTTCTGGCCCTATAGGAAACACAGTAGAGTAGAAGAGTGCTCTTTTCTCTAAAGCAGAGTGTGTTTCTTGTAAGGTGAGCTAGCGTTTGTTTCCCAGTCCTAAATGGCGTTGAATCACATGCAGTTTGTGTTCCTAGGAGCAAGAGTTGTTTTCTGTTAAGGAAAGTCACTATTGTGCTCTCATTGCCATACACAGTGCAAATAGCACTCGTGTCTGTTCCCAGCAAGTACAGTGTATTGGACTGAAGAGGAGCTACTGTTCTTGTCAGTTTCCTAAGCAGAGTTGAACTAGTTATGGCCCGTGTGTAGGAAGCACAGTTCTTTTGTTCTGAGCAAGTTCACTGTTCTGGCCTTATAGGAAACACAGTAGAGTAGAAGATTGCTCTTTTCTCAAAAGCAGAGTGTGTTTCTTGTAAGGCGAGTTAACGTTTGTTTCCCAGTCCTAAATGGAGTTGAATCACATGCAGTTTCTGGTCCTACGAGCAAGAGTTGTTTTATGGTAAAAGGAGTCACTATTTCGCTGCCATTGCCAAACACAGGAAAAATAGGACTGGCGTCTGTTCCCAGCAAGTACAGTGTATTGGACTGAAGAGGATCTTCTGTTCTTGTCAGGTTACTAAGCAGACTTGAACTAGATATGGCCGTGTGTGTAGGAAGCACAGTTCTTTTGTTCTGAGCAAGCTCACTGTTCGGACCCCATAGGAAACACAGTAGAGTAGAAGAGTGCTCTTTTCTCAAAAGCAGAGTGTGTTTCTTGTAAGTGGAGCTAGCATTTGTTTCCCAGTCCTAAATGAAGTTGAATCACATGCAGTTTCTGGTCCTACGAGCAAGAGTTGTTTTCTGGTAAGGAAAGTCACTATTGTGCTCCCATTGCAATACACAGTTCAAATAGCACTCGTGTCTGTTCCCAGCAAGTACAGTGTATTGGACTGAATAGAAGCTACTGTTCTTGTCAGTTTCCTAAGCAGAGTTGAACTACATATGGTCCGTGTTTGTAGGAAGCACATTTAATGTGTTCTGAGCAAGCTCACTGTTCTGGCCCTATAGGAAACACAGTAGAGTAGAAGAGTGCTTTTTTCTCAAAAGCAGAGTGTGTTTCTTGTAAGGCGAGCTTGCGTTTGTTTCCCAGTCCTAAATTGAGTTGAGTCACAGGCAGTTTTTGGTCCTTCGAGCAAGAGTTGTTTTCTAGTAAGAAGAGTCACTATTGCGTTCCAAATGCCATACACAGTGCAAATAGCACTCGCGTCTGTTCCCAGCAAGTACAGTGTATTGGACTGAATAGAAGCTACTGTTCTTGTCAGTTTCCTAAGCAGAGTTGAACTAGATATGGCCCGTGTGAAGGAAGCACAGTTCTTTTGTTCCAAGCAAGCTCACTGTTTGGAGCCCATAGGAAACACAGTAGAGTAGAAGTGTGCTCTTTTCTCAAAAGCAGAGTGTGTTTCTTGTAAGGCGAGCTAGCGTTTGTTTCCCATTCCTAAATAGAGTTGAATCACATGCAGTTTCTGGTCCTACGAGCAAGAGTTGTTTTCTGGTAAGGAAAGTCACTATTGCGCTCCCATTGCCATTCACAGTGCAAATAGCACTCGCGTATCTTCCCAGCAAGTACAGTGTATCGGACTGAAGAGGAGATACTGTTCTTGTCAGTTTACTAAGCAGAGTTGAACTAGATATGGTCCGTGTATGTAGGGAGCACAATTCTTTTGTTCTGAGCAAGCTCACTGTTTGGAACCCATAGGAAACACAGTAGATTAGAAGAGTGCTCTTTTCTCTAAAGCAGAGTATGTTTCTTGTAAGGCGAGCTGGCATTTGTTTCCCAGTCCTAAATGGTGTGGAATCACATGCAGTTTCTGGTCCTACGAGCAAGAGTTGTTTTCTCGTAAGGAAAGTCACTTTTGTGCTCCCATTGCCATACACAGTGCAAATAGCCCATGCGCCTGTCCCAGCAAGTACAGTGTATCGGACTGAAGAGGAGCTACTGTTCTTGTTAGTTTCCTAAGCAGAGTTGAACTACATATGGCCCCTGTGTGTAGGAGGCACAGTTCTTATGTTCTGAGCAAGCTCACTGTTCTGGCCCTATAGGAAACACAGTAGAGTAGAAGAGTGCTCTTTTCTCTAAAGCAGAGTGTGTTTCTTGAAAGGTGAGCTCGCATTTGTTTCCCAGTCCTAAATGGAGTTGAGTCACATGCAGTTTTTGGTCCTACGAGCAAGAGTTGTTTACTGGTAAGAAGAGTCACTATTGCGCTCCAAATGCCTTATACAGTGCAAATAGCACTCCCGTCTGTTCCCAGCAAGTACAGTGTATTGGACTGAATAGGAGCTACTGTTCTTCTCAGTTTCCTAAGCAGAGTTGAACTAGATATGGTCCATGTGTGTAGGAAGCACAGTTCTTTTGTTCTTAGCAAGCTCACTGTTTGTACCCCATAGGAAACACAGTGGAGTAGAAGAGTGCTCTTTTTTCAAAAGCAGAGTGTGTTTCTTGTAAGGCGAACTAGCATTTGTTTCCCAGTCCTAAGTGGAGTTGAATCCCATGCAGTTTCTGGTACTACGAGCAAGAGTTGTTTTCTGGTAAGAAGAGTCACTATTGCGCTGCCATTGCCATACACAGGACAAATATCACTGGCGTCTGTGCGCAGCAAGTACAGTGTATTGGACTGAATAGGAGCTACTGTTCTTGTCAGGTTCTTAAGCAGACTTGAAATAGATATGGCCGTGTGTGTAGGAAGAACATTTTTTTTTGTTCTGAGCAAGCTCACTGTTCGGACACCATAGGAAACACAGTAGAGTAGAAGAATGCTCTTTTCTCTAAAGCAGAGTGTGTTTCTTGGAAGGCGAGCTAGCGTTTGTTTCCCAGTCCTAAATGGAGTTGAATCACATGCAGTTTCTGGTACTAAGAGCAAGAGTTGTTTTCTGGTAAGGAAAGTTACTTTTGCGCTCCCATTGCCATACACAGTGCAAATAGCCCATGCTTCTGTTCCCAGCAAGTACAGTGTATTGGACTGAAGAGGAGCTACTGTTCTTCTCAGTTTCCTAAGCAGAGTTGAACTAGTTATGGCCCGTGTGTAGGAAGCACAGTTCTTTTGTTCTGAGCAAGCTCACTGTTCTGGCCCTATAGGAAACACATTATAGTAGAAGAGTGCTCTTTTCTCTAAAGCAGAGTGTGTTTCTTGTAAGGCGAGCTAGCGTTTGTTTCCCAGTCCTAAATGCAGTTGAATCACATGCAATTTCTAGTCCTACGAGCAAGAGTTGTTTTCTGGTAAAAAGAGTCACTATTGCGCTGCCATTGCCATACACAGGACAAATAGCACTGGCGTCTGTTCCCAGCAAGTACAGTGTATTGGACTGAAGAGGATCTACTGTTCTTGTCAGGTTCCTAAGCAGAATTGAACTAGATATGGCCGTGTGTGTAGGAAGCGCAGTTCTTTTGTTCTGAGCAAGCTCACTGTTCGGACACCATAGGAAACACAGTAGAGTAGAAGAGTGCTCTTTTCTCAAAAGCAGAGTGTGTTTCATGTAAGGTGAGCTAGCGTTTTATTCCCATTCCTAAATAAAGTTGAATGACATGCAGTTTCTGGGCCTAAGAGCAAGAGTTGTTTTCTGGTAAGGAAAGTCACTATTGTGCTCCCATTGCCATACACAGTGCAAATAGCTCTCGCGTCTGTTCCCAGCAAGTACAGTGTATCGGACAGAAGAGGAGCCACTGTTCTTGTCAGTTTCCTACGCAGAGTTGAACTAGATACGGCCCGTGTGTGTAGGAAGCACAGTTCTTATGTTCTGAGCAAGCTCACGGTTCTGGCCCTATAGGAAACACAGTAGAGTAGAAGAGTGCTCTTTTCTCAAAAGCAGACTGTGTTTCATGTAAGGCGAGCTAGCATTTGTTTCCCAGTCCTAAATGGAGTTGAATCACACGCAGTTTCTGGTTTTACGAGCAAGAGTTGTTTTCTGGTAAGGAAAGTCACTATTGTGCTCCCATTGCCATCCACAGTACGAATAGCACTCGCGTCTGTTCCCAGCAAGTACAGTGTATCGGACTGAAGAGGAGCTACAGTTCTTGTCACTTTCCTAAGCAGAGTTGAACTAGATATTGCCCTTGTGTGTAGGAAGCACAGTTCTTATGTTCTTAGCAAGCTCACTGTTCTGGCCCTATAGAAAACACAGTAGAGTAGAAGAGTGCTCTTTTCTCTAAAGCAGAGTGTGTTTCTTGTAAGGCGAGCTAGCGTTTGTTTCCTAGTCCTAAGTAGAGTTGAATCACATGCAGTTTCAGGTCCTACGAACAAGAGTTGTTTTCTGGTAAGGAAAGTCTCATTGCGCTTCCATTGCCAAACACAGTGCAAATAGCACTCGCGTCTGTTCCCAGCAAATACAGTGTATTGGACTGAATAGGTGCTACTGTTCTTGTCAGTTTCCTAAGCAGAGTTGAAATAGATATGATCCGTGTTTGTAGGAGCACAGTTCTTTTGTTCTTTGCAAGATCACTGTTTGGACCCTAAAGGAAACAAAGTAGTGTAGAAGAGAGCTCTTTTCTCTAAAGCAGAGTGTGTTTCTGGTAAGGCGAGCTAGCGTTTGTTTCACAGTCCTAAATGGAGTTGAATCCCATGCAGTTTTTGGTCCTACGAGCAAGAGTTTTTTTCTGGTAAGAATAGTCACTATTGTGCTACCATTGCCATACACAGGACAAATAGCACTCGCGTCTGTTCCCAGCAAGTTCAGTGTATTTGACTGAAGAGGATCTACTGTTCTTGTCAGGTTCCTAAGCAGAATTGAACTAAATATGGCCGTGTGTGTAGGAAGCACAGTTATTATGTTCTGAGCAAGCTCACTGTTCTGGCCCTATAGGAAACACAGTAGAGTAGAAGAGTGCTCTTTTCTCTAAAGCAGAGTGTGTTTCTTGTAAAACGAGCTCGCGTTTGTTTCCCAGTCCTAAATGGAGTTGAGTCACATGCAGTTTTTGGTCCTACGAGCAAGAGTTGTTTTATGGTAAGAAGAGTCACTATTGCGCTCCAAATGCCATACACAGTGCAAATAGCACTCGGGTCTGTTCCCAGCAAGTACAGTGTATTGGACTGAATAGGAGCTGCTGTTCTTGTCAGTTTCCTAAGCAGAGTTGAACTAGATATGGTCCATGTGTGTAGGAAGCACAGTTCTTTTGTACTGAGCAAGCTCACTGTTTGGACCACATAGGAAACACAGTAGAGTAGAAGAGTGCTCTTTTCTCTAAAGCAGTGTGTTTCTTGTAAGGCGAGCTAGCGTTTGTTTCCCAGTCCTAAATGGAGTTGAATCACATGCAGTTTCTGGTCCTACAAGCAAGAGTTGTTTTCTGGCAAGGAAAGTCACTATTGCGCTGCCATTGCCATACACAGTGCAAAGAGCACATGTGTCTGTTCCCAGCAAGTACAGTGTATTAGACTGAAGAAGAGCTACTGTTCTTCTCAGTTTCCTAAGCAGAGTTGAACTGGATATGGCCCGTGTGTCTAGGAAGCACAGTTCATTTGTTCTGAGCAAGCTCACTGTTCTGGCCCTATAGGAAACACAGTAGAGTAGAAGAGTGCTCTTTTCTCAAAAGCAGAGTGTGTTTCTTCTAACGCGAGCTAGCGTTTGTTTCCCAGTCCTAAATAGAGTTGAGTCACATGCAGTTTTTTGTACTACGAGCAAGAGTTGTTTTCTGGTAAGACGAGTCACTATTGTGCTCCAATTGCCAAACACAGTACAAATAGCACTCGCGTCTGTTCCCAGCAAGTACAGTGTATTGGACTGAATAGGAGCTACTGTTCTTGTCAGTTTCCTAAGCAAAGTTGAACTAGATATGGTCCATGTGTGTAGGAAGCACAGTTCTTTTGTTCTGAGCAAGCTCACTGTTTGGACCACATTGGAAACACAGTAGAGTAGAAGAGTGCTCTTTTCTCAAAAGCAGAGTATGTTTCTTGTAAGGCGAGCTAGCGTTTGTTTCCCAGTCCTAAATGGAGTTGAATCAAATGCGGTTTCTGGTCCTACGAGCAAGAGTTGTTTTCTGGTAAGGAAAGTCACTATTGCGCTCCCATTGCCATACACAGTGCAAATAGCACTCGCGTCTGTTCCCAGCAAGTACAGTGTATCGGACTGAAGAGGAGCTACTGTTCTTGTCAGTTTCCTAAGCAGAGTTGAACTAGATATGGCCCGTGTGTGTAGGAAGCACAGTTCTTATGTTCTGAGCAAGCTCACTGTTCTGGCCATATAGGAAACACAGTAGAGTAAATGAGTGCTCTTCTCTCTAAAGCAGATTGTGTTTCTTGTAAGGCGAGCTAGCGTTTGTTTCCTAGTCCTAAATGGAGTTGAATCACATGCACTTTCTGGTCCTACGAACAAGAGTTGTTTTCTCGTAATGAAAGTCACATTGCGCTCTGATTGCCATACACAGTGCAAAGAGCACTCGCGTCTGTTCCCAGGAAGTACAGTGTATTGGACTGTATAGGTGCTACTGTTCTTGTCAGTTTCCTAAGCAGAGTTGAACTACATATGGCCCGTGTGTGTAGGAACCACAGTTCTTTTGTTCTGAGCAAGCTCACTGTTTGGACCCCATAGGAAACACAGTAGAGTAGAAGAGTGCTGTTTTCTCTAAAGCAGAGTGTGTTTCTTGTAAGGCGAGCTAGCGTTTGTTTCCCAGTCCTAAATGGAGTTGAATCCCATGCAGTTTCTGGTACTACGAGCAAGAGTTGTTTTCTGGTAAGAAGAGTCACTATTGTGCTGCCATTGCCATACACAGGACAAATAGCACTGGCGTCTGTTTGCAGCAAGTACAGTGTATTGGACTGAGGAGGATCTACTGTTCTTGTCAAGTTCCTAAGCAGAATTGAACTAGATATGACCTTGTGTGTAGGAAGCCCAGTTCTTTTGTTCTGTGCAAGCTCACTGTTCTGGCCCTATAGGAAACACAGTAGAGTAGAAGAGTGCTCTTTTCTCGAAAGCAGAGTGTGTTTCTTGTAAGGTGAGCTAGAGTTTGTTTCCTAGTCCTAAATGGATTTGAGTCAAATGCAGTTTTTTGTCCTACGAGCAAGAGTTGTTTTCTGGTAAGAAGAGTCACTATTGTGCTCCAATTGCCATACACAGTACAAATAGCACTGGCATCTGTTCCCAGCAAATACAGTGTATTGAACTGAAGAGGATCTACTGTTCTTGTCAGGTTCCTATGCAGAATTGAACTAGATGTGGCCGTGCCTGTAGGAAGCACAGTTCTTTTGTTCTGAGCAAGCTCACTGTTCGGACCCAATAGGAAACACAGTAGAGTAGAAGAGTGCTCTTTTCTCAAAAGCAGAGTGTGTTTCTTGTAAGGCGAGCTAGTGTTTGTTTCCCAGTCCTAAATGGAGTTGAATCACATGCAGTTTCTTTTCCTACGAACAAGAGTTGTTTTCTGGTAAGGAAAGTCACTATTGTGCTCCCATTGCCATATACAGGGCAAATAGCACTCGCGTCTGTTCCCAGCAAGTACAGTGTATTGGACTGAATAGGAGCTACTGTTCTTGTCAGTTGCCTAAGCAGAGTTGAACTACATATGGTCCTTGTGTGTAGGAAGCACAGTCTTTTGTTCTGAGCAAGCTCACTGTTTGGACCCCATAGGAAACACAGTAGAGTAGAAGAGTGCTCTTTTCTCAAAAGCAGAGTGTGTTTCTTGTAAGGCGAGCTAGCGTTTGTGTCCCAGTCCTAAATGGAGTGGAATCACATGCAGTTTCTGTTCCTACGTGCAAGAGTTGTTTTATGGTAAGAATAGTCACTATTGCGCTGCCATTGCCATACACAGGACAAATATCACTGGCGTCTGTTCCCAGCAAGTACAGTGTATTGGACTGAAGAGGATCTACTGTTCTTGTCAGGTTCCTAAGCAGAATTGAACTAGATATGGCCCTTGTGTAGTAAGCACAATTCTTTTTTTCTGAGCAAGCTCACTGTTCTGGCCCTATAGGAAACACAGTAGAGTAGAAGAGTGCTCTTTTCTCAAAAGCAGAGTGTGTTTCTTGTAAGGCGAGCTAGCATTTGTTTCCCAGTCCTAAATGGCGTTGAATCACATGCTGTTTGTTGTCCTTCGAGCAAGAGTTGTTTTCTGGCAAGGAAAGTCACTATTGTGCTCTCAATGCCATACACAGTGTAAATAGCACTTGCGTCCTTTCCCAGCAAGTACAGTGTATTGGACTGAAGAGGAGCTACTGTTCTTGTCAGTTTCTTAAGCAGAGTTGAACTACATATGGTCCGTGTGTGAAGGAAGCACAGTTCTTATGTTCTGAGCAAGCTCACTGTTTGGACCACATAGGAAACACAGTAGAGTAGAAGAGTGCTCTTTTCTCTAAAGCAGTGTGTTTCTTGCAAGGCGAGCTAGCGTTTGTTTCCCAGTCCTAAATGGAGTTGAATCACATGCAGTTTCTGGTCCTACGAGCAAGAGTTGTTTTCTGGCAAGGAAAGTCACTATTGCGCTGCCATTGCCATACACAGTGCAAAGAGCACATGTGTCTGTTCCCAGCAAGTACAGTGTATTAGACTGAAGAAGAGCTACTGTTCTTCTCAGTTTCCTAAGCAGAGTTGAACTGGATATGGCCCGTGTGTCTAGGAAGCACAGTTCATTTGTTCTGAGCAAGCTCACTGTTCTGGCCCTATAGGAAACACAGTAGAGTAGAAGAGTGCTCTTTTCTCAAAAGCAGAGTGTGTTTCTTCTAACGCGAGCTAGCGTTTGTTTCCCAGTCCTAAATAGAGTTGAGTCACATGCAGTTTTTTGTACTACGAGCAAGAGTTGTGTTCTGGTAAGACGAGTCACTGTTGTGCTCCAATTGCCAAACACAGGACAAATAGCACTGGCGTCTGTTCCCAGCAAGTACAGTGTATTGGACTGAAGAGGATCTACTGTTCTTGTCAGGTTCCTAAGCAGAATTGAACTAGATATGACCGTGTGTGTAGGAAGCACAGTTCTTTTGTTCTGAGCAAGCTCATTTTCGGACCCCATAGGAAACACAGTAGAGTAGAAGAGTGCTCTTTTCTCAAAAGCAGAGTGTGTTTCATGTAAGGCGAGCTAGCGTTTGTTTCCCAGTCCTAAATGGAGTGGAATCACATGCAGTTTCTGGTCCTACGAACAAGATTTGTTTTCTGGTAAGGAAAGTCACATTGCGCTCCCATTGCCATTCACAGTGCAAATAGCACTCCCCTCTGTTCCCAGTAAGTACAGTGTATTGGTCTGAATAGGTGCTACTGTTCTTGTCAGTTTCCTAAGCAGAGTTGAACTAGATATGACCCGTGTGTGTAGGAAGCACAGTTCTTTTGTTCTGAGCAAGCTCACTGTTTGGACCTCATAGGAAACACAGTAGAGTAGAAGAGTGCTCTTTTCCCTAAGCAGAGTGTGTTTTTTTGTAAGGCAAGCTATCGTTTGTTCCCCAGTCCTAAATGGAGTTGAATCACATGCAGTTTCTGGTCCTACGAGCAAGAGTTGTTTTTTGGTAAGGAAAGTCTCGATTGCGCTCCCTTTTCCATACACAGTGCAAATAGCACTCGCGTCTATTCCCAGCAAGTACAGTGTATCGGACTGAAGAGGAGCTACTGTTTTTGTCAGTTTCGTAAGCAGAGTTGAACTAGATATGGCCCGTTTGTTTAGGAAGCACAGTTATTATGTTCTGAGCAAGCTCACTGTTCTGGCCCGATAGGAAACACAGTAGAGTAGAAGAGTGCTCTTTTCTCTAAAGCAGAGTGTGTTTCTTGTAAGGCGAGCTAGCGTTTGTTTCCCAGTCCTAAATGGAGTTGAGTCACATGCAGTTTTTGATCCTACGAGCAAGAGTTGTTTTCTGGTAAGAAGAGTCACTATTGTGCTCCAAATGCCATACACAGTGCAAATAGTCCTCGCATCTGTTCCCAGCAAGTATAGTGTATTGGACTGAATAGGAGCTACTGTTCGTGTCAGTTTCCTAAGCAGAGTTGAACTAGATATGGTCCATGTCTGTAGGAAGCACAGTTCTTTGTTCTGAGCAAGCTAACTTTTTGGACCCCATAGGAAACACAGTAGAGTAGAAGGGTGCTCTTTTCTCAAAAACAGAGAGTGTTTCTTGTAAGGCGAGCTAGCTTTTGTTTCCCAGTCATAAATGGAGTTGAATCACATGCAGTTTGTGGTCCTATGAGCAAGAGTTGTTTTCTGGTAAGGAATGTCACTATTGCGCTCCCATTGCCACACACAGTGCAAATAGCACTCGCATCTGTTCCCACCAAGTACAGTGTATCAGACTGAAGAGGAGCTACTGTTCTTGTCAGTTTCCTAAGCAGAGTTGTACTAGATATGGCCCATGTGTGTAGGAAGCACAGTTCTTTTGTTCTGAGCAAGCTCACTGTTCGGACCCCATAGGAAACACAGAAGAGTAGAAGAGTGCTCTTTTCTCAAAAGCAGAGTGTGTTTCATGTAAGTCGAGCTAACATTTGTTTCCCAGTCCTAAACGCAGTTGAATCACATGCAGTTTCTGGTCCTACGAGCAAGAGTTGTTTTCTGGTAAGGAAAGTCTCGATTGCGCTCCCTTTTCCATACACAGTGCAAATAGCACTCGCGTCTATTCCCAGCAAGTACACTTTATCGGACTGAAGAGGAGCTACTGTTCTTGTCAGTTTCCTAAGCAGAGTTGAACTAGATATAGCCCTTGTGTCTAGGAAGCACAGTTCATTTGTTCTGAGCAAGCTCACTCTTTTGGCCCTATAGGAAACACAGTAGAGTAGAAGAGTGCTCTTTTCTCAAAAGCAGAGTGTGTTTCTTGTAAGTCGAGCTAGAGTTTGTTTCCCAGTCTTAAAGGGAGTTGAGTCACATGCAGTTTTTTGTCCTACGAGCAAGAGTTGTTTTCTGGTAAGAAGAGTCACTATTGTGCTCCAATTGCCATACACAGTGCAAGTAGCCCTCGCGTCTGTTCTCAGCAAGTACAGTGTATCGGACTGAAGAGGATCTACTGTTCTTGTCAGTTTCCTAAGCAGAGTTGAACTATATATGATCCGTGTGTGTAGGAAGCACAATTCTTTTGTTCTGAGCAAGCTCACTGTTTGGACCCCATAGGAAACACAGTAGAGTAGAAGAGTGCTCTTTTCTCTAAAGCAGAGTGTGTTTCTTGTAAGGCGAGCTAGCGTTTGTTTCCCAGTCCTAAATGGAGTTGAATCCCATGCAGTTTCTGGTACTACGAGCAAGAGTTGTTATCTGGTAAGAAGAGTCACTATTGCGCTGCCATTGCCATACACAGGAAAAATAGAATTCGCGTCTGTTCCCAGGAAGTACAGTGTATCGGACTGAAGAGGAGCTACTGTTTTTGTTAGTTTCCTAAGTAGAATTGAACTAGATATGGCCCGTTTGTGTAGGAAGCACAGTTCTTATGTTCTGAGCAAGCTCACTGTTCTGGCCCTACAGGAAACACAGTAGAGTAGAAGAGTGCTCTTTTCTCTAAAGCAGAGTGTGTTTCTTGTAAGGCGAGCTAGCGTTTGTTTCCTAGTCCTAAATGGAGTTGAATCACATGCAGTTTCTGGTCCTACGAACAAGAGGTGATTTCTGGTAAGGAAAGTCACTATTGCGCTCCCATTGCCATACACAGTGCAATAGCACTTGCGTCTGTTCCCAGCAAGTACAGTGTATCGGACTGAATAGGTGCTACTGTTCTTGTCAGTTTCCTAAGCAGACTTGAACTAGATATGGCCGTGTGTGTAGCAAGCACAGTTTTTTTATTCTGAGCAAGCTCACTGTTCGGAACCCATAGAATACACAGTAGAGTAGAAGAGTGCTCTTTTCTCAAAAGCAGAGTGTGTTTCTTGTAAGGCGAACTAGCGTTTGTTTCCCAGTACTAAATGGAGTTGAATCACATGCAGTTTCTGGTCCTAGGAGCAAGAGTTGTTTTCTGGTAAGGAAAGGCACTATTGCACTCCCATTGCCATACACAGTGCAAACAGCCCTCCCGTCTGTTCCCGGCAAGTACAGTGTATTGGACTGAAGAGGAGCTACTGTTCTTCTCAGTTTCCTAAGCAGAGTTGAACTACATATGGTCCATGTGTGTAGGAAGCACAGTTCTTTTGTTCTGAGCAAGCTCACTGTTTGGACCCCGTAGGAAACACAGTAGAGTAGAAGAGTGCTCTTTTCTCTAAAGCAGAGTGTGTTTCTTGTAAGGCGAGCTAGCGTTTGTTTCCCAGTCCTAAATGGAGTTGAGTCACATGCAGTTTTTGATCCTACGAGCAAGAGTTGTTTTCTGGTAAGAAGAGTCACTATTGTGCTCCAAATGCCATACACAGTGCAAATAGTCCTCGCATCTGTTCCCAGCAAGTATAGTGTATTGGACTGAATAGGAGCTACTGTTCGTGTCAGTTTCCTAAGCAGAGTTGAACTAGATATGGTCCATGTCTGTAGGAAGCACAGTTCTTTGTTCTGAGCAAGCTAACTTTTTGGACCCCATAGGAAACACAGTAGAGTAGAAGGGTGCTCTTTTCTCAAAAGCAGAGAGTGTTTCTTGTAAGGCGAGCTAGCTTTTGTTTCCCAGTCATAAATGGAGTTGAATCACATGCAGTTTGTGGTCCTATGAGCAAGAGTTGTTTTCTGGTAAGGAATGTCACTATTGCGCTCCCATTGCCACACACAGTGCAAATAGCACTCGCATCTGTTCCCACCAAGTACAGTGTATCAGACTGAAGAGGAGCTACTGTTCTTGTCAGTTTCCTAAGCAGAGTTGTACTAGATATGGCCCATGTGTGTAGGAAGCACAGTTCTTTTGTTCTGAGCAAGCTCACTGTTCGGACCCCATAGGAAACACAGAAGAGTAGAAGAGTGCTCTTTTCTCAAAAGCAGAGTGTGTTTCATGTAAGTCGAGCTAACATTTGTTTCCCAGTCCTAAACGCAGTTGAATCACATGCAGTTTCTGGTCCTACGAGCAAGAGTTGTTTTCTGGTAAGGAAAGTCTCCATTGCGCTCCCTTTTCCATACACAGTGCAAATAGCACTCGCGTCTATTCCCAGCAAGTACACTTTATCGGACTGAAGAGGAGCTACTGTTCTTGTCAGTTTCCTAAGCAGAGTTGAACTAGATATAGCCCTTGTGTCTAGGAAGCACAGTTCATTTGTTCTGAGCAAGCTCACTCTTTTGGCCCTATAGGAAACACAGTAGAGTAGAAGAGTGCTCTTTTCTCAAAAGCAGAGTGTGTTTCTTGTAAGTCGAGCTAGAGTTTGTTTCCCAGTCTTAAAGGGAGTTGAGTCACATGCAGTTTTTTGTCCTACGAGCAAGAGTTGTTTTCTGGTAAGAAGAGTCACTATTGTGCTCCAATTGCCATACACAGTGCAAGTAGCCCTCGCGTCTGTTCTCAGCAAGTACAGTGTATCGGACTGAAGAGGATCTACTGTTCTTGTCAGTTTCCTAAGCAGAGTTGAACTATATATGATCCGTGTGTGTAGGAAGCACAATTCTTTTGTTCTGAGCAAGCTCACTGTTTGGACCCCATAGGAAACACAGTAGAGTAGAAGAGTGCTCTTTTCTCTAAAGCAGAGTGTGTTTCTTGTAAGGCGAGCTAGCGTTTGTTTCCCAGTCCTAAATGGAGTTGAATCCCATGCAGTTTCTGGTACTACGAGCAAGAGTTGTTATCTGGTAAGAAGAGTCACTATTGCGCTGCCATTGCCATACACAGGAAAAATAGAATTCGCGTCTGTTCCCAGGAAGTACAGTGTATCGGACTGAAGAGGAGCTACTGTTTTTGTTAGTTTCCTAAGTAGAATTGAACTAGATATGGCCCGTTTGTGTAGGAAGCACAGTTCTTATGTTCTGAGCAAGCTCACTGTTCTGGCCCTACAGGAAACACAGTAGAGTAGAAGAGTGCTCTTTTCTCTAAAGCAGAGTGTGTTTCTTGTAAGGCGAGCTAGCGTTTGTTTCCTAGTCCTAAATGGAGTTGAATCACATGCAGTTTCTGGTCCTACGAACAAGAGGTGATTTCTGGTAAGGAAAGTCACTATTGCGCTCCCATTGCCATACACAGTGCAATAGCACTTGCGTCTGTTCCCAGCAAGTACAGTGTATCGGACTGAATAGGTGCTACTGTTCTTGTCAGTTTCCTAAGCAGACTTGAACTAGATATGGCCGTGTGTGTAGCAAGCACAGTTTTTTTATTCTGAGCAAGCTCACTGTTCGGAACCCATAGAATACACAGTAGAGTAGAAGAGTGCTCTTTTCTCAAAAGCAGAGTGTGTTTCTTGTAAGGCGAACTAGCGTTTGTTTCCCAGTACTAAATGGAGTTGAATCACATGCAGTTTCTGGTCCTAGGAGCAAGAGTTGTTTTCTGGTAAGGAAAGGCACTATTGCACTCCCATTGCCATACACAGTGCAAACAGCCCTCCCGTCTGTTCCCGGCAAGTACAGTGTATTGGACTGAAGAGGAGCTACTGTTCTTCTCAGTTTCCTAAGCAGAGTTGAACTACATATGGTCCATGTGTGTAGGAAGCACAGTTCTTTTGTTCTGAGCAAGCTCACTGTTTGGACCCCGTAGGAAACACAGTAGAGTAGAAGAGTGCTCTTTTCTCTAAAGCAGAGTGTGTTTCTTATAAGGCGAGATAGCGTTTGTTTCCCAGTCCTAAATGGAGGGGAGTCACATGCATTTTCTGGTCCTAAGATCAAGAGTTGTTTTATGGTAAGAATAGTCACTATTGCGCTGCCATTGCCATACACAGGACAAATAGCACTGGCGTCTGTTCCCAGCAAGTACAGTGTATTGAACTGAAGAGGATCTACTGTTCTTGTCAGGTTCCTAAGCAGAATTGAACTAGATATGGCCGTGTGTGTAGGAAGCACAGTTCTTTTGTTCTGAGCAAGCTCACTGTTCGGACCCCATAGGAAACACAGTAGAGTAGAAGAGTGCTCTTTTCTCAAAAGCAGCGTGTGTTTCTTGTAAGGCGAGCTAGCGTTTGTTTCCCAGTCCAAAATGGAGTTGAATCACATGCAGTTTCTTTTCCTACGAACAAGAGTTGTTTTCTGGTAAGGAAAGTCACTATTGTGCTCCCATTGCCATACACAGGGCAAATAGCACTCGCGTCTGTTCCCAGCAAGTACAGTGTATTGGACTGAAGAGGAGCTACTGTTCCTGTCAGTTTCCTAAGCAGAGTTGAACTACATATGGTCCTTTTGTGTAGGAAGCGCAGTCTTTTGTTCGGAGCAAGCTCACTCTTTGGACTCCATAGGAAACACAGAAGAGTAGAAGAGTGCTCTTTTCTCAAAAGCAGAGTGTGTTTCTTGTAAGGCGAGCTAGCATTTGTGTCCCAGTCCTAAATGGAGTTGAATCACATGCAGTTTCTGGTCCTACGTGCAAGAGTTATTTTATGGTAAGAATAGTCACTATTGCGCTGCCATTGCCATACACAGGACAAATAGCACTGGCGTCTGTTCCCAGCAAGTACAGTGTATTGGACTGAAGAGGAGATACTGTTCTTGTCAGGTTCCTAAGCAGAATTGAACTAGATATGGCCCTTGTGTAGGAAGCACAGTTCTTTTGTTCTGAGCAAGCTCACTGTTCGGACCCCATAGAAAACACAGTAGAGTAGAAGAGTGCTCTTTTCTCAAAAGCAGAGTGTGTTTCTTGTAAGGCGAGCTAGCGTTTGTTTCCCTGTCCTAAATGGAGTTGAATCACATGCAGTTTCTTTTTTTACGAACAAGAGTTGTTTTCTGGTAAGGAAAGTCACTATTGTGCTCCCATTGCCATACACAGGGCAAATAGCACTCGCGTCTGTTCCCAGCAAGTACAGTGTATTGGACTGAATATGAGCTACTGTTCTTGTCAGTTTACTAAGCAGAGTTGAACTACATATGGTCCTTGTGTGTAGGAAGCACAGTCTTTTGTTCTGAGCATCTCACTGTTCGGACCCCATAGGAAACACAGTAGAGTAGAAGAATGCTCTTTTCTCAAAAGCAGAGTGTGTTTCTTGTAAGGCGAGCTAGCGTTTGTATCGCAGTCCTAAATGGAGTTGAATCACATGCAGTTTCTGGTCCTACTAGCAAGAGTTGTTTTCTGGTAAGGAAAGTCACGATTGCGCTTTCATTGGCATACACAGTGTATATAGCACTCGCGTCTGTTCCCAGCAAGTACAGTGTATCGGACTGAAGAGGAGCTACTGTTCTTTTCAGTTTCCTAAGCAGAGTTGAACTAGATATGGCCCGTGTGTGTAGGAAACACAGTTCTTATGTTCTGAGCAAGCTACTGTTCTGGCCCTATGGGAAACACAGTAGACTAGATGAGTGCTCTTTTCTCTAAAGCAGAGTGTGTTTCTTGTAAGGCGAGCTAGCGTTTGTTTCCTAGTCCTAAATGGAGTTGAATCACATGCAGTTTTTGGTCCTACAAGCAAGAGTTTTTTTTGGTAAGAAGAGTCACTATTGTGCTCCAAATGCCATACACACTGCAAATAGCACTCGCGTCTGTTCCCAGCATGTACAGTGTATTGGACTGAATAGGAGCTACTGTTCTTGTCAGTTTCCTAAGCAGAGTTGAACTAGATATGGTCCATGTGTGTAGGAAGCACAGTTCTTTTGTTCTGAGCAAGCTAACTGTTTGGACCCCATAGGAAACACCGTAGAGTAGAAGAGAGCTCTTTTCTAAAAAGCAGAGAGTGTTTCTTGTAAGGCGAGCTAGCATTTGTTTACCAGTCCAAAATGGCGTTGAATCAAATGCAGTTTGTGGTCCTACGAGCAAGAGTTGTTTTCTGGTAAGGAAAGTCACTATTGCGCTCTCATTGCCATACACAGTGCAAATAACACTCGCGTATGTTCCCAGCCAGTACAGTGTATTGGACTGAACAGGAGCTACTGTTCTTGTCAGTTTCTTAAGCAGAGTTGAACTAGATATGGTCCATGTGTGTAGGAAGCACAGTTCTTTGTTCTGAGCAAGCTCACTGTTTGGACCCCATAGGAAACACAGTAGAGTAGAAGAGTGCTCTTTCCTCAAAAGCAGAGTGTGTTTCATGTAAGGCGAGCTAGCATTTGTTTCCCAGTCCTAAATGGCGTTGAATCACATGCAGTTTGTGGTCCTACGAGCAAGAGTTGTTTTTGGTAAGGAAAGTCACTATTATGCTCATTGCCATAAACAGTGCAAATAGCACTCGTGTCTGTTCCCAGCAAGTACAGTGTATTGGACTGAAGAGGAGCTACTGTTCTTGTCAGTTTCCTAAGCAAAGTTGAACTACATATGGTCCGTGTGTGTAGGAAGCACAGTTCTTTGTTCTGAGCAAGCCCACTTTTTGGACCCCATAGGAAACACAGTAGAGTAGAAGAGTGATCATTTCTCTAAAGCAGAGTGTGTTTCTTGTAAGGCGAGCTAGTGTTTGTTTCCCAGTCCTAAATGGAGGTGAGTCACATGCAGTTTTTGGTCCTACGAGCAAGAGTTGTTTTCTGGTAAGAAGAGTCACTATTGTGCTCCAAATGCCATACAGAGTGCAAATAGCACTCGCGTCTGTTCCCACCAAGTACAGTGTACTGAACAGAAGAGGAGCTACTGTTCTTGTCAGTTTCCTAAGCAGAGTTGAACTAGATATGGTCCATGTGTGTAGGAAGCACAGTTCTTTGTTCTGAGCAACCCCACTTTTTGGACCCCATAGGAAACACAGTAGAGTAGAAGAGTGCTCTTTTCTCAAAAGCAGAGAGTGTTTCTTGTAAGGCGAGCTAGCATTTGTTTCCCAGTCATAAATGGAGTTGAATCACATGCAGTTTGTGTTCCTAGGAGCAGGAGTTGTTTTCTGGTAAGGAAAGTCACTATTGTGCTCCCTTTGCCACACACAGTGCAAATAGCACTCGCATCTGTTCCCACCAAGTACAGTGTATCAGACTGAAGAGGAGCTACTGTTCTTGTCAGTTTCCTAAGCAGAGTTGAAATAGATATGGCCCATGTGTGTAGGAAGCACAGTTATTATGTTCTGAGCAAGCTCACTGTTCTGGCCTTATAGGAAACACAGTAGAGTAGAAGAGTCCTCTTTTCTCAAAAGCAGAGTGTGTTTCTTGTAAGGCGAGCTAGAGTTGGTTTCCCAGTCCTAAATGGAGTTGAGTCACATGCAGTTTTTTGTCCTACGAGCAAGAGTTATTTTCTGGTAAGAAGAGTCACTATTGCGCTCCAAATGCCATACACAGTGCAAATAGCACTCGCGTCTGTTCCCAGCAAGCACAGTGTATTGGACTGAAAAGGAACTACTGTTCTTGTCAGTGTCCTAAGCAGAGTTGAACTAGATATGGCCCGTGTGTGTAGGAAGCACAGTTCTTTTGTTCTGAGCAAGCTCACTGTTCTGGTCCTATAGGAAACACAGTAGAATAGAAGAGTGCTCTTTTCTCTAAAGCAAAGTGTGTTTCTTGTAAGGCGAGCTAGCGTTTGTTTCCCAGTCTTAAATGGAGTTGAATCACATGCAGTTTCTGGTCCTATGAGCAAGAGTTGTTTTATGTTAAGAAGAGTCACTATTGCGCTGCCATTGCCATACACAGGACAAATAGCACTGGCGTCTGTTCCCAGAAAGCACCGTGTATTGGACTGAAGAGGATCTACTGTTCTAGTCAGGTTCCTAAGCAGAATTGAACTAGATATGTCCGTGTGTGTAGGAAGCACAGTTCTTTTGTTCTGAGCAATCTCACTGTTCGGACCCCATAGGAAACACAGTAGAGTATAAGAGTGCTCTTTTCTCAAAAGGAGAGTGTGTTTTTTGTAAGGCAAGCTAGCGTTTGTTTCCCAGTCCTAAATGGAGTTTTATCACATGCAGTTTCTGGTCCTAGGAGCAAGAGTTGTTTTCTGGTAAGGAAAGTCACTATTGCGCTCCCTTTGCCATACACAGTACAAATAGCACTCGCGTCTTTTCCCAGCAATTACAGTGTATTGGTCTGAAGAGGAGCTACTGTTCTTGTCAGTTTCCTAAGCAGAGTTGATCTACATATGGTCCGTGTGTGTAGGAAGCACAGTTCTTTTGTTCTGAGCAAGCTCACTGTTTGGACCCCATAGGAAACACAGTAGAGTAGAAGAGTGCTCTTTTCTCAAAAGCTGATTGTGTTTCTTGTAAGGCAAGCTAGCGTTTGTTTCCCATTCCTAAATGAAGTTGAATCACATGCAATTTCTGGTCCTACGAGCAAGAGTTGTTTTCTGGTAAGGAAAGTCACTATTGCGTTCCCATTGCAATACAGTGCAAATAGCACTCCCGTGTGTTCCCAGCAAGTACAGTGTATTGGACTGAAGAAGAGCTACTGTTCCTGTCAGTTTCCTAAGCAGAGTTGAACTACATATGGTCCTTGTGTGTAGGAAGCGCAGTCTTTTGTTCGGAGCAAGCTCACTCTTTGGACTCCATAGGAAACACAGTAGAGTAGAAGAGTGCTCTTTTCTCAAAAGCAGAGTGTGTTTCTTGTAAGGCGAGCTAGCGTTTGTGTCCCAGTCCTAAATGGAGTTGAATCACATGCAGTTTCTGGTCCTACGTGCAAGAGTTATTTTATGGTAAGAATAGTCACTATTGCGCTGCCATTGCCATACACAGGACAAATAGCACTGGCGTCTGTTCCCAGCAAGTACAGTGTATTGGACTGAAGAGGAGATACTGTTCTTGTCAGGTTCCTAAGCAGAATTGAACTAGATATGGCCCTTGTGTAGGAAGCACAGTTCTTTTGTTCTGAGCAAGCTCACTGTTCGGACCCCATAGAAAACACAGTAGAGTAGAAGAGTGCTCTTTTCTCAAAAGCAGTGTGTGTTTCTTGTAAGGCGAGCTAGCGTTTGTTTCCCTGTCCTAAATGGAGTTGAATCACATGCAGTTTCTTTTTTTACGAACAAGAGTTGTTTTCTGGTAAGGAAAGTCACTATTGTGCTCCCATTGCCATACACAGGGCAAATAGCACTCGCGTCTGTTCCCAGCAAGTACAGTGTATTGGACTGAATATGAGCTACTGTTCTTGTCAGTTTACTAAGCAGAGTTGAACTACATATGGTCCTTGTGTGTAGGAAGCACAGTCTTTTGTTCTGAGCATCTCACTGTTCGGACCCCATAGGAAACACAGTAGAGTAGAAGAATGCTCTTTTCTCAAAAGCAGAGTGTGTTTCTTGTAAGGCGAGCTAGCGTTTGTATCGCAGTCCTAAATGGAGTTGAATCACATGCAGTTTCTGGTCCTACTAGCAAGAGTTGTTTTCTGGTAAGGAAAGTCACGATTGCGCTTTCATTGGCATACACAGTGTATATAGCACTCGCGTCTGTTCCCAGCAAGTACAGTGTATCGGACTGAAGAGGAGCTACTGTTCTTTTCAGTTTCCTAAGCAGAGTTGAACTAGATATGGCCCGTGTGTGTAGGAAACACAGTTCTTATGTTCTGAGCAAGCTACTGTTCTGGCCCTATGGGAAACACAGTAGACTAGATGAGTGCTCTTTTCTCTAAAGCAGAGTGTGTTTCTTGTAAGGCGAGCTAGCGTTTGTTTCCTAGTCCTAAATGGAGTTGAATCACATGCAGTTTTTGGTCCTACAAGCAAGAGTTTTTTTTGGTAAGAAGAGTCACTATTGTGCTCCAAATGCCATACACACTGCAAATAGCACTCGCGTCTGTTCCCAGCATGTACAGTGTATTGGACTGAATAGGAGCTACTGTTCTTGTCAGTTTCCTAAGCAGAGTTGAACTAGATATGGTCCATGTGTGTAGGAAGCACAGTTCTTTTGTTCTGAGCAAGCTAACTGTTTGGACCCCATAGGAAACACCGTAGAGTAGAAGAGAGCTCTTTTCTAAAAAGCAGAGAGTGTTTCTTGTAAGGCGAGCTAGCATTTGTTTACCAGTCCAAAATGGCGTTGAATCAAATGCAGTTTGTGGTCCTACGAGCAAGAGTTGTTTTCTGGTAAGGAAAGTCACTATTGCGCTCTCATTGCCATACACAGTGCAAATAACACTCGCGTATGTTCCCAGCCAGTACAGTGTATTGGACTGAACAGGAGCTACTGTTCTTGTCAGTTTCTTAAGCAGAGTTGAACTAGATATGGTCCATGTGTGTAGGAAGCACAGTTCTTTGTTCTGAGCAATCTCACTGTTTGGACCCCATAGGAAACACAGTAGAGTAGAAGAGTGCTCTTTTCTCAAAAGCAGAGTGTGTTTCATGTAAGGCGAGCTAGCATTTGTTTCCCAGTCCTAAATGGCGTTGAATCACATGCAGTTTGTGGTCCTACGAGCAAGAGTTGTTTTTGGTAAGGAAAGTCACTATTATGCTCATTGCCATACACAGTGCAAATAGCACTCGTGTCTGTTCCCAGCAAGTACAGTGTATTGGACTGAAGAGGAGCTACTGTTCTTGTCAGTTTCCTAAGCAAAGTTGAACTACATATGGTCCGTGTGTGTAGGAAGCACAGTTCTTTGTTCTGAGCAAGCCCACTTTTTGGACCCCATAGGAAACACAGTAGAGTAGAAGAGTGATCATTTCTCTAAAGCAGAGTGTGTTTCTTGTAAGGCGAGCTAGTGTTTGTTTCCCAGTCCTAAATGGAGGTGAGTCACATGCAGTTTTTGGTCCTACGAGCAAGAGTTGTTTTCTGGTAAGAAGAGTCACTATTGTGCTCCAAATGCCATACAGAGTGCAAATAGCACTCGCGTCTGTTCCCACCAAGTACAGTGTACTGAACAGAAGAGGAGCTACTGTTCTTGTCAGTTTCCTAAGCAGAGTTGAACTAGATATGGTCCATGTGTGTAGGAAGCACAGTTCTTTGTTCTGAGCAAGCCCACTTTTTGGACCCCATAGGAAACACAGTAGAGTAGAAGAGTGCTCTTTTCTCAAAAGCAGAGAGTGTTTCTTGTAAGGCGAGCTAGCATTTGTTTCCCAGTCATAAATGGAGTTGAATCACATGCAGTTTGTGTTCCTAGGAGCAGGAGTTGTTTTCTGGTAAGGAAAGTCACTATTGTGCTCCCTTTGCCACACACAGTGCAAATAGCACTCGCATCTGTTCCCACCAAGTACAGTGTATCAGACTGAAGAGGAGCTACTGTTCTTGTCAGTTTCCTAAGCAGAGTTGAAATAGATATGGCCCATGTGTGTAGGAAGCACAGTTATTATGTTCTGAGCAAGCTCACTGTTCTGGCCTTATAGGAAACACAGTAGAGTAGAAGAGTCCTCTTTTCTCAAAAGCAGAGTGTGTTTCTTGTAAGGCGAGCTAGAGTTGGTTTCCCAGTCCTAAATGGAGTTGAGTCACATGCAGTTTTTTGTCCTACGAGCAAGAGTTATTTTCTGGTAAGAAGAGTCACTATTGCGCTCCCATTGCCATACACAGTGCAAATAGCACTCGCGTCTGTTCCCAGCAAGCACAGTGTATTGGACTGAAAAGGAACTACTGTTCTTGTCAGTGTCCTAAGCAGAGTTGAACTAGATATGGCCCGTGTGTGTAGGAAGCACAGTCTTTTGTTCTGAGCAAGCTCACTGTTCTGGTCCTATAGGAAACACAGTAGAATAGAAGAGTGCTCTTTTCTCTAAAGCAAAGTGTGTTTCTTGTAAGGCGAGCTAGCGTTTGTTTCCCAGTCTTAAATGGAGTTGAATCACATGCAGTTTCTGGTCCTATGAGCAAGAGTTGTTTTATGTTAAGAAGAGTCACTATTGCGCTGCCATTGCCATACACAGGACAAATAGCACTGGCGTCTGTTCCCAGAAAGCACCGTGTATTGGACTGAAGAGGATCTACTGTTCTAGTCAGGTTCCTAAGCAGAATTGAACTAGATATGTCCGTGTGTGTAGGAAGCACAGTTCTTTTGTTCTGAGCAATCTCACTGTTCGGACCCCATAGGAAACACAGTAGAGTATAAGAGTGCTCTTTTCTCAAAAGGAGAGTGTGTTTTTTGTAAGGCAAGCTAGCGTTTGTTTCCCAGTCCTAAATGGAGTTTTATCACATGCAGTTTCTGGTCCTACGAGCAAGAGTTGTTTTCTCGTAAGGAAAGTCACTATTGCGCTCCCTTTGCCATACACAGTACAAATAGCACTCGCGTCTTTTCCCAGCAATTACAGTGTATTGGTCTGAAGAGGAGCTACTGTTCTTGTCAGTTTCCTAAGCAGAGTTGATCTACATATGGTCCGTGTGTGTAGGAAGCACAGTTCTTTTGTTCTGAGCAAGCTCACTGTTTGGACCCCATAGGAAACACAGTAGAGTAGAAGAGTGCTCTTTTCTCAAAAGCTGAGTGTGTTTCTTGTAAGGCAAGCTAGCGTTTGTTTCCCATTCCTAAATGAAGTTGAATCACATGCAATTTCTGGTCCTACGAGCAAGAGTTGTTTTCTGGTAAGGAAAGTCACTATTGCGTTCCCATTGCAATACAGTGCAAATAGCACTCCCGTGTGTTCCCAGCAAGTACAGTGTATTGGACTGAAGAAGAGCTACTGTTCTTCTCAGTTTCCTAAGCAGAGTTGAACCAGATATGGCCCGTGTGTCTAGGAAGCACAGTTCATTTGTTCTGAGCAAGCTCACTGTTCTGGCCCTATAGGAAACACAGTAGAGAAGAGTGCTCTTTTCTCAAAAGCAGAGTGTGTTTCTTGTAAGGCGAGCTAGCGTTTGTTTCCCAGTCCTAAATGGAGTTGAATCAAATGCAGTTTCTGGTCCTACGAGCAAGAGTTGTTTTCTGGTAAGGAAAGTCACTATTGCACTCCCATTGCCATACACAGTGCAAATAGCACTCGCGTCTGTTCCCAGCAAGTACAGTGTATTGGAAGTAGAGGAGCTACTGTTCTTGTCAGTTTCCTAAGCAGAGTTGAACTAGATATGTCCCGTGTGTATAGGAAGCACAGTTCTTATGTTCTGAGCAAGCTCACTGTTCTGGCCCTATAGGAAACACAGTAGAGTAGAAGAATGCTCTTTATTCAAAAGAAGAGTGTGTTTCTTATAAGGCGAGCTAGCGTTTGTTTCCCAGTCCTAAATGGAGTTGAATCAAACGCAGTTTCTGGTACTACGAGCTCGAGTTGTTTTATGGTAAGAATAGTCACTATTGCGCTGCCATTGCCATACACAGGACAAATAGCACTGGCGTCTGTTTCCAGCAAGTACAGTGTATTGGACTGAAGAGGATCTACTGTTCTTGTCAGGTTCCTAAGCAGAATTGAACTAGATATGGCCGTGTGTGTAGGAAGCACAGTTCTTTTGTTCTGAGCAAGCCCACTGTTCTGGCCCTATAGGAAACACAGTAGAGTAGAAGAATGCTCTTTTCGCTAAAGCAGAGTGTGTTGATTGTAAGGCGAGCTAGCGTTTGTTTCCCAGTATTAAATGGAGTGGAATCACATGCAGTTTCTGGTCCTATGTGCAAGAGTTGTTTTATGGTAAGAATAGTCACTATTGCGCTGCCATTGCCATACACAAGACAAATAGCACTGGCGTCTGTTCCCAGCAAGTACAGGGTATCGGACTGAAGAGGAGCTACTGTTCTTGTCAGGTTCCTAAGCAGAATTGAACTAGATATGGCCGTGTGTGTAGGAAGCACAGTTCTTTTGTTCTGAGCAAGCTCACTGTTCGGACCTCATAGGAAACACAGTAGAGTAGAAGAGTGCTCTTTTCTCAAAAGCAGAGTGTGTTTTTTGTAAGGCAACCTAGCGTTTGTTTCCCAGTCCTAAATGGAGTTGAATCACATGCAGTTTCTGGTCCTACGAACAAGAGTTGTTTTCTGGTAAGGAAAGTCACGTTGCGCTCCCATTGCCATTCAGAGTTCAAATAGCACTCCCGTCTGTTCCCAGTAAGTACAGTGTATTGGACTGAATAGGTGCTACTGTTATTGTCAGTTTCCTAAGCAGAGTTGAACTAGATATGATCCGTGTGTGTAGGAAGCACAGTTCTTTTGTTCTGAGCAAGCTCACTGTTCGGACCTCATAGGAAACACAGTAGAGTAGAAGAGTGCTCTTTTCTCTAAAGCAGAGTGTGTTTCTTGTAAGGCGAGCTAGCGTTTGTTTCCCAGTCCTAAATGGAGTTGAATCCCATGCAGTTTCTGGTACTACGAGCAAGAGTTTTTTTATGGAAAGGAAAGTCAATATTGCGCTGCCATTGCCATACACAGGACAAATAGCACTGGCGTCTGTTCGCAGCAAGTACAGTGTATTTTACTGAAGAGGATCTACTGTTATTGTCAGGTTCCTAAGCAAAATTGAACTAGATATTTCCGTGTGTGTAGGAAGCACAGTTCTTTTGTTCTGAGCAAGCTCACTGTTAGGACCCCATAGGAAACACAGTAGAGTAGAAGAGTGCTCTTTTCTCAAAAGCAGAGAGTGTTTCTTGTAAGGCGAGCTAGCATTTGTTTCCCAGTCCTAAACGGAGTTGAATCACATGCAGTTTCTGGTCCTACGAGCAAGAGTAGTTTTCTGGTAAGGAAAGTCTCTATTGCGCTCCCTTTGCCATACACAGTGCAAATAGCACTCGCGTCTGTTCCAGCAAGTACACTTTATCGGACTGAGAGGAGCTACTGTTCTTGTCAGTTTCCTAAGCAGAGTTGAACTAGATATGGCCCTTGTGTCTAGGAAGCACAGTTCATTTGTTCTGAGCAAGCTCACTCTTCTGGCCCTATAGGAAACACAGTAGAGTAGAAGAGTGCTCTTTTCTCAAAAGCAAAGTGTGTTTCTTGTAAGGCGAACTAGAGTTTGTTTCTCAGTCTTAAATGGAGTTGAGTCACATGCAGTTTTTTGTCCTACGAGCAAGAGTTGTTTTCTGGTAAGAAGAGTCACTATTGTGCTCCAATTGCCATACACAGTGCAAGTAGCCCTCGCGTCTGTTCTCAGCAAGTACAGTGTATCGGACTGAAGAGGAGCTACTGTTTTTGTCAGTTTCCTAAGCAGAGTTGAACTATATATGATCCGTGTTTGTAGGTAGCACAGTTCTTTTGTTCTGAGCAAGCTCACTGTTTGGACCCCATAGGAAACACAGCAGTGTAGAAGAGTGCTCTTTTCTCAAAAGAAGAGAGTGTTTCTTGTAAGGCGAGCTAGCATTTGTTTCCCAGTCATAAATGGAGTTGAATAACATGCAGTTAGTGGTCCTACGATCAAGAGTTGTTTTATGGTAAGAATAGTCACTATTGCGTTGCCATTGCCATACACAGGACAAATAGCACTGGCGTCTGTACCCAGCAAGTACAGTGTATTGGACTGAAGAGGATCTACTGTTCTTGTCAGGTTCCTAAGCAGATTAAAACTAGATATGGCCGTGTGTGTAGGAAGCACAGTTCTTTTGTTCTGAGCAAGCTCACTGTTCGGACCACATAGGAAACACAGCAGAGTAGAAGAGTGCTCTTTTCTCAAAAGCAGTGTGTGTTTTTTGTAAGCCAAGCTAGCGTTTGTTTCCCAGTCCTAAATGGAGTTGAATCACATGCATTTTCTGGTCCTACGAGCAAGAGTTGTTTTCTGGTAAGGAAAGTCACTATTGCTCTCCCTTTGCCAGACACAGTGCAAATAGCACTCGTGTCTTTTCCCAGCAAGTACAGTGTATCGGACTGAAGAGGAGCTACTGTTCTTGTCAGTTTCCTAAGCAGAGTTGAACTAGATATGGCCCGTGTGTTCAGGAAACACAGTTATTATGTTCTGAGCAAGCTCACTGTTCTGGCCCTATAGGAAACACAGTACAGTAGAACAGTGCTCTTTTCTCTAAAGCAGAGTTTGTTTCTTGTAAGGCGAGCTCGTGTTTATTTCCCAGTCCTAAATGGAGTTGAGTCACATGCAGTTTTTGGACCTATGAGCAAGAGATGTTTTCTGGTAAGAAGAGTCACTATTGTGCTCTAAATGCCATACACAGTGCAAATAGCACTCGCGTCTTTTCCCAGCAATTACAGTGTATTGTTCTGAAGAGGAGCTACTGTTCTTGTCAGTTTCCTAAGCAGAGATGAACTAGATATGGCCCGTGTGTCTAGGAAGCACAGTTCATTTGTTCTGAGCAAGCTCACTGTTCTGGCCCTATAGGAAACACAGTAGAGTAGAAGAGTGCTCTTTTCTCAAAAGCAGAGTGTGTTTCTTGTAAGACGAGGTAGCTTTTGTTTCCCAGTCCTAAATGGAGTTGAATCAAATGAAGTTTCTGGTCCTACGAGCAAGAGTTGTTTTCTGGTAAGACAAGTCACTATTGGGCTCCAATTGACATACACAGGACAAATAGCATTGGCGTCTGTTCCCAGCAAGTACAGTGTATTGGACTGCAGAGGATCTACTGTTCTTGTCAGGTTCCTAAGCAGAATTGAACTAGATATGGCCGTGTGTAGGAAGCACAGTTCTTTTGTTCTGAGCAAGCCCACTGTTCTGGCCCTATAGGAAACACAATAGAGTAGAAGAGTGCTCTTTTCGCTAAAGCAGAGTGTGTTGATTGTAAGGCGAGCTAGCATTTGTTTCCCAGTCTTAAATGGAGTGGAATCACATGCAGTTTCTGGTCCTATGAGCAAGAGTTGTTTTATGGTAAGAATAGTCACTATTGCGCTGCCATTGCCATACACAGGACAAATAGCACTGGCGTCTGTTCCCAGCAAGTACAGTGTATCGGACTGAAGAGGAGCTACTGTTCTTGTCAGGTTCCTAAGCAGAATTGAACTAGATATGGCCGTGTGTGTAAGAAGCACAGTTCTTTTGTTCTGAGCAAGCTCACTGTTCTGGCCCTATAGGAAACAAAGTAGAGTAGAAGAATGCTCTTTTCTCAAAAGAAGAGTGTGTTTCTTGTAAGGCGAGCTAGCGTTTGTTTCCCAGTCCTAAATGGAGTTGAATCAAACGCAGTTTCTGGTACTACGAGCTCGAGTTGTTTTATGGTGAGAATAGTCACTATTGCGCTGCCATTGCCATACACAGGACAAATAGCACTGGCGTTTGTTTCCAGCAAGTACAGTGTATTGGACTGAAGAGGATCTACTGTTCTTGTCAGGTTCCTAAGCAGAATTGAACTAGATATGGCCCTGTGTGTAGGAAGCACAGTTCTTTTGTTCTGAGCAAGCCCACTGTTCTGGCCCTATAGGAAACACAGTAGAGTAGAAGAATGCTCTTTTCGCTAAAGCAGAGTGTGTTGATTGTAAGGCGAGCTAGCGTTTGTTTCCCAGTATTAAATGGAGTGGAATCACATGCAGTTTCTGGTCCTATGAGCAAGAGTTGTTTTATGGTAAGAATAGTCACTATTGCGCTGCCATTGCCATACACAGGACAAATAGCACTCGCGTCTTATCCCAGCAAGTACAGTGTATCGGACTGAAGAGGACCTACTGTTCTTGTCATTTTCCTAAGCAGAGTTGAACTAGATATGGCCCGAGTGTTTAGGAAGCACAGTTATTATGTTCTGAGCAAGCTCACTGTTCTGGCCCTATCGGAAACACAGTACAGTAGAAGAGTGCTCTTTTCTCAAAAGCAGAGTGTGTTTCTTGTAAGACGAGCTAGCGTTTGTTTCCCAGTCATAAATGGAGTTCAATCACATGCAGTTTCTGGTCCTACGAGCAAGAGTTGTTTTCTGGTAAGGAAAGTCACTATTGCACTTCCATTGCCATACAGTGCAAATAGCACTCGCGTCTGTTTCCAGCAAGTACAGTGTATCGGACTGAAGAGGAGCTACTGTTCTTGTCAGGTTCCTAAGCAGAATTGAACTAGATATGGCCGTGTGTGTAGGAAGCACACTTCTTTTGTTCTGAGCAAGCTCACTCTTCGGACCACATAGGAAACACAGTAGAGTAGAAGAGTGCTCTTTTCTCCAAAGCAGAGTGTGTTTCTTGTAAGGCGAGCTAGAGTTTGTTTCCCAGTCCTAAATGGAGTTGAGTCACATGCAGTTTCTGGTCCTACGAGCAAGAGTTGTTTTCTGGTAAGACGAGTCACTATCGTGCTCCAATTGCTATACACAGTGCAAATAGCACTCGCATCTGTTCTCAGCAAGTACAGTGTATCGGACTGAAGAGGAGCTACTGTTCTTGTCAGTTTCCTAAGCAGAGTTGAACTAGATATGGCCCATGTGTGTAGGAAGCACAGTTCTTTTGTTCTGAGCAAGCTCACTGTTCGGACCCCATAGGAAACACAGTAGAGTAGAAGAGTGCTCTTTTCTCAAAAGCAGAGTGTGTTTCATATAAGGCGAGCTAGCATTTGTTTCCCAGTCCTAAACGGAGTTGAATCACATGCAGTTTCTGGTCCTACGAGCAAGAGTTGTTTTCTGGTAAGAAGAGTCACTATTGCACTGCCATTGCCATACACAGGACAAATAGCACTAGGGTCTGTTCCCAGCAAGTACAGTGTATTGGACTGAAGAGGTTCTACTGTTCTTGTCAGGTTCCTAAGCAGAATTGAACTAGATATGGCCGTGTGTGTAGGAAGCACAGTTCTTTTGTTCTGAGCAAGCTCACTGTTCAGACCCCATAGGAAACACAGTAGAGTAGAAGAGTGCTCTTTTCTCTAAAGCAGAGTGTTTCTTGTAAGGCGAGCTAGCGTTTGTTTCCTAGTCCTAAATGGAGTTGAATCACATGCAGTTTCTGGTCCTACGAACAAGAGTTGTTTTCTGGTAAGGAAAGTCACGTTGCGCTCCCATTGCCATTCAGAGTGCAAATAGCACTCCCGTCTGTTCCCAGTAAGTACAGTGTATTGGACTGAATAGGTGCTACTGTTATTGTCAGTTTCCTAAGCAAAGTTGAACTAGATATGATCCGTGTGTGTAGGAAGCACAGTTCTTTTGTTCTGAGCAAGCTCACTGTTTGGACCCCATAGGAAACACAGTAGAGTAGAAGAGTGCTCTTTTCTCTAAAGCAGAGTGTGTTTCTTGTAAGGCGAGCTAGCGTTTGTTTCCCAGTCCTAAATGGAGTTGAATCCCATGCAGTTTCTGGTACTACGAGCAAGAGTTTTTTTATGGAAAGGAAAGTCAATATTGCGCTGCCATTGCCATACACAGGACAAATAGCACTGGCGTCTGTTCGCAGCAAGTACAGTGTATTGGACTGAAGAGGATCTACTGTTATTGTTTGGTTCCTAAGCAAAATTGAACTAGATATTTCCGTGTGTGTAGGAAGCACAGTTCTTTTGTTCTGAGCAAGCTCACTGTTAGGACCCCATAGGAAACACAGTAGAGTAGAAGAGTGCTCTTTTCTCAAAAGCAGAGAGTGTTTCTTGTAAGGCGAGCTAGCATTTGTTTCCCAGTCATAAATGGAGTTGAATCAAATGCAGTTTGTGGTCCTACGAGCAAGAGTTGTTTTCTGGTAAGGAAAGTCACTATTGCGCTCCCATTGCCACACACAGTGCAAATAGCACTCGCATCTGTTCGTACCAAGTACAGTGTATCAAACTGAAGAGGAGCTACTGTTCTTGTCAGTTTCCTAAGCAGAGTTGAACTAGATATGGCCCATGTGTGTAGGAAGCACAGTTCTTTTGTTCTGAGCAAGCTCACTGTTCGGACCCCATAGGAAACACAGTAGAGTAGAAGAGTGCTCTTTTCTCAAAAGCAGAGTGTGTTTCATATAAGGCGAGCTAGCATTTGTTTCCCAGTACTAAACGGAGTTGAATCACATGCAGTTTCTGGTCCTACGAGCAAGAGTTGTTTTCTGGTAAGGAAAGTCTCTATTGCGCTCCCTTTGCCATACACAGTGCAAATAGCACTCGCGTCTGTTCCCAGCAAGTACACTTTATCGGACTGAGAGGAGCTACTGTTCTTGTCAGTTTCCTAAGCAGAGTTGAACTAGATATGGCCCTTGTGTCTAGGAAGCACAGTTCATTTGTTCTGAGCAAGCTCACTCTTCTGGCCCTATAGGAAACACAGTACAGTTGAAGAGTGCTCTTTTCTCTAAAGCAGAGTGTGTTTCTTGTAAGGCGAGCTCGTGTTTATTTCCCAGTCCTAAATGGAGTTGAGTCACATGCAGTTTTTGGTCCTATGAGCAAGAGATGTTTTCTGGTAAGAAGAGTCACTATTGTGCTCTAAATGCCATACACAGTGCAAATAGCACTCGCGTCTTTTCCCAGCAATTAGAGTGTATTGTTCTGAAGAGGAGCTACTGTTCTTGTCAGTTTCCTAAGCAGAGTTGAACTAGATATGGCCCGTGTGTCTAGGAAGCACAGTTCATTTGTTCTGAGCAAGCTCACTGTTCTGGCCCTATAGGAAACACAGTAGAGTAGAAGAGTGCTCTTTTCTCAAAAGCAGAGTGTGTTTCTTGTAAGACGAGGTAGCGTTTGTTTCCCAGTCGTAAATGGAGTTGAATCAAATGAAGTTTCTGGTCCTACGAGCAAGAGTTGTTTTCTGGTAAGACAAGTCACTATTGGGCTCCAATTGCCATACACAGGACAAATAGCATTGGCGTCTGTTCCCAGCAAGTACAGTGTATTGGACTGCAGAGGATCTACTGTTCTTGTCAGGTTCCTAAGCAGAATTGAAGTAGATATGGCCGTGTGTGTAGGAAGCACAGTTCTTTTCTTCTGAGCAAGCCCACTGTTCTGGCCCTATAGGAAACACAGTAGAGTAGAAGAGTGCTCTTTTCGCTAAAGCAGAGTGTGTTGATTGTAAGGCGAGCTAGCATTTGTTTCCCAGTCTTAAATGGAGTGGAATCACATGCAGTTTCTGGTCCTATGAGCAAGAGTTGTTTTATGGTAAGAATAGTCACTATTGCGCTGCCATTGCCATACACAGGACAAATAGCACTGGCGTCTGTTCCCAGCAAGTACAGTGTATCGGACTGAAGAGGAGCTACTGTTCTTGTCAGGTTCCTAAGCAGAATTGAACTAGATATGGCCGTGTGTGTAAGAAGCACGGTTCTTTTGTTCTGAGCAAGCTCACTGTTCGGACCCCATAGGAAACACAGCAGAGTAGAAGAGTGCTCTTTTCTCAAAAGCAGAGTGTGTTTTTTGTAAGGCAAGCTAGCGTTTGTTTCCCAGTCCTAAATGGAGTTGAATCACATGCAGTTTCTGGTCCTACGAGCAAGAGTTGTTTTCTGGTAAGGAAAGTCACTATTTCGCTCCCTTTGCCATACACAGTGCAAATAGCACTCGCGTCTGTTCCCAGCAAGTACAGTGTATTGGACTGAATAGGTGCTACTGTTCTTGTCAGTTTCATAAGCAGAGTTGAATTACATATGATCCGTGTGTGTAGGAAGCACAGTTCTTTTGTTCTGAGCAAGCTCACTGTTCGGACCCCATAGAAAACACAGTAGAGTAGAAGAGTGCTCTTTTCTCTAAAGCAGAGCGTGTTTCTTGTAAGGCGAGCTAGCGTTTGTTTCCCAGTCCTAAATGGAGTTGAATCCCATGCAGTTTCTGGTACTACGAGTAAGAGTTGTTTTCTGGTAAGAAGAGTCACTATTACGCTGCCATTGCCATACACAGGACAAATAGCACTGGCGTCTGATCGCAGCAAGTACAGTGTATTGGACTGAAGAGGATCTACTGTTCTTGTCAAGTTACTAAGCAGAATTGAACTAGATATGGCAGTGTGTGTAGGAAGCACAGATCTTTTGTTCAGAGCAAGCTCACGTTTCGGACCCCATAGGAAACACAGTAGAGTAGAAGAGTGCTCTTTTCTCTAAAGCAGAGTGTTTCTTGTAAGGCGAGCTAGCGTTTGTTTCCTAGTCCTAAAGGGAGTTGAATCACATGCAGTTTCTGGTCCTACGAACAAGAGTTGTTTTCTGGTAAGGAAAGTCACATTGCGCTCCCATTGCCATTCAGAGAGCAAATAGCACTCCCGTCTGTTCCCAGTAAGTACAGTGTATTGGACTGAATAGGTGCTACTGTTATTGTCAGTTTCCTAAGCAGAGTTGAACTAGATATGATCCGTGTGTGTAGGAAGCACAGTTCTTTTGTTCTGAGCAAGCTCACTGTTTGGACCCCATAGGAAACACAGTAGAGTAGAAGAGTGCTCTTTTCTCTAAAGCAGAGTGTGTTTCTTGTAAGGCGAGCTAGCGTTTGTTTCCCAGTCCTAAATGGAGTTGAATCCCATGCAGTTTCTGGTACTAGGAGCAAGAGTTTTTTTCTGGAAAGGAAAGTCAATATTGCGCTGCCATTGCCATACACAGGACAAATAGCACTGGCGTCTGTTCGCAGCAAGTACAGTGTATTGGACTGAAGAGGATCTATTGTTATTGTCAGGTTCCTAAGCAAAGTTGAACTAGATATTTCCGTGTGTGTAGGAAGCACAGTTCTTTTGTTCTGAGCAAGCTCACTGTTAGGACCCCATAGGAAACACAGTAGAGTAGAAGAGTGCTCTTTTCTCAAAAGCAGAGAGTGTTTCTTGTAAGGCGAGTTAGCATTTGTTTCCCAGTCATAAATGGAGTTGAATCAAATGCAGTTTGTGTTCCTACGAGCAAGAGTTGTTTTCTGGTAAGGAAAGTCACTATTGCGCTCCCATTGCCACACACAGTGCAAATAGCACTCGCATCTGTTCCCACCAAGTACAGTGTATCAGACTGAAGAGGAGCTACTGTTCTTGTCAGTTTCCTAAGCAGAGTTGAACTAGATATGGCCCATGTGTGTAGGAAGCACAGTTCTTTTGTTCTGAGCAAGCTCACTGTTCGGACCCCATAGGAAACACAGTAGAGTAGAAGAGTGCTCTTTTCTCAAAAGTAGAGTGTGTTTCATATAAGGCGAGCTAGCATTTGTTTCCCAGTCCTAAACGGAGTTGAATCACATTCAGTTTCTGGTCCTACGAGCAAGAGTTGTTTTTTGGTAAGGAAAGTCTCTATTGCGCTCCCTTTGCCATACACAGTGCAAATAGCACTCGCGTCTGTTCCCAGCAAGTACATTTTATCGGACTGAGAGGAGCTACTGTTCTTGTCAGTTTCCTAAGCAGAGTTGAACTAGATATGGCCCTTGTGTCAAGGAAGCACAGTTCATTTGTTCTGAGCAAGCTCACTCTTCTGGCCCTATAGGAAACACAGTAGAGTAGAAGAGTGCTCTTTTCTCAAAAGCAAAGTGTGTTTCTTGTAAGGCGAGCTAGCGTTTGTTTCCCAGTCCTAAATGGAGTTGAATCAAATGCAGTTTCTGGTCCTATGAGCAAGAGTTGTTTTCTGGTAAGGAAAGTCACTATTGCACTCCCATTGCCATACACAGTGCAAATAGCACTCGCGTCTGTTCCCAGCAAGTACAGTGTATTGGAAGTAGAGGAGCTACTGTTCTTGTCAGTTTCCTAAGCAGAGTTGAACTAGATATGTCCCGTGTGTTAGGAAGCACAGTTCTTATGTTCTGAGCAAGCTCACTGTTCTGGCCCTATAGGAAACACAGTAGAGTAGAAGAATGCTCTTTTCTCAAAAGAAGAGTGTGTTTCTTGTAAGGCGAGCTAGCGTTTGTTTCCCAGTCCTAAATGGAGTTGAATCAAACGCAGTTTCTGGTACTACGAGCTCGAGTTGTTTTATGGTAAGAATAGTCACTATTGCGCTGCCATTGCCATACACAAGACAAATAGCACTGGCGTCTGTTCCCAGCAAGTACAGTGTATCGGACTGAAGAGGAGCTACTGTTCTTGTCAGGTTCCTAAGCAGAATTGAACTAGATATGGCCGTGTGTGTAGGAAGCACAGTTCTTTTGTTCTGAGCAAGCTCACTGTTCGGACCTCATAGGAAACACAGTAGAGTAGAAGAGTGCTCTTTTCTCCAAAGCAGAGTGTGTTTCATATAAGGCGAGCTAGCATTTGTTTCCCAGTCCTAAACGGAGTTGAATCACATGCAGTTTCTGGTCCTACGAGCAAGAGTTGTTTTCTGGTAAGAAGAGTCACTATTACACTGCCATTGCCATACACAGGACAAATAGCACTAGTGTCTGTTCCCAGCAAGTACAGTGTATTGGTCTGAAGAGGTTCTACTGTTCTTGTCAGGTTCCTAAGCAGAATTGAACTAGATATGGCCGTGTGTGTAGGAAGCACAGTTCTTTTGTTCTGAGCAAGCTCACTGTTCGGACCCCATAGGAAACACAGTAGAGTAAAAGAGTGCTCTTTTCTCTAAAGCAGAGTGTTTCTTGTAAGGCGAGCTAGCGTTTGTTTCCTAGTCCTAAATGGAGTTGAATCACATGCAGTTTCTGGTCCTACGAACAAGAGTTGTTTTCTGGTAAGGAAAGTCACGTTGCGCTCCCATTGCCATTCAGAGTGCAAATAGCACTCCCGTCTGTTCCCAGTAAGTACAGTGTATTGGACTGAATAGGTGCTACTGTTATTGTCAGTTTCCTAAGCAGAGTTGAACTAGATATGATCCGTGTGTGTAGGCAGCACAGTTCTTTTGTTCTGAGCAAGCTCACTGTTTGGACCCCATAGGAAACACAGTAGAGTAGAAGAGTGCTCTTTTCTCTAAAGCAGAGTGTGTTTCTTGTAAGGCGAGCTAGCGTTTGTTTCCCAGTCCTAAATGGAGTTGAATCCCATGCAGTTTCTGGTACTACGAGCAAGAGTTTTTTTCTGGAAAGGAAAGTCAATATTGCGCTGCCATTGCCATACACAGGACAAATAGCACTGGCGTCTGTTCACAGCAAGTACAGTGTATTGGACTGAAGAGGATCTACTGTTATTGTTTGGTTCCTAAGCAAAATTGAACTAGATATTTCCGTGTGTGTAGGAAGCACAGTTCTTTTGTTCTGAGCAAGCTCACTGTTAGGACCCCATAGGAAACACAGTAGAGTAGAAGAGTGCTCTTTTCTCAAAAGCAGAGAGTGTTTCTTGTAAGGCGAGCTAGAATTTGTTTCCCAGTCATAAATGGAGTTGAATCAAATGCAGTTTGTGGTCCTACGAGCAAGAGTTGTTTCCTGGTAAGGAAAGTCACTATTGCGCTCCCATTGCCACACACAGTGCAAATAGCACTCGCATCTGTTCGTACCAAGTACAGTGTATCAGACTGAAGAGGAGCTACTGTTCTTGTCAGTTTCCTAAGCAGAGTTGAACTAGATATGGCCCATGTGTGTAGGAAGCACAGTTCTTTTGTTCTGAGCAAGCTCACTGTTCGGACCTCATAGGAAACACAGTAGAGTAGAAGAGTGCTCTTTTCTCAAAAGCAGAGTGTGTTTTTTGTAAGGCAAGCTAGCGTTTGTTTCCCAGTCCTAAATGGAGTTGAATCACATGCAGTTTCTGGACCTATGAGCAAGAGTTGTTTTCTGGTAAGGAAAGTCACTATTGCGCTCCCTTTGCCATACACAGTGCAAATAGCACTTGCGTCTTATCCAAGCAAGTACAGTGTATCGGACTGAAGAGGACCTACTGTTCTTGTCAGTTTCCTAAGCAGAGTTGAACTAGATATGGCCCGAGTGTTTAGGAAACACAGTTATTATGTTCTGAGCAAGCTCACTGTTCTGGCCATATCGGAAACACAGTACAGTAGAAGAGTGCTCTTTTCTCAAAAGCAGAGTGTGTTTCTTGTAAGACGAGCTAGCGTTTGTTTCCCAGTCATAAATGGAGTTCAATCACATGCAGTTTCTGGTCCTACGAGCAAGAGTTGTTTTCTGGTAAGGAAAGTCACTATTGCAATTCCATTGCCATACACAGTGCAAATAGCACTCGCGTCTGTTTCCAGCAAGTACAGTGTATCGGACTGAAGAGGAGCTACTGTTCTTGTCAGGTTCCTAAGCAGAGTTGAACTAGATATGGCCCGTGTGTGTAGGACGCACATTTCTTATGTTCTGAGCAAGCTCACTGTTCTGGCCCTATAGGAAACACAGTAGAGTAGAAGAGTGCTCTTTTCTCCAAAGCAGAGTGTGTTTCTTGTAAGGCGAGCTAGAGTTTGTTTCCCAGTCCTAAATGGAGTTGAGTCACATGCAGTTTCTGGTCCTACGAGCAAGAGTTGTTTTCTGGTAAGACGAGTCACTATCGTGCTCCAATTGCTATACACAGGGCAAATAGCACTCACGTCTGTTCTCAGCAAGTACAGTGTATCGGACTGAAGAGGACCTACTGTTCTTGTCAGTTTCCTAAGCAGAGTTGAACTAGATATGGCCCATGTGTGTAGGAAGCACAGTTCTTTTGTTCTGAGCAAGCTCCCTGTTCGGACCCCATAGGAAACACAGTAGAGTAGAAGAGTGCTCTTTTCTCAAAAGCAGAGTGTGTTTCATATAAGGCGAGCTAGCATTTGTTTCCCAGTCCTAAACGGAGTTGAATCACATGCAGTTTCTGGTCCTACGAGCAAGAGTTGTTTTCTGGTAAGAAGAGTCACTATTGCACTGCCATTGCCATACACAGGACAAATAGCACTAGGGTCTGTTCCCAGCAAGTACAGTGTATTGGACTGAAGAGGTTCTACTGTTCTTGTCAGGTTCCTAAGCAGAATTGAACTAGATATGGCCGTGTGTGTAGGAAGCACAGTTCTTTTGTTCTGAGCAAGCTCACTGTTCGGACCCCATAGGAAACACAGTAGAGTAGAAGAGTGCTCTTTTCTCTAAAGCAGAGTGTTTCTTGTAAGGCGAGCTAGCGTTTGTTTCCCAGTCCTAAATGGAGTTGAATCCCATGCAGTTTCTGGTACTACGAGCAAGAGTTTTTTTCTGGAAAGGAAAGTCAATATTGCGCTGCCATTGCCATACACAGGACAAATAGCACTGGCGTCTGTTCGCAGCAAGTACAGTGTATTGGACTGAAGAGGATCTACTGTTATTGTTTGGTTCCTAAGCAAAATTGAACTAGATATTTCCGTGTGTGTAGGAAGCACAGTTCTTTTGTTCTGAGCAAGCTCACTGTTAGGACCCCATAGGAAACACAGTAGAGTAGAAGAGTGCTCTTTTCTCAAAAGGGGAGAGTGTTTCTTGTAAGGCGAGCTAGCATTTGTTTCCCAGTCATAAATGGAGTTGAATCAAATGCAGTTTGTGGTCCTACGAGCAAGAGTTGTTTTCTGGTAAGGAAAGTCACTATTGCGCTCCCATTGCCACACACAGTGCAAATAGCACTCGCATCTGTTTGTACCAAGTACAGTGTATCAGACTGAAGAGGAGCTACTGTTCTTGTCAGTTTCCAAGCAGAGTTGAACTAGATATGGCCCATGTGTGTAGGAAGCACAGTTCTTTTGTTCTGAGCAAGCTCACTGTTCGGACCCCATAGGAAACACAGTAGAGTAGAAGAGTGCTCTTTTCTCAAAAGCAGAGTGTGTTTCATATAAGGCGAGCTAGCATTTGTTTCCCAGTCCTAAACGGAGTTGTTTCACATGCAGTTTCTGGTCCTACGAGCAAGAGTTGTTTTCTGGTAAGGAAAGTCTCTATTGCACTCCCTTTGCCATACACAGTGCAAATAGCACTCGCGTCTGTTCCCAGCAAGTACACTTTATCGGACTGAGAGGAGCTACTGTTCTTGTCAGTTTCCTAAGCAGAGTTGAACTAGATATGGTCCTTGTGTCTAGGAAGCACAGTTCATTTGTTCTGAGCAAGCTCACTCTTCTGGCCCTATAGGAAACACAGTAGAGTAGAAGAGTGCTCTTTTCTCAAAAGCAAAGTGTGTTTCTTGTAAGGCGAGCTAGAGTTTGTTTCCCAGTCTTAAATGGAGTTGAGTCACATGCAGTTTTTTGTCCTATGAGCAAGAGTTGTTTTCTGGTAAGAAGAGTCACTATTGTGCTCCAATTTCCATACACAGTGCAAGTAGCCCTCGCGTCTGTTCTCAGCAAGTACAGTGTATCGGACTGAAGAGGAGCTACTGTTTTTGTCAGTTTCCTAAGCAGAGTTGAACTATATATGATCCGTGTTTGTAGGAAGCACAGTTCTTTTGTTCTGAGCAAGCTCACTGTTTGGACCCCATAGGAAACACAGCAGTTTAGAAGAGTGCTCTTTTCTCAAAAGCAGAGAGTGTTTCTTGTAAGGCGAGCTAGCATTTGTTTCCCAGTCATAAATGGAGTTGAATCACATGCAGTTTGTGGTCCTACGATCAAGAGTTGTTTTATGGTAAGAATAGTCACTATTGCGCTGCCATTGCCATACACAGGACAAATAGCACTCGTGTCTTTTCCCAGCAAGTACAGTGTATCGGACTGAAGAGGATCTACTGTTCTTGTCAGTTTCCTAAGCAGAGTTGAACTAGATATGGCCCGTGTGTTTAGGAAACACAGTTATTATGTTCTGAGCAAGCTCACTGTTCTGGCCCTATAGGAAACACAGTACAGTAGAAGAGTGCTCTTTTCTCTAAAGCAGAGTGTGTTTCTTGTAAGGCGAGCTCGTGTTTATTTCCCAGTCCTAAATGGAGTTGAGTCACATGCAGTTTTAGGTCCTATGAGCAAGAGATGTTTTCTGGTAAGAAGAGTCACTATTGTGCTCTAAATGCCATACACAGTGCAAATAGCACTCGCGTCTTTTCCCAGCAATTAAAGTGTATTGTTCTGAAGAGGAGCTACTGTTCTTGTCAGTTTCCTAAGCAGAGTTGAACTAGATATGGCCCGTGTGTCTAGGAAGCACAGTTCATTTGTTCTGAGCAAGCTCACTGTTCTGGCCCTATAGGAAACACAGTAGAGTAGAAGAGTGCTCTTTTCTCAAAAGCAGAGTGTGTTTTTTGTAAGGCGAGCTAGAATTTGTTTCCCAGTCCTAAATGGAGTTGAATCAAATGAAGTTTCTGGTCCTACGAGCAAGAGTTGTTTTCTGGTAAGACAAGTCACTATTGGGCTCCAATTGCCATACACAGGACAAATAGCATTGGCGTCTATTCCCAGTAAGTACAGTGTATTGGACTGCAGAGGATCTACTGTTCTTGTCAGGTTCCTAAGCAGAATTGAAGTAGATATGGCCGTGTGTGTAGGAAGCACAGTTCTTTTCTTCTAAGCAAGCCCACTGTTCTGGCCCTATAGGAAACACAGTAGAGTAGAAGAGTGCTCTTTTCGCTAAAGCAGAGTGTGTTGATTGTAAGGCGAGCTAGCGTTTGTTTCCCAGTCTTAAATGGAGTGGAATCACATGCAGTTTCTGGTCCTATGAGCAAGAGTTGTTTTATGGTAAGAATAGTCACTATTGCGCTGCCATTGCCATACACAGGACAAATAGCACTGGCGTCTGTTCCCAGCAAGTACAGTGTATCGGACTGAAGAGGAGCTACTGTTCTTGTCAGGTTCCTAAGCAGAATTGAACTAGATATGGCCGTGTGTGTAGGAAGCACAGTTATTATGTTCTGAGCAAGCTCACTGTTCTGGCCCTATCGGAAACACAGTACAGTAGAAGAGTGCTCTTTTCTCAAAAGCAGAGTGTGTTTCTTGTAAGACGAGCTAGCGTTTGTTTCCCAGTCATAAATGGAGTTCAATCACATGCAGTTTCTGGTCCTACGAGCAAGAGTTGTTTTCTGGTAAGGAAAGTCACTATTGCACTTCCATTGCCATACACAGTGCAAATAGCACTCGCGTCTGTTTCCAGCAAGTACAGTGTATCGGACTGAAGAGGAGCTACTGTTCTTGTCAGGTTCCTAAGCAGAGTTGAACTAGATATGGCCCGTGAGTGTAGGAAGCACATTTCTTATGTTCTGAGCAAGCTCACTGTTCTGGCCCTATAGGAAACACAGTAGAGTAGAAGAGTGCTCTTTTCTCCAAAGCAGAGTGTGTTTCTTGTAAGGCGAGCTAGAGTTTGTTTCCCAGTCCTAAATGGAGTTGAGTCACATGCAGTTTCTGGTCCTACGAGCAAGAGTTGTTTTCTGGTAAGACGAGTCACTATCGTGCTCCAATTGCTATACACAGTGCAAATAGCACTCGCGTCTGTTCTCAGCAAGTACAGTGTATCGGACTGAAGAGGAGCTACTGTTCTTGTCAGTTTCCTAAGCAGAGTTGAACTAGATATGGCCCATGTGTGTAGGAAGCACAGTTATTTTGTTCTGAGCAAGCTCACTGTTCGGACCCCATAGGAAACACAGTAGAGTAGAAGAGTGCTCTTTTCTCAAAAGCAGAGTGTGTTTCATATAAGGCGAGCTAGCATTTGTTTCCCAGTCCTAAACGGAGTTGAATCACATGCAGTTTCTGGTCCTACGAGCAAGAGTTGTTTTCTGGTAAGAAGAGTCACTATTGCACTGCCATTGCCATACACAGGACAAATAGCACTAGGGTCTGTTCCCAGCAAGTACAGTGTATTGGAATGAAGAGGTTCTACTGTTCTTGTCAGGTTCCTAAGCAGAATTGAACTAGATATGGCCGTGTGTGTAGGAAGCACAGTTCTTTTTTTCTGAGCAAGCTCACTGTTCGGACCCCATAGGAAACACAGTAGAGTAGAAGAGTGCTCTTTTCTCAAAAGCAGAGGGTGTTTCTTGTAAAACGAGCTAGCATTTGTTTCCCAGTCCTAAATGGAGTTGAATCCCATGCAGTTTCTGGTACTACGAGCAAGAGTTTTTTTCTGGAAAGGAAAGTCAATATTGCGCTGCCATTGCCATACACAGGACAAATAGCACTGGCGTCTGTTCACAGCAAGTACAGTGTATTGGACTGAAGAGGATCTGCTTTATTGTTTGGTTCCTAAGCAAAATTGAACTAGATATTTCCGTGTGTGTAGGAAGCACAGTTCTTTTGTTCTGAGCAAGCTCACTGTTAGGACCCCATAGGAAACACAGTAGAGTAGAAGAGTGCTCTTTTCTCAAAAGCAGAGAGTGTTTCTTGTAAGGCGAGCTAGCATTTGTTTCCCAGTCATAAATGGAGTTGAATCAAATGCAGTTTGTGGTCCTACGAGCAAGAGTTGTTTTCTGGTAAGGAAAGTCACTATTGCGCTCCCATTGCCACACACAGTGCAAATAGCACTCGCATCTGTTCGTACCAAGTACAGTGTATCAGACTGAAGAGGAGCTACTGTTCTTGTCAGTTTCCTAAGCAGAGTTGAACTAGATATGGCCCATGTGTGTAGGAAGCACAGTTCTTTTGTTCTGAGCAAGCTCACTGTTCGGACCCCATAGGAAACACAGTAGAGTAGAAGAGTGCTCTTTTCTCAAAAGCAGAGTGTGTTTCATATAAGGCGAGCTAGCATTTGTTTCCCAGTACTAAACGGAGTTGAATCACATGCAGTTTCTGGTCCTACAAGCAAGAGTTGTTTTCTGGTATGGAAAGTCTCTATTGCGCTCCCTTTGCCATACACAGTGCAAATAGCACTCGCGTCTGTTCCCAGCAAGTACACTTTATCGGACTGAGAGGAGCTACTGTTCTTGTCAGTTTCCTAAGCAGAGTTGAACTAGATATCGCCCTTGTGTCTAGGAAGCACAGTTCATTTGTTCTGAGCAAGCTCACTCTTCTGGCCCTATAGGAAACACAGTAGAGTAGAAGAGTGCTCTTTTCTCAAAAGCAAAGTGTGTTTCTTGTAAGGCGAGCTAGAGTTTGTTTCCCAGTCTTAAATGGAGTTGAGTCACATGCAGTTTTTTGTCCTACGAGCAAGAGTTGTTTTCTGGTAAGAAGAGTCACTATTGTGCTCCAATTTCCATACACAGTGCAAGTAGCCCTCGCGTCTGTTCTCAGCAAGTACAGTGTATCGGACTGAAGAGGAGCTACTGTTTTTGTCAGTTTCCTAAGCAGAGTTGAACTATATATGATCCGTGTTTGTAGGAAGCACAGTTCTTTTGTTCTGAGCAAGCTCACTGTTTGGACCCCATAGGAAACACAGCAGTTTAGAAGAGTGCTCTTTTCTCAAAAGCAGAGAGTGTTTCTTGTAAGGCGAGCTAGCATTTGTTTCCCAGTCCTAAATGGAGTTGAATCACATGCAGTTTGTGGTCCTACGATCAAGAGTTGTTTTATGGTAAGAATAGTCACTATTGCGCTGCCATTGCCATACACAGGACAAATAGCACTGGCGTCTGTACCCAGCAAGTACAGTGTATTGGACTGAAGAGGATCTACTGTTCTTGTCAGGTTCCTAAGCAGATTAAAACTAGATATGGCCGTGTGTGTAGGAAGCACAGTTCTTTTGTTCTGAGCAAGCACACTGTTCGGACCACATAGGAAACACAGCAGAGTAGAAGAGTGCTCTTTTCTCAAAAGCAGTGTGTGTTTTTTGTAAGGCAAGCTAGCGTTTGTTTCCCAGTCCTAAATGGAATTGAATCACATGCATTTTCTGGTCCTACGAGCAAGAGTTGTTTTCTGGTAAGGAAAGTCACTATTGCTCTCCCTTTGCCAGACACAGTGCAAATAGCACTCGTGTCTTTTCCCAGCAAGTACAGTGTATCGGACTGAAGAGGAGCTACTGTTCTTGTCAGTTTCCTAAGCAGAGTTGAACTAGATATGGCCCGTGTGTTTAGGAAACACAGTTATTATGTTCTGAGCAAGCTCACTGTTCTGGCCCTATAGGAAACACAGTACAGTAGAAGAGTGCTCTTTTCTCTAAAGCAGAGTGTGTTTCTTGTAAGGCGAGCTCGTGTTTATTTCCCAGTCCTAAATGGAGTTGAGTCACATGCAGTTTTTGGTCCTATGAGCAAGAGATGTTTTCTGGTAAGAAGAGTCACTATTGTGCTCTAAATGCCATACACAGTGCAAATAGCACTCGCGTCTTTTCCCAGCAATTAGAGTGTATTGATCTGAAGAGGAGCTACTGTTCTTGTCAGTTTCCTAAGCAGAGTTGAACTAGATATGGCCCGTGTGTCTAGGAAGCACAGTTCATTTGTTCTGAGCAAGCTCACTGTTCTGGCCCTATAGGAAACACAGTACAGTAGAAGAGTGCTCTTTTCTCTAAAGCAGAGTGTGTTTCTTGTAAGGCGAGCTCGTGTTTATTTCCCAGTCCTAAATGGAGTTGAGTCACATGCAGTTTTTGGTCCTATGAGCAAGAGATGTTTTCTGGTAAGAAGAGTCACTATTGTGCTCTAAATGCCATACACAGTGCAAATAGCACTCGCGTCTTTTCCCAGCAATTAGAGTGTATTGTTCTGAAGAGGAGCTACTGTTCTTGTCAGTTTCCTAAGCAGAGTTGAACTAGATATGGCCCGTGTGTCTAGGAAGCACAGTTCATTTGTTCTGAGCAAGCTCACTGTTCTGGCCCTATAGGAAACACAGTAGAGTAGAAGAGTGCTCTTTTCTCAAAAGCAGAGTGTGTTTCTTGTAAGACGAGGTAGCGTTTGTTTCCCAGTCCTAAATGGAGTTGAATCAAATGAAGTTTCTGGTCCTACGAGCAAGAGTTGTTTTCTGGTAAGACAAGTCACTTTTGGGCTCCAATTGCCATACACAGGACAAATAGCATTGGCGTCTGTTCCCAGCAAGTACAGTGTATTGGACTGCAGAGGATCTACTGTTCTTGTCAGGTTCCTAAGCAGAATTGAACTAGATATGGCCGTGTGTGTAGGAAGCACAGTTCTTTTCTTCTGAGCAAGCCCACTGTTCTGGCCCTATAGGAAACACAGTAGAGTAGAAGAGTGCTCTTTTCGCTAAAGCAGAGTGTGTTGATTGTAAGGCGAGCTAGCATTTGTTTCCCAGTCTTAAATGGAGTGGAATCACATGCAGTCTCTGGTCCTATGAGCAAGAGTTGTTTTATGGTAAGAATAGTCACTATTGCGCTGCCATTGCCATACACAGGACAAATAGCACTGGCGTCTGTTCCCAGCAAGTACAGTGTATCGGACTGAAGAGGAGCTACTGTTATTGTCAGTTTCCTAAGCAGAGTTGAACTAGATATGATCCGTGTGTGTAGGAAGCACAGTTCTTTTGTTCTGAGCAAGCTCACTGTTTGGACCCCATAGGAAACACAGTAGAGTAGAAGAGTGCTCTTTTCTCTAAAGCAGAGTGTGTTTCTTGTAAGGCGAGCTAGCGTTTGTTTCCCAGTCCTAAATGGAGTTGAATCCCATGCAGTTTCTGGTACTACGAGCAAGAGTTTTTTTCTGGAAAGGAAAGTCAATATTGCGCTGCCATTGCCATACACAGGACAAATAGCACTGGCGTCTGTTCGCAGCAAGTACAGTGTATTGGACAGAAGAGGATCTACTGTTATTGTCAGGTTCCTAAGCAAAATTGAACAAGATATTTCCGTGTGTGTAGGAAGCACAGTTCTTTTGTTCTGAGCAAGCTCACTGTTAGGACCCCATAGGAAACACAGTAGAGTAGAAGAGTGCTCTTTTCTCAAAAGCAGAGAGTGTTTCTTGTAAGGCGAGTTAGCATTTGTTTCCCAGTCATAAATGGAGTTGAATCAAATGCAGTTTGTGTTCCTACGAGCAAGAGTTGTTTTCTGGTAAGGAAAGTCACTATTGCGCTCCCATTGCCACACACAGTGCAAATAGCACTCGCATCTGTTCCCACCAAGTACAGTGTATCAGACTGAAGAGGAGCTACTGTTCTTGTCAGTTTCCTAAGCAGAGTTGAACTAGATATGGCCCATGTGTGTAGGAAGCACAGTTCTTTTGTTCTGAGCAAGCTCACTGTTCGGACCCCATAGGAAACACAGTAGAGTAGAAGAGTGCTCTTTTCTCAAAAGCAGAGTGTGTTTCATATAAGGCGAGCTAGCATTTGTTTCCCAGTCCTAAACGGAGTTGAATCACATGCAGTTTCTGGTCCTACGAGCAAGAGTTGTTTTTTGGTAAGGAAAGTCTCTATTGCGCTCCCTTTGCCATACACCGTGCAAATAGCACTCGCGTCTTTTCCCAGCAAGTACACTTTATCGGACTGAGAGGAGCTACTGTTCTTGTCAGTTTCCTAAGCAGAGTTGAACTAGATATGGCCCTTGTGTCTAGGAAGCACAGTTCATTTGTTCTGAGCAAGCTCACTCTTCTGGCCCTATAAGAAACACAGTAGAGTAGAAGAGTGCTCTTTTCTCAAAAGCAAAGTGTGTTTCTTGTAAGGCGAGCTAGCGTTTGTTTCCCAGTCCTAAATGGAGTTGAATCAAATGCAGTTTCTGGTCCTACGAGCAAGAGTTGTTTTCTGGTAAGGAAAGTCACTATTGCACTCCCATTGCCATACACAGTGCAAATAGCACTCGCGTCTGTTCCCAGCAAGTACAGTGTATTGGAAGTAGAGGAGCTACTGTTCTTGTCATTTTCCTAAGCAGAGTTGAACTAGATATGTCCCGTGTGTGTAGGAAGCACAGTTCTTATGTTCTGAGCAAGCTCACTGTTCTGGCCCTATAGGAAACACAGTAGAGTAGAAGAATGCTCTTTTCTCAAAAGAAGAGTGTGTTTCTTGTAAGGCGAGCTAGCGTTTGTTTCCCAGTCCTAAATGGAGTTGAATCAAACGCAGTTTCTGGTACTACGAGCTCGAGATGTTTTATGGTAAGAATAGTCACTATTGCGCTGCCATTGCCATACACAGGACAAATAGCACTGGCGTCTGTTTCCAGCAAGTACAGTGTATTGGTCTGAAGAGGATCTACTGCTCTTGTCAGGTTCCTAAGCAGAATTGAACTAGATATGGCCGTGTGTGTAGGAAACACAGTTCTGTTGTTCTGAGCAAGCCCACTGTTCTGGCTCTATAGGAAACACAGTAGAGTAGAAGAATGCTCTTTTCGCTAAAGCAGAGTGTGTTGATTGTAAGGTGAGCTAGCGTTTGTTTCCCAGTATTAAATGGAGTGGAATCACATGCATTTTCTGGTCCTATGAGCAAGAGTTGTTTTATGGTAAGAATAGTCACTATTGCGCTGCCATTGCCATACACAAGACAAATAGCACTGGCGTCTGTTCCCAGCAAGTACAGTGTATCGGACTGAAGAGGAGCTACTGTTCTTGTCAGGTTCCTAAGCAGAATTGAACTAGATATGGCCGTGTGTGTAGGAAGCACAGTTCTTTTGTTCTGAGCAAGCTCACTGTTCGGACCCCATAGGAAACACAGTAGAGTAGAAGAGTGCTCTTTTATCTAAAGCAGAGTGTTTCTTGTAAGGCGAGCTAGCGTTTGTTTCCTAGTCCTAAATGGAGTTGAATCACATGCAGTTTCTGGTCCTATGAACAAGAGTTGTTTTCTGGTAAGGAAAGTCACTTTGCGCTCCCATTGCCATTCAGAGTGCAAATAGCACTCCCGTCTGTTCCCAGTAAGTACAGTGTATTGGACTGAATAGGTGCTACTGTTATTGTCAGTTTCCTAAGCAGAGTTGAACTAGATATGATCCGTGTGTGTAGGAAGCACAGTTCTTTTGTTCTGAGCAAGCTCACTGTTTGGACCACATAGGAAACACAGTAGAGTAGAAGAGTGCTCTTTTCTCTAAAGCAGAGTGTGTTTCTTGTAAGGCGAGCTAGCGTTTGTTTCCCAGTCCTAAATGGAGTTGAATCCCATGCAGTTTCTGGTACTACGAGCAAGAGTTTTTTTCTGGAAACGAAAGTCAATATTGCGCTGCCATTGCCATACACAGGACAAATAGCACTGGCGTCTGTTCGCAGCAAGTACAGTGTATTGGACTGAAGAGGATCTACTGTTATTGTTTGGTTCCTAAGCAAAATTGAACTAGATATTTCCGTGTGTGTAGGAAGCACAGTTCTTTTGTTCTGAGCAAGCTCACTGTTAGGACCCCATAGGAAACACAGTAGAGTAGAAGAGTGCTCTTTTCTCAAAAGCAGAGAGTGTTTCTTGTAAGGCGAGCTAGCATTTGTTTCCCAGTCATAAATGGAGTTGAATAAAATGCAGTTTGTGGTCCTACGAGCAAGAGTTGTTTTATGGTAAGGAAAGTCACTATTGCACTCCCATTGCCACACACAGTGCAAATAGCACTCGCATCTGTTTGTACCAAGTACAGTGTAGCAGACTGAAGAGGAGCTACTGTTCTTGTCAGTTTCCTAAGCAGAGTTGAACTAGATATGGCCCATGTGTGTAGGAAGCACAGTTCTTTTGTTCTGAGCAAGCTCACTGTTCGGACCCCATAGGAAACACAGTAGAGTAGAAGAGTGCTCTTTTCTCAAAAGCAGAGTGTGTTTCATATAAGGCGAGCTAGCATTTGTTTCCCAGTACTAAACGGAGTTGAATCACATGCAGTTTCTGGTCCTACGAGCAAGAGTTGTTTTCTGTTAAGGAAAGTCTCTATTGAGCTCCCTTTGCCATACACAGTGCAAATAGCACTCGCGTCTGTTCCCAGCAAGTACACTTTATCGGACTGAGAGGAGCTACTGTTCTTGTCAGTTTCCTAAGCAGAGTTGAACTAGATATGGCCCTTGTGTCTAGGAAGCACAGTTCATTTGTTCTGAGCAAGCTCACTCTTCTGGCCCTATAGGAAACACAGTAGAGTAGAAGAGTGCTCTTTTCTCAAAAGCAAAGTGTGTTTCTTGTAAGGCGAGCTAGAGTTTGTTTCCCAGTCTTAAATGGAGTTGAGTCACATGCAGTTTTTTGTCCTACGAGCAAGAGTTGTTTTCTGGTAAGAAGAGTCACTATTGTGCTCCAATTGCCATACACAGTGCAAGTAGCCCTCGCGTCTGTTCTCAGCAAGTACAGTGTATCGGACTGAAGAGGAGCTACTGTTTTTGTCAGTTTCCTAAGCAGAGTTGAACTATATATGATCCGTGTTTGTAGGAAGCACAGTTCTTTTGTTCTGAGCAAGCTCACTGTTTGGACCCCATGGGAAACACAGCAGTTTAGAAGAGTGCTCTTTTCTCAAAAGCAGAGAGTGTTTCTTGTAAGGCGAGCTAGCATTTGTTTCCCAGTCCTAAATGGAGTTGAATCACATGCAGTTTGTGGTCCTACGATCAAGAGTTGTTTTATGGTAAGAATAGTCACTATTGCGCTGCCATTGCCATACACAGGACAAATAGCACTGGCGTCTGTACCCAGCAAGTACAGTGTATTGGACTGAAGAGGATCTACTGTTCTTGTCAGGTTCCTAAGCAGATTAAAACTAGATATGGCCGTGTGTGTAGGAAGCACAGTTCTTTTGTTCTGAGCAAGCACACTGTTCGGACCACATCGGAAACACAGCAGAGTAGAAGAGTGCTCTTTTCTCAAAAGCAGTGTGTGTTTTTTGTAAGGCAAGCTTGCGTTTGTTTCCCAGTCCTAAATGGAGTTGAATCACATGCATTTTCTGGTCCTACGAGCAAGAGTTGTTTTCTGGTAAGGAAAGTCACTATTGCTCTCCCTTTGCCAGACACAGTGCAAATAGCACTCGTGTCTTTTCCCAGCAAGTACTGTGTATCGGACTGAAGAGGAGCTACTGTTCTTGTCAGTTTCCTAAGCAGAGTTGAACTAGATATGGCCCGTGTGTTTAGGAAACACAGTAATTATGTTCTGAGCAAGCTCACTGTTCTGGCCCTATAGGAAACACAGTACAGCAGAAGAGTGCTCTTTTCTCTAAAGCAGAGTGTTTTTCTTGTAAGGCGAGCTCGTGTTTATTTCCCAGTCCTAAATGGAGTTGAGTCACATGCAGTTTTTGGTCCTATGAGCAAGAGATGTTTTCTGGTAAGAAGAGTCACTATTGTGCTCTAAATGCCATACACAGTGCAAATAGCACTCGCGTCTTTTCCCAGCAATTAGAGTGTATTGTTCTGAAGAGGAGCTACTGTTCTTGTCAGTTTCCTAAGCAGAGTTGAACTAGATATGGCCCGTGTGTCTAGGAAGCACAGTTCATTTGTTCTGAGCAAGCTCACTGTTCTGGCCCTATAGGAAACACAGTAGAGTAGAAGAGCGCTCTTTTCTCAAAAGCAGAGTGTGTTTCTTGTAAGACGAGGTAGTGTTTGTTTCCCAGTCCTAAATGGAGTTGAATCAAATGAAGTTTCTGGTCCTACGAGCAAGAGTTGTTTTCTGGTAAGACAAGTCACTATTGGGCTCCAATTGCCATACACAGGACAAATAGCATTGGCGTCTGTTCCCAGCAAGTACAGTGTATTGGACTGCAGAGGATCTACTGTTCTTGTCAGGTTCCTAAGCAGAATTGAACTAGATATGGCCGTGTGTGTAGGAAGCACAGTTCTTTTCTTCTGAGCAAGCCCACTGTTCTGGCCCTATAGGAAACACAGTAGAGTAGAAGAGTGCTCCTTTCGCTAAAGCAGAGTGTGTTGATTGTAAGGCGAGCTAGCGTTTGTTTCCCAGTCTTAAATGGAGTGTAATCACATGCAGTTTCTGGTCCTATGAGCAAGAGTTGTTTTATGGTAAGAATAGTCACTATTGCGCTGCCATTGCCATACACAGGACAAATAGCACTGGCGTCTGTTCCCAGCAAGTACAGTGTATCGGACTGAAGAGGAGCTACTGTTCTTGTCAGGTTCCTAAGCAGAATTGAACTAGATATGGCCGTGTGTGTAAGAAGCCCAGTTCTTTTGTTCTGAGCAAGCTCACTGTTCGGACCCCATAGGAAACACAGCAGAGTAGAAGAGTGCTCTTTTCTCAAAAGCAGAGTGTATTTTTTGTAAGGCAAGCTAGCGTTTGTTTCCCAGTCCTAAATGGAGTTGAATCACATGCAGTTTCTGGTCCTACGAGCAAGAGTTGTTTTCTGTTAAGGAAAGTCACTATTTTGCTCCCTTTGCCATACACAGTGCAAATAGCACTCGCGTCTGTTCCCAGCAAGTACAGTGTATTGGACTGAATAGGTGCTACTGTTCTTGTCAGTTTCATAAGCAGAGTTGAATTACATATGATCCGTGTGTGTAGGAAGCACAGTTCTTTTGTTCTGAGCAAGCTCACTGTTCAGACCCCATAGAAAACACAGTAGAGTAGAAGAGTGCTCTTTTCTCTAAAGCAGAGTGTGTTTCTTGTAAGGCGAGCTAGCATTTGTTTCCCAGTCCTAAATGGAGTTGAATCCCTAGCAGTTTCTGGTACTACGAGTAAGAGTTGTTTTCTGGTAAGAAGAGTCACTATTGCGCTGCCATTGCCATACACAGGACAAATAGCACTGGCGTCTGATCGCAGCAAGTACAGTGTATTGGACTGAAGAGGATCTACTGTTCTTGTCAAGTTACTAAGCAGAATTGAACTAGATATGGCAGTGTGTGTAGGAAGCACAGATCTTTTGTTCAGAGCAAGCTCACGTTTCGGACCCCATAGGAAACACAGTAGAGTAGAAGAGTGCTCTTTTCTCTAAAGCAGAGTGTGTTTCTTGTAAGGCGAGCTAGCGTTTGTTTCCCAGTCCTAAATGGAGTTGAGTCACAGGCAGTTTTTGGTCCTACGAGCAAGAGTTGTTTTCTGGTAAGAAGAGACACTATTGCGCTCCAAATGCCATACACAGTACAAATAGCACTCGTGTCTGTTCCCAGCAAGTACAGTGTATTGGACTGAAGAGGAGCTACTGTTCTTGTCAGTTTCCTAAGCAGAGTTGAACTAAATCTGGCTCGTGTGTAGGAAGCACAGTTTTTTGTTCTGAGCAAGCTCACTGTTCTGGCCCTATAGGAAACACAGTAGAGTAGAAGAGTGCTCTTTTCTCAAAAGCAGAGTGTGTTTCTTGTAAGGCGAGCTAGTGTTTGTTTCCCAGTCCTAAATGGAGTTGAATCAAATGAAGTTTCTGGTCCTACGAGCAAGAGTTGTTTTCTGGTAAGGAAAGTCACTATTGCACTCCCATTGCCATACACAGTGCAAATAGCACTCGCGTCTCTTCCCAGCAAGTACAGTGTATCGGATTGAAGAGGAGCTACTGTTCTTGTCAGTTTCCTAAGCAGAGTTGAACTAGATATGGCCCGTGTTTGTAGGAAGCACAGTTCTTATGTTCTGAGCAAGCTCACTGTTCTGGCCCTATAGGAAACACAGTAGAGTAGAAGAGAGCTCTTTTCTCAAAAGAAGAGTGTGTTTCTTGTAAGGCGAGTTAGCGTTTGTTTCCCAGTCCTAAATGGAGTTGAATCAAATGCAGTTTCTGCTACTATGAGCTCGAGTTGTTTTCTGGTAAGAAGAGTCACTATTGCGCTGCCATTGCCATACACAGTGCAAATAGCACTGGCGTCTGTTCCCAGCAAGTACAGTGTATTGGACTGAAGAGGATCTACTGTTCTTGTCAGGTTCCTAAGCAGAATTTAACTAGATATGGCCGTGTGTGTAGGAAGCACAGTTCCTTTGTTCTGAGCAAGCCCACTGTTCTGGCCCTATAGGAAACACAGTAGAGTAGAAGAGTGCACTTTTCACTAAAGCAGAGTGTGTTGAATGTAAGGCGAACTAGCGTTTGTTTCCCAGTCTTAAATGGAGTGGAATCACATGCAGTTTCTGGTCCTATGAGCAAGACTTGTTTTATGGTAAGAATAGTCACTATTGCGCTGCCATTGCCATACACAGGACAAATAGCACTGGCGTCTGTTCCCAGCAAGTACAGTGTATTGGACTGAAGAGGAGCTACTGTTCTTGTCAGTTTCCTAAGCAGAGTTGAACTAAATCTGGCTCGTGTGTAGGAAGCACAGTTTTTTGTTCTGAGCAAGCTCACTGTTCTGGCCCTATAGGAAACACAGTAGAGTAGAAGAGTGCTCTTTTCTCAAAAGCAGAGTGTGTTTCTTGTAAGGCGAGCTCGTGTTTATTTCCCAGTCCTAAATGGAGTTGAGTCACATGCAGTTTCTGGTACTACGAGTAAGAGTTGTTTTCTGGTAAGAAGAGTCACTATTGCGCTGCCATTGCCATACACAGGACAAATAGCACTGGCGTCTGATCGCAGCAAGTACAGTGTATTGGACTGAATAGGATCTACTGTTCTTGTCAAGTTACTAAGCAGAATTGAACTAGATATGGCAGTGTGTGTAGGAAGCACAGATCTTTTGTTCAGAGCAAGCTCACGTTTCGGACCCCATAGGAAACACAGTAGAGTAGAAGAGTGCTCTTTTCTCAAAAGCAGTGTGTGTTTTTTGTAAGGCGAGCTAGCGTTTGTTTCCCAGTCCTAAATGGAGTTGAATCACATGCATTTTCTGGACCTACGAGCAAGAGTTGTTTTCTGGTAAGGAAAGTCACTATTGCTCTCCCTTTGCCAGACACAGTGCAAATAGCACTCGTGTCTTTTCCCAGCAAGTACTGTGTATCGGACTGAAGAGGAGCTACTGTTCTTGTCAGTTTCCTAAGCAGAGTTGAACTAGATATGGCCCGTGTGTTTAGGAAACACAGTTATTATGTTCTGAGCAAGCTCACTGTTCTGGCCCTATAGGAAACACAGTACAGCAGAAGAGTGCTCTTTTCTCTAAAGCAGAGTGTGTTTCTTGTAAGGCAAGCTAGCGTTTGTTTCCCAGTCCTAAATGGAGTTGAATCACATGCAGTTTCTGGTCCTACGAGCAAGAGTTGTTTTCTGGTAAGGAAAGTCACTATTTCGCTCCCTTTGCCATACACAGTGCAAATAGCACTCGCGTCTGTTCCCAGCAAGTACAGTGTATTGGACTGAATAGGTGCTACTGTTCTTGTCAAGTTACTAAGCAGAATTGAACTAGATATGGCAGTGTGTGTAGGAAGCACAGATCTTTTGTTCAGAGCAAGCTCACGTTTCGGACCCCATAGGAAACACAGTAGAGTAGAAGAGTGCTCTTTTCTCTAAAGCAGAGTGTTTCTTGTAAGGCGAGCTAGCGTTTGTTTCCTAGTCCTAAAGGGAGTTGAATCACATGCAGTTTCTGGTCCTACGAACAAGAGTTGTTTTCTGGTAAGGAAAGTCACGTTGCGCTCCCATTGCCATTCAGAGTGCAAATAGCACTCCCGTCTGTTCCCAGTAAGTACAGTGTATTGGACTGAATAGGTGCTACTGTTATTGTCAGTTTTCTAAGCAGAGTTGAACTAGATATGATCCGTGTGTGTAGGCAGCACAGTTCTTTTGTTCTGAGCAAGCTCACTGTTTGGACCCCATAGGAAACACAGTAGAGTAGAAGAGTGCTCTTTTCTCTAAAGCAGAGTGTGTTTCTTGTAAGGCGAGCTAGCGTTTGTTTCCCAGTCCTAAATGGAGTTGAATCCCATGCAGTTTCTGGTACTACGAGCAAGAGTTTTTTTCTGGAAAGGAAAGTCAATATTGCGCTGCCATTGCCATACACAGGACAAATAGCACTGGCGTCTGTTCGCAGCAAGTACAGTGTATTGGACTGAAGAGGATCTACTGTTATTGTCAGGTTCCTAAGCAAAATTGAACTAGATATTTCCGTGTGTGTAGGAAGCACAGTTCTTTTGTTCTGAGCAAGCTCACTGTTAGGACCCCATAGGAAACACAGTAGAGTAGAAGAGTGCTCTTTTCTCAAAAGCAGAGAGTGTTTCTTGTAAGGCGAGTTAGCATTTGTTTCCCAGTCATAAATGGAGTTGAATCAAATGCAGTTTGTGGTCCTACGAGCAAGAGTTGTTTTCTGGTAAGGAAAGTCACTATTGCGCTCCCATTGCCACACACAGTGCAAATAGCACTCGCATCTGTTCCCACCAAGTACAGTGTATCAGACTGAAGAGGAGCTACTGTTCTTGTCAGTTTCCTAAGCAGAGTTGAACTAGATATGGCCCATGTGTGCAGGAAGCACAGTTCTTTTGTTCTGAGCAAGCTCACTGTTCGGACCCCATAGGAAACACAGTAGAGTAGAAGAGTGCTCTTTTCTCAAAAGCAGAGTGTGTTTCATATAAGGCGAGCTAGCATTTGTTTCCCAGTCCTAAACGGAGTTGAATCACATGCAGTTTCTGGTCCTACGAGCAAGAGTTGTTTTTTGGTAAGGAAAGTCTCTATTGCGCTCCCTTTGCCATACACCGTGCAAATAGCACTCGCGTCTGTTCCCAGCAAGTACACTTCATCGGACTGAGAGGAGCTACTGTTCTTGTCAGTTTCCTAAGCAGAGTAGAACTAGATATGGCCCTTGTGTCTAGGAAGCACAGTTCATTTGTTCTGAGCAAGCTCACTCTTCTGGCCCTATAGGAAACACAGTAGAGTAGAAGAGTGCTCTTTTCTCAAAAGCAAAGTGTGTTTCTTGTAAGGCGAGCTAGCGTTTGTTTCCCAGTCCTAAATGGAGTTGAGTCACATGCAGTTTTTTGTCCTACGAGCAAGAGTTGTTTTCTGGTAAGAAGAGTCACTAATGTGCTCCAATTGCCATACACAGTGCAAGTAGCCCTCGCGTCTGTTCTCAGCAAGTACAGTGTATCGGACTGAAGAGGAGCTACAGTTTTTGTCAGTTTCCTAAGCAGAGTTGAACTATATATGATCCGTGTTTGTAGGAAGCACAGTTCTTTTGTTCTGAGCAAGCTCACTGTTTGGACCCCATAGGAAACACAGCAGTGTAGAAGAGTGCTCTTTTCTCAAAAGCAGAGAGTGTTTCTTGTAAGGCGAGCTAGCATTTGTTTCCCAGTCATAAATGGAGTTGAATCACATGCAGTTTGTGGTGCTACGATCAAGAGTTGTTTTATGGTAAGAATAGTCACTATTGCGTTGCCATTGCCATACACAGGACAAATAGCACTGGCGTCTGTACCCAGCAAGTACAGTGTATTGGACTGAAGAGGATCTACTGTTCTTGTCAGGTTCCTAAGCAGAATTGAACTAGATATGGCCGTGTGTGTAGGAAGCACAGTTCTTTTGTTCTGAGCAAGCTCACTGTTCTGTCCCTATAGGAAACACAGTAGAGCAGAAGAGTGCTCTTTTCTCAAAAGCCGAGTGTGTTTCTTGTAAGGCGAGCTTGCGTTTGTTTCCCAGTCCTAAATGGAGTTGAGTCACATGCAGTTTTTTTGTCCTACGACCAAGAGTTGTTTTCTTGTATGAAGAGTCACTATTGCTCTCTCATTGCCACACAGTGCAAATAGCACTCGCGTCTGCTCCCTGCACATACAGAGTATTGGATTGAAGAGGAGCTCCTGTTCTTGTCAGTTTCCTAAGCAGAGTTGACCTAGATATGGCCCGTGTGTGTAAGAAGCACAGTTCTTTTGTTCAGAGCAATCTCACTGTTTGGACCCCATAGGAAACACAGTAGAGTAGAAGAGTGCTCTTTTCTCAAAAGCAGAGTGTGTTTTTTGTAAGGCAAGCTAAAGTTTGTTTCCCAGTCCTAAATGGAGTTGAATCACATGCAGTTTCTGGTCCTACGAGCAAGAGTTGTTTTCTGGTAAGGAAAGTCACTATTGCGCTCCCTTTGCCATACACAGTGAAAATAGCACTCGCGTTTTTTCCCAGCAATTACAGTGTATTAGTCTGAAGAGGAGCTACTGTTCTTGTCAGTTTCCTAAGCAGAGTTGATCTACATATTGTCCGTGTGTGTAGGAAGCACAGTTCTTTTGTTCTGAGCAAGCTCACTGTTTGGACCCCATAGGAAACACAGTAGAGTAGAAGAGTGCTCTTTTCTCTAAAGCAGAGTGTGTTTCGTGTAAGGCGAGCTAGCGTTTGTTTCCCATTCCTAAATGAAGTTGAATCACATGCAATTTCTTGTCCTATGAGCAAGAGTTGTTTTCTGGTAAGGAAAGTCACTATTGCGCTCCCATTGCCATACAGTTCAAATAGCACTCCCGTCTGTTCCCAGCAAGTACAGTGTATTGGACTGAAGAGGAGCTACTGTTCTTCTCAGTTTTCTAAGCAGAGTTGAACTAGATATTGCCCGTGTGTCTAGGAAGCACAGTTCATTTGTTCTGAGCAAGCTCACTGTTCTGGCCCTATAGGAAACACAGTAGAGTAGAAGAGTGCTCTTTTCTCAAAAGCAGAGTGTGTTTCTTGTAAGGCGAGCTAGTGTTTGTTTCCCAGTCCTAAATGGAGTTGAATCAAATGCAGTTTCTGGTCCTACGAGCAAGAGTTGTTTTCTGGTAAGGAAAGTCACTATTGCACTCCCATTGCCATACACAGTGCAAATAGCACTCGCGTCTCTTCCCAGCAAGTACAGTGTATCGGAAGGAAGACGAGCTACTGTTCTTGTCAGTTTCCTAAGCAGAGTTGAACTAGATATGGCCCGTGTGTGTAGGAAGCACAGTTCTTATGTTCTGAGCAAGCTCACTGTTCTGGCCCTATAGGAAACACAGTAGAGTAGAAGAGAGCTCTTTTCTCAAAAGAAGAGTGTGTTTCTTGTAAGGCGAGTTAGCGTTTGTTTCCCAGTCCTAAATGGAGTTGAATCAAATGCAGTTTCTGCTACTATGAGCTCGAGTTGTTTTCTGGTAAGAAGAGTCACTATTGCGCTGCCATTGCCATACACAGGACAAATAGCACTGGCGTCTGTTCCCAGCAAATACAGTGTATTGGACTGAAGAGGATCTACTGTTCTTGTCAGGTTCCTAAGCAGAATTGAACTAGATATGGCCGTGTGTGTAGGAAGCACAGTTCCTTTGTTCTGAGCAAGCCCACTGTTCTGGCCCTATAGGAAACACAGTAGAGTAGAAGAGTGCACTTTTCACTAAGGCAGAGTGTGTTGAGTGTAAGGCGAGCTAGCGTTTGTTTCCCAGTCTTAAATGGAGTGGAATCACATGCAGTTTCTGGTCCTATGAGCAAGACTTGTTTTATGGTAAGAATAGTCACTATTGCGCTGCCATTGCCATATACAGGACAAATAGCACTGGTGTCTGTTCCCAGCAAGTACAGTGTATCGGACTGAAGAGGAGCTACTGTTCTTGTCAGGTTCCTAAGCAGATTAAAACTAGATATGGCCGTGTGTGTAGGAAGCACAGTTCTTTTGTTCTGAGCAAGCTCACTGTTTGGACCACATAGGAAACACAGCGGAGTAGAAGAGTGCTCTTTTCTCAAAAGCAGTGTGTGTTTTTTGTAAGGCAAGCTAGCGTTTGTTTCCCAGTCCTAAATGGAGTTGAATCACATGCATTTTCTGGACCTACGAGCAAGAGTTGTTTTCTGGTAAGGAAAGTCACTATTGCTCTCCCTTTGCCAGACACAGTGCAAATAGCACTCGTGTCTTTTCCCAGCAAGTACTGTGTATCGGACTGAAGAGGAGCTACTGTTCTTGTCAGTTTCCTAAGCAGAGTTGAACTAGATATGGCCCGTGTGTTTAGGAAACACAGTTATTATGTTCTGAGCAAGCTCACTGTTCTGGCCCTATAGGAAACACAGTACAGCAGAAGAGTGCTCTTTTCTCTAAAGCAGAGTGTGTTTCTTGTAAGGCAAGCTAGCGTTTGTTTCCCAGTCCTAAATGGAGTTGAATCCCATGCAGCTTCTGGTACTACGAGCAAGAGTTTTTTTTCTGGAAAGGAAAGTCAATATTGCGCTGCCATTGCCATACACAGGACAAATAGCACTGGCGTCTGTTCGCAGCAAGTACAGTGTATTGGACTGAAGAGGATCTACTGTTATTGTCAGGTTCCTAAGCAAAATTGAACTAGATATTTCCGTGTGTGTAGGAAGCACAGTTCTTTTGTTCTGAGCAAGCTCACTGTTAGGACCCTATAGGAAACACAGTAGAGTAGAAGAGTGCTCTTTTCTCAAAAGCAGAGAGTGTTTCTTGTAAGGCGAGTTAGCATTTGTTTCCCAGTCATAAATGGAGTTGAATCAAATGCAGTTTGTGGTCCTACGAGCAAGAGTTGTTTTCTGGTAAGGAAAGTCACTATTGCGCTCCCATTGCCACACACAGTGCAAATAGCACTCGCATCTGTTCCCACCAAGTACAGTGTATCAGACTGAAGAGGAGCTACTGTTCTTGTCAGTTTCCTAAGCAGAGTTGAACTAGATATGGCCCATGTGTGTAGGAAGCACAGTTCTTTTGTTCTGAGCAAGCTCACTGTTCGGACCCCATAGGAAACACAGTAGAGTAGAAGAGTGCTCTTTTCTCAAAAGCAGAGTGTGTTTCATATAAGGCGAGCTAGCATTTGTTTCCCAGTCCTAAACGGAGTTGAATCACATGCAGTTTCTGGTCCTACGAGCAAGAGTTGTTTTTTGGTAAGGAAAGTCTCTATTGCGCTCCCTTTGCCATACACCGTGCAAATAGCACTCGCGTCTGTTCCCAGCAAGTACACTTTATCGGACTGAGAGGAGCTACTGTTCTTGTCAGTTTCCTAAGCAGAGTTGAACTAGATATGGCCCTTGTGTCTAGGAAGCACAGTTCATTTGTTCTGAGCAAGCTCACTCTTCTGGCCCTATAGGAAACACAGTAGAGTAGAAGAGTGCTCTTTTCTCAAAAGCAAAGTGTGTTTCTTGTAAGGCGAGCTAGAGTTTGTTTCCCAGTCTTAAATGGAGTTGAGTCACATGCAGTTTTTTGTCCTACGAACAAGAGTTGTTTTCTGGTAAGAAGAGTCACTATTGTGTTCCAATTGCCATACACAGTGCAAGTAGCCCTCGCGTCTGTTCTCAGCAAGTACAGTGTCTCGGACTGAAGAGGAGCTACAGTTTTTGTCAGTTTCCTAAGCAGAGTTGAACTATATATGATCCGTGTTTGTAGGAAGCACAGTTCTTTTGTTCTGAGCAAGCTCACTGTTTGGACCCCATAGGAAACACAGCAGTGTAGAAGAGTGCTCTTTTCTCAAAAGCAGAGAGTGTTTCTTGTAAGGCGAGCTAGCATTTGTTTCCCAGTCATAAATGGAGTTGAATCACATGCAGTTTGTGGTGCTACGATCAAGAGTTGTTTTATGGTAAGAATAGTCACTATTGCGTTGCCATTGCCATACACAGGACAAATAGCACTGGCGTCTGTACCCAGCAAGTACAGTGTATTGGACTGAAGAGGATCTACTGTTCTTGTCATGTTCCTAAGCAGAATTGAACTAGATATGGCCGTGTGTGTAGGAAGCACAGTTCTTTTGTTCTGAGCAAGCTCACTGTTCTGTCCCTATAGGAAACACAGTAGAGTAGAAGAGTGCTCTTTTCTCAAAAGCCGAGTGTGTTTCTTGTAAGGCGAGCTTGCGTTTGTTTCCCAGTCCTAAATGGAGTTGAGTCACATGCAGTTTTTTTGTCCTACGACCAAGAGTTGTTTTCTTGTATGAAGAGTCACTATTGCGCTCTCATTGCCACACAGTGCAAATAGCACTCGCGTCTGCTCCCTGCACATACAGAGTATTGGATTGAAGAGGAGCTCCTGTTCTTGTCAGTTTCCTAAGCAGAGTTGACCTAGATATGGCCCGTGTGTGTAAGAAGCACAGTTCTTTTGTTCAGAGCAATCTCACTGTTTGGACCCCATAGGAAACACAGTAGAGTAGAAGAGTGCTCTTTTCTCAAAAGCAGAGTGTGTTTTTTGTAAGGCAAGCTAGAGTTAATTTCCCAGTACTAAATGGAGTTGAATAACATGCAGTTTCTGGTCCTACGAGCAAGAGTTGTTTTCTGGTAAGGAAAGTCACTATTGCGCTCCCTTTGCCATACACAGTGAAAATAGCACTCGCGTTTTTTCCCAGCGATTACAGTGTATTAGTCTGAAGAGGAGCTACTGTTCTTGTCAGTTTCCTAAGCAGAGTTGATCTACATATTGTCCGTGTGTGTAGGAAGCACAGTTCTTTTGTTCTGAGCAAGCTCACTGTTTGGACCCCATAGGAAACACAGTAGAGTAGAAGAGTGCTCTTTTCTCTAAAGCAGAGTGTGTTTCGTGTAAGGCGAGCTAGCATTTGTTTCCCATTCCTAAATGAAGTTGAATCACATGCAATTTCTTGTCCTATGAGCAAGAGTTGTTTTCTGGTAAGGAAAGTCACTATTGCGCTCCCATTGCCATACAGTTCAAATAGCACTCCCGTCTGTTCCCAGCAAGTACAGTGTATTGGAATGAAGAGGAGCTACTGTTCTTCTCAGTTTTCTAAGCAGAGTTGAACTAGATATGGCCCGTGTGTCTAGGAAGCACAGTTCATTTGTTCTGAGCAAGCTCACTGTTCTGGCCCTATAGGAAACACAGTAGAGTAGAAGAGTGCTCTTCTCTCAAAAGCAGAGTGTGTTTCTTGTAAGGCGAGCTAGTGTTTGTTTCCCAGTCCTAAATGGAGTTGAATCAAATGAAGTTTCTGGTCCTACGAGCAAGAGTTGTTTTCTGGTAAGGAAAGTCACTATTGCACTCCCATTGCCATACACAGTGCAAATAGCACTCGCGTCTCTTCCCAGCAAGTACAGTGTATCGGATTGAAGAGGAGCTACTGTTCTTGTCAGTTTCCTAAGCAGAGTTGAACTAGATATGGCCCGTGTGTGTAGGAAGCACAGTTCTTATGTTCTGAGCAAGCTCACTGTTCTGGCCCTATAGGAAACACAGTAGAGTAGAAGAGAGCTCTTTTCTCAAAAGAAGAGTGTGTTTCTTGTAAGGCGAGTTAGCGTTTGTTTCCCAGTCCTAAATGGAGTTGAATCAAATGCAGTTTCTGCTACTATGAGCTCGAGTTGTTTTCTGGTAAGAAGAGTCACTATTGTGCTGCCATTGCCATACACAGGACAAATAGCACTGGCGTCTGTTCCCAGCAAGTACAGTGTATTGGACTGAAGAGGATCTACTGTTCTTGTCAGGTTCCTAAGCAGAATTGAACTAGATATGGCCGTGTGTGTAGGAAGCACAGTTCCTTTGTTCTGAGCAAGCCCACTGTTCTGGCCCTATAGGAAACACAGTAGAGTAGAAGAGTGCACTTTTCACTAAAGCAGAGTGTGTTGAGTGTAAGGCGAGCTAGCGTTTGTTTCCCAGTCTTAAATGGAGTGGAATCACATGCAGTTTCTGGTCCTATGAGCAAGACTTGTTTTATGGTAAGAATAGTCACTATTGCGCTGCCATTGCCATACACAGGACAAATAGCACTGGCGTCTGTTCCCAGCAAGTACAGTGTATCGGACTGAAGAGGAGCTACTGTTCTTGTCAGGTTCCTAAGCAGATTAAAACTAGATATGGCCGTGTGTGTAGGAAGCACAGTTCTTTTGTTCTGAGCAAGCTCACTGTTTGGACCACATAGGAAACACAGCAGAGTAGAAGAGTGCTCTTTTCTCAAAAGCAGTGTGTGTTTTTTGTAAGGCAAGCTAGCGTTTGTTTCCCAGTCCTAAATTGAGTTGAATCACATGCATTTTCTGGACCTACGAGCAAGAGTTGTTTTCTGGTAAGGAAAGTCACTATTGCTCTCCCTTTGCCAGACACAGTGCAAATAGCACTCGTGTCTTTTCCCAGCAAGTACTGTGTATCGGACTGAAGAGGAGCTACTGTTCTTGTCAGTTTCCTAAGCAGAGTTGAACTAGATATGGCCCGTGTGTTTAGGAAACACAGTTATTATGTTCTGAGCAAGCTCACTGTTCTGGCCCTATAGGAAACACAGTACAGCAGAAGAGTGCTCTTTTCTCTAAAGCAGAGTGTGTTTCTTGTAAGGCAAGCTAGCGTTTGTTTCCCAGTCCTAAATGGAGTTGAATCACATGCAGTTTCTGGTCCTACGAGCAAGAGTTGTTTTCTGGTAAGGAAAGTCACTATTTCGCTCCCTTTGCCATACACAGTGCAAATAGCACTCGCGTCTGTTCCCAGCAAGTACAGTGTATTGGACTGAATAGGTGCTACTGTTCTTGTCAAGTTACTAAGCAGAATTGAACTAGATATGGCAGTGTGTGTAGGAAGCACAGATCTTTTGTTCAGAGCAAGCTCACGTTTCAAAACCCATAGGAAACACAGTAGAGTAGAAGAGTGCTCTTTTCTCTAAAGCAGAGTGTTTCTTGTAAGGCAAGCTAGCGTTTGTTTCCTAGTCCTAAAGGGAGTTGAATCACATGCAGTTTCTGGTCCTACGAACAAGAGTTGTTTTCTGGTAAGGAAAGTCACGTTGCGCTCCCATTGCCATTCAGAGTGCAAATAGCACTCCCGTCTGTTCCCAGTAAGTACAGTGTATTGGACTGAATAATTGCTACTGTTATTGTCAGTTTCCTAAGCAGAGTTGAACTAGATATGATCCGTGTGTGTAGGAAGCACAGTTCTTTTGTTCTGAGCAAGCTCACTGTTTGGACCCCATAGGAAACACAGTAGAGTAGAAGAGTGCTCTTTTCTCTAAAGCAGAGTGTGTTTCTTGTAAGGCGAGCTAGCGTTTGTTTCCCAGTCCTAAATGGAGTTGAATCCCATGCAGTTTATGGTACTACGAGCAAGAATTTTTTTCTGGAAAGGAAAGTCAATATTGCGCTGCCATTGCCATACACAGGACAAATAGCACTGGCGTCTGTTCGCAGCAAGTACAGTGTATTGGACTGAAGAGGATCTATTGTTATTGTCAGGTTCCTAAGCAAAATTGAACGAGATATTTCCGTGTGTGTAGGAAGCACAGTTCTTTTGTTCTGAGCAAGCTCACTGTTAGGACCCCATAGGAAACACAGTAGAGTAGAAGAGTGCTCTTTTCTCAAAAGCAGAGAGTGTTTCTTGTAAGGCGAGTTAGCATTTGTTTCCCAGTCATAAATGGAGTTGAATCAAATGCAGTTTCGGGTCCTACAAGCAAGAGTTGTTTTCTGGTAAGGAAAGTCACTATTGCGCTCCCATTGCCACATACAGTGCAAATAGCACTCGCATCTGTTCCCACCAAATACAGTGTATCAGACTGAAGAGGAGCTACTGTTCTTGTCAGTTTCCTAAGCAGAGTTGAACTAGATATGGCCCATGTGTGTAGGAAGCACAGTTCTTTTGTTCTGAGCAAGCTCACTGTTCGGACCCCATAGGAAACACAGTAGAGTAGAAGAGTGCTCTTTTCTCAAAAGCAGAGTGTGTTTCATATAAGGCGAGCTAGCATTTGTTTCCCAGTCCTAAACGGAGTTGAATCACATGCAGTTTCTGGTCCTACGAGCAAGAGTTGTTTTTTGGTAAGGAAAGTCTCTATTGCGCTCCCTTTGCCATACACAGTGCAAATAGCACTCGCGTCTGTTCCCAGCAAGTACACTTTATCGGACTGAGAGGAGCTACTGTTCTTGTCAGTTTCCTAAGCAGAGTTGAACTAGATATGGCCCTTGTGTCTAGGAAGCACAGTTCATTTGTTCTGAGCAAGCTCACTCTTCTGGCCCTATAGGAAACACAGTAGAGTAGAAGAGTGCTATTTTCTCAAAAGCAAAGTGTGTTTCTTGTAAGGCGAGCTAGAGTTTGTTTCCCAGTCTTAAATGGAGTTGAGTCACATGCAGTTTTTTGTCCTACGAGCAAGAGTTGTTTTCTGGTAAGAAGAGTCACTATTGTGCTCCAATTGCCATACACAGTGCAAGTAGCCCTCGCGTCTGTTCTCAGCAAGTACAGTGTGTCGGACTGAAGAGGAGCTACAGTTTTTGTCAGTTTCCTAAGCAGAGTTGAACTATATATGATCCGTGTTTGTAGGAAGCACAGTTCTTTTGTTCTGAGCAAGCTCACTGTTTGGACCCCATAGGAAACACAGCAGTGTAGAAGAGTGCTCTTTTCTCAAAAGCAGAGAGTGTTTCTTGTAAGGCGAGCTAGCATTTGTTTCCCAGTCATAAATGGAGTTGAATCACATGCAGTTTGTGGTGCTACGATCAAGAGTTCTTTTATGGTAAGAATAGTCACTATTGCGTTGCCATTGCCATACACAGGACAAATAGCACTGGCGTCTGTACCCAGCAAGTACAGTGTATTGGACTGAAGAGGATCTACTGTTCTTGTCAGGTTCCTAAGCAGAATTGAACTAGATATGGCCGTGTGTGTAGGAAGCACAGTTCTTTTGTTCTGAGCAAGCTCACTGTTCTGTCCCTATAGGAAACACAGTAGAGTAGAAGAGTGCTCTTTTCTCAAAAGCCGAGTGTGTTTCTTGTAAGGCGAGCTCGCGTTTGTTTCCCAGTCCTAAATGGAGTTGAGTCACATGCAGTTTTTTTGTCCTACGACCAAGAGTTGTTTTCTTGTATGAAGAGTCACTATTGCGCTCTCATTGCCACACAGTGCAAATAGCACTCGCGTCTGCTCCCTGCACATACAGAGTATTGGATTGAAGAGGAGCTCCTGTTCTTGTCAGTTTCCTAAGCAGAGTTGACCTAGATATGGCCCGTGTGTGTAAGAAGCACAGTTCTTTTGTTCAGAGCAATCTCACTGTTTGGACCCCATAGGAAACACAGTAGAGTAGAAGAGTGCTCTTTTCTCAAAAGCAGAGTGTGTTTTTTGTAAGGCAAGCTAGAGTTTGTTTCCCAGTCCTAAATGGAGTTGAATCACATGCAGTTTCTGGTCCTACGAGCAAGAGTTGTTTTCTGGTAAGGAAAGTCACTATTGCGCTCCCTTTGCCATACACAGTGAAAATAGCACTCGCGTTTTTTCCCAGCAATTACAGTGTATTAGTCTGAAGAGGAGCTACTGTTCTTGTCAGTTTCCTAAGCAGAGTTGATCTACATATTGTCCGTGTGTGTAGGAAGCACAGTTCTTTTGTTCTGAGCAAGCTCACTGTTTGGACCCCATAGGAAACACAGTAGAGTAGAAGAGTGCTCTTTTCTCTAAAGCAGAGTGTGTTTCGTGTAAGGCGAGCTAGCATTTGTTTCCCATTCCTAAATGAAGTTGAATCACATGCAATTTCTTGTCCTACGAGCAAGAGTTGTTTTCTGGTAAGGAAAGTCACTATTGCGCTCCCATTGCCATACAGTTCAAATAGCACTCCCGTCTGTTCCCAGCAAGTACAGTGTATTGGACTGAAGAGGACCTACTGTTCTTCTCAGTTTTCTAAGCAGAGTTGAACTAGATATGGCCCGTGTGTCTAGGAAGCACAGTTCATTTGTTCTGAGCAAGCTCACTGTTCTGGCCCTATAGGAAACACAGTAGAGTAGAAGAGAGCTCTTTTCTCAAAAGAAGAGTGTGTTTCTTGTAAGGCGAGTTAGCGTTTGTTTCGGTGTCCTAAATGGAGTTGAATCAAATGCAGTTTCTGCTACTATGAGCTCGAGTTGTTTTCTGGTAAGAAGAGTCACTATTGTGCTGCCATTGCCATACACAGGACAAATAGCACTGGCGTCTGTTCCCAGCAAGTACAGTGTATTGGACTGAAGAGGATCTACTGTTCTTGTCAGGTTCCTAAGCAGAATTGAACTAGATATGGCCGTGTGTGTAGGAATCACAGTTCCTTTGTTCTGAGCAAGCCCACTGTTCTGGCCCTATAGGAAACACAGTAGAGTAGAAGAGTGCACTTTTCACTAAAGCAGAGTGTGTTGAGTGTAAGGCGAGCTAGCGTTTGTTTCCCAGTCTTAAATGGAGTGGAATCACATGCAGTTTCTGGTCCTATGAGCAAGACTTGTTTTATGGTAAGAATAGTCACTATTGCGCTGCCATTGCCATACACAGGACAAATAGCACTGGCGTCTGTTCCCAGCAAGTACAGTGTATCGGACTGAAGAGGAGCTACTGTTCTTGTCAGGTTCCTAAGCAGATTAAAACTAGATATGGCCGTGTGTGTAGGAAGCACAGTTCTTTTGTTCTGAGCAAGCTCACTGTTCGGACCCCATAGGAAACACAGTAGAGTAGAAGAGTGCTCTTTTCTCAAAAGCAGAGTGTGTTTCATATAAGGCGAGTTCGCATTTGTTTCCCAGTCCTAAACGGAGTTGAATCACATGCAGTTTCTGGTCCTACGAGCAAGAGTTGTTTTTTGGTAAGGAAAGTCTCTATTGCGCTCCCTTTGCCATACACAGTGCAAATAGCACTCGCGTCTGTTCCCAGCAAGTACACTTTATCGGACTGAGAGGAGCTACTGTTCTTGTCAGTTTCCTAAGCAGAGTTGAACTAGATATGGCCCTTGTGTCTAGGAAGCACAGTTCATTTGTTCTGAGCAAGCTCACTCTTCTGGCCCTATAGGAAACACAGTAGAGTAGAAGAGTGCTCTTTTCTCAAAAGCAAAGTGTGTTTCTTGTAAGGCGAGCTAGAGTTTGTTTCCCAGTCTTAAATGGAGTTGAGTCCCATGCAGTTTTTTGTCCTACGAGCAAGAGTTGTTTTCTGGTAAGAAGAGTCACTATTGTGCTCCAATTGCCATACACAGTGCAAGTAGCCCTCGCGTCTGTTCTCAGCAAGTGCAGTGTATCGGACTGAAGAGGAGCTACTGTTTTTGTCAGTTTCCTAAGCAGAGTTGAACTAGATATGATCCGTGTTTGTAGGAAGCACAGTTCTTTTGTTCTGAGCAAGCTCACTGTTTGGACCCCATAGGAAACACAGTAGTGTAGAAGAGTGCTCTTTTCTCAAAAGCAGAGAGTGTTTCTTGTAAGGCGAGCTAGCATTTGTTTCCCAGTCATAAATGGAGTTGAATCACATGCAGTTTGTGGTGCTACGATCAAGAGTTCTTTTATGGTAAGAATAGTCACTATTGCGTTGCCATTGCCATACACAGGACAAATAGCACTGGCGTCTGTACCCAGCAAGTACAGTGTATTGGACTGAAGAGGATCTACTGTTCTTGTCAGGTTCCTAAGCAGAATTGAACTAGATATGGCCGTGTGTGTAGGAAGCACAGTTCTTTTGTTCTGAGCAAGCTCATTGTTCTGTCATATAGGAAACACAGTAGAGTAGAAGAGTGCTCCTTTCTCAAAAGCTGAGTGTGTTTTTTGTAAGGCGAGCTTGCGTTTGTTTCCCAGTCCTAAATGGAGTTGAGTCACATGCAGTTTTTTTGTCCTACGAGCAAGAGTTGTTTCCTTGTATGAAGAGTCACTATTGCGCTCTCATTGCCACACAGTGCAAATAGCACTCGCGTCTGCTCCCTGCACATACAGAGTATTGGATTGAAGAGGAGCTCCTGTTCTTGTCAGTTTCCTAAGCAGAGTTGACCTAGATATGGCCCGTGTGTGTAAGAAGCACAGTTCTTTTGTTCAGAGCAAGCTCACTGTTCGGACCCCATAGGAAACACAGTAGAGTAGAAGAGTGCTCTTTTCTCAAAAGCAGAGTGTGTTTCATGTAAGGCGAGCTAGCATTTGTTTCCCAGTCCTAAATGGAGTTGAATCAAATGCAGTTTCTGGTCCTACGAGCAAGAGTTGTTTTCTGGTAAGGAAAGTCACTATTGCGCTCCCATTGCCATCCACAGTGCAAATAGCACTCGCGTCTGTTCCCAGCAAGTACAGTGTATCGGACCGAAGTGGAGCTACTGTTCTTGTCAGTGTCCTAAGCAGAGTTGAACTAGATATGGCCCGTGTGTAGGAAACACAGTTCTTTTGTTCTGAGCAAGCTCACTGTTGTGGCCCTATAGGAAACACAGTAGAATAGAAGAGTGCTCTTTTCTCTAAAGCAGAGTGTGTTTCTTGTAAGGCGAGCTAGCATTTGTTTCCCAGTCTTAAATGGAGTTGAATCACATGCAGTTTCTGGTCCTACGAGCAAGAGTTGTTTTATGGTAAGAAGAGTCACTATTGCGCTGCCATTGCCATACACAGGACAAATAGCACTGGCGTCTGTTCCCAGCAAGCACAGTGTATTGGACGGAAGAGGATCTACTGTTCTTGTCAGTTTCCTAAGCAGAATTGAACTAGATATGGCTGTGTGTGTAGGAAGCACAGTTCTTTTGTTCTGAGCAATCTCACTGTTCGGACTCCATAGGAAACACAGTAGAGTAGAAGAGTGCTCTTTTCTCAAAAGCAGAGTGTGTTTTTTGTAAGGCAAGCTAGAGTTTGTTTCCCAGTCCTAAATGGAGTTGAATCACATGCAGTTTCTGGTCCTACGAGCAAGAGTTGTTTTCTCGTAAGGAAAGTCACTATTGCGCTCCCTTTGCCATACACAGTGAAAATAGCACTCGCGTTTTTTCCCAGCAATTACATTGTATTGGTCTGAAGACGAGCTACTGTTCTTGTCAGTTTCCTAAGCAGAGTTGATCTACATATTGTCCGTGTGTGTAGGAAGCACAGTTCTTTTGTTCTGAGCAAGCTCACTGTTTGGACCCCATAGGAAACACAGTAGAGTAGAAGAGTGCTCTTTTCTCTAAAGCAGAGTGTGTTTCTTGTAAGGCGAGCTAGCGTTTGTTTCCCATTCCTAAATGAAGTTGAATCACATGCAATTTCTTGTCCTACGAGCAAGAGTTGTTTTCTGGTAAGGAAAGTCACTATTGCGCTCTCATTGCCATACAGTTCAAATAGCACTCCTGTCTGTTCCCAGCAAGTACAGTGTATTGGACTGAAGAGGAGTTACTGTTCTTCACAGTTTTCTAAGCAGAATTGAACTAGATATGGCCCGTGTGTCTAGGAAGCACAGTTCATTTGTTCTGAGCAAGCTCACTGTTCTGGCCCTATAGGAAACACAGTAGAGTAGAAGAGTGCTCTTTTCTCAAAAGCAGAGTGTGTTTCTTGTAAGGCGAGCTAGCGTTTGTTTCCCAGTCCTAAATGGAGTTGAATCAAATGCAGTTTCTGGTCCTACGAGCAAGAGTTGTTTTCTGGTAAGGAAAGTCACTATTGCACTCCCATTGCCATACACAGTGCAAATAGCACTCGCGTCTCTTCCCAGCAAGTACAGTGTATCGGAAGGAAGAGGAGCTACTGTTCTTGTCAGTTTCCTAAGCAGAGTTGAACTAGATATGGCCCGTGTGTGTAGGAAGCACAGTTCTTATGTTCTGAGCAAGCTCACTGTTCTGGCCCTATAGGAAACACAGTAGAGTAGAAGAGAGCTCTTTTCTCAAAAGAAGAGTGTGTTTCTTGTAAGGCGAGCTAGCGTTTGTTTCCCAGTCCTAAATGGAGTTGAATCAAATGCAGTTTCGGCTACTATGAGCTCGAGTTGTTTTCTGGTAAGAAGAGTCACCATTGCGCTGCCATTGCCATACACAGGACAAATAGCACTGGCGTCTGTTCCCAGCAAGTACAGTCTATTGGACTGAAGAGGATCTACTGTTCTTGTCAGGTTCCTAAGCAGAATTGAACTAGATATGTCCGTGTGTGTAGGAAGCACAGTTCTTTTGTTCTGAGCAAGCCCACTGTTCTGGCCCTATAGGAAACACAGTAGAGTAGAAGAGTGCACTTTTCACTAAAGCAGAGTGTGTTGATTGTAAGGCGAGCTAGCGTTTGTTTCCCAGTCTTAAATGGAGTGGAATCACATGCAGTTTCTGGTCCTATGAGCAAGAGTTGTTTTATGGTAAGAATAGTCACTATTGCGCTGCCATTACCATACACAGGACAAATAGCACTGGCGTCTGTTCCCAGCAAGTACAGTGTATCGGACTGAAGAGGAGCTACTGTTCTTGTCAGGTTCCTAAGCAGATTAAAACTAGATATGGCCGTGTGTGTAGGAAGCACAGTTCTTTTGTTCTGAGCAAGCTCACTGTTCGGACCACATAGGAAACACAGCAGAGTAGAAGAGTGCTCTTTTCTCAAAAGCAGTGTGTGTTTTTTGTAAGGCAAGCTAGCGTTTGTTTCCCAGTCCTAAATGGAGTTGAATCACATGCATTTTCTGGTCCTATGAGCAAGAGTTGTTTTCTGGTAAGGAAAGTCACTATTGCTCTCCCTTTGCCAGACACAGTGCAAATAGCACTCGTGTCTTTTCCCAGCAAGTACAGTGTATCGGACGAAGAGGAGCTACTGTTCTTGTCAGTTATCTAAGCAAAGTTGAACTAGATATGGCCCTTGTGTCTAGGAAGCACAGTTCATTTGTTCTGAGCAAGCTCACTCTTCTGGCCCTATAGGAAACACAGTAGAGTAGAAGAGTGCTCTTTTCTCAAAAGCAAAGTGTGTTTCTTGTAAGGCGAGCTAGAGTTTGTTTCCCAGTCTTAAATGGAGTTGAGTCACATGCAGTTTTTTGTCCTACGAGCAAGAGTTGTTTTCTGGTAAGAAGAGTCACTATTGTGCTCCAATTGCCATACACAGTGCAAGTAGCCCTCGCGTCTGTTCTCAGCATGTGCAGTGTATCGGACTGAAGAGGAGCTACTGTTTTTGTCAGTTTCCTAAGCAGAGTTGAACTAGATATGATCCGTGTTTGTAGGAAGCACAGTTCTTTTGTTCTGAGCAAGCTCACTGTTTGGACCCCATAGGAAACACAGTAGTGTAGAAGAGTGCTCTTTTCTCAAAAGCAGAGAGTGTTTCTTGTAAGGCGAGCTAGCATTTGTTTCCCAGTCATAAATGGAGTTGAATCACATGCAGTTTGTGGTGCTACGATCAAGAGTTCTTTTATGGTAAGAATAGTCACTATTGCGTTGCCATTGCCATACACAGGACAAATAGCACTGGCGTCTGTACCCAGCAAGTACAGTGTATTGGACTGAAGAGGATCTACTGTTCTTGTCAGGTTCCTAAGCAGAATTGAACTAGATATGGCCGTGTGTGTAGGAAGCACAGTTCTTTTGTTCTGAGCAAGCTCACTGTTCTGTCATATAGGAAACACAGTAGAGTAGAAGAGTGCTCCTTTCTCAAAAGCCGAGTGTGTTTCTTGTAAGGCGAGCTTGCGTTTGTTTCCCAGTCCTAAATGGAGTTGAGTCACATGCAGTTTTTTTGTCCTACGAGCAAGAGTTGTTTTCTTGTATGAAGAGTCTCTATTGTGCTCTCATTGCCACACAGTGCAAATAGCACTCGCGTCTGCTCCCTGCACATACAGAGTATTGGATTGAAGAGGAGCTCCTGTTCTTGTCAGTTTCCTAAGCAGAGTTGACCTAGATATGGCCCGTGTGTGTAAGAAGCACAGTTCTTTTGTTCAGAGCAAGCTCACTGTTCGGACCCCATAGGAAACACAGTAGAGTAGAAGAGTGCTCTTTTCTCAAAAGCAGAGTGTGTTTCATGTAAGGCGAGCTAGCATTTGTTTCCCAGTCCTAAATGGAGTTGAATCAAATGCAGTTTCTGGTCCTACGAGCAAGAGTTGTTTTCTGGTAAGGAAAGTCACTATTGCGCTCCCATTGCCATCCACAGTGCAAATAGCACTCGCATCTGTTCCCAGCAAGTACAGTGTATCGGACCGAAGAGGAGCTACTGTTCTTGTCAGTGTCCTAAGCAGAGTTGAACTAGATATGGCCCGTGTGTAGGAAGCACAGTTCTTTTGTTCTGAGCAAGCTCACTGTTCTGGCCCTATAGGAAACACAGTAGAATAGAAGAGTGCTCTTTTCTCTAAAGCAGAGTGTGTTTCTTGTAAGGCGAGCTAGCGTTTGTTTCCCAGTCTTAAATGGAGTTGAATCACATGCAGTTTCTGGTCCTACGAGCAAGAGTTGTTTTATGGTAAGAAGAGTCACTATTGCGCTGCCATTGCCATACACACACAAATAGCACTGGCGTCTGTTCCCAGCAAGCACAGTGTATTGGACTGAAGAGGATCTACTGTTCTTGTCAGGTTCCTAAGCAGAATTGAACTAGATATGGCCGTGTGTGTAGGAAGCACAGTTCTTTTGTTCTGAGCAATCTCACTGTTCGGACCCCATAGGAAACACAGTAGAGTAGAAGAGTGCTCTTTTCTCAAAAGCAGAGTGTGTTTTTTGTAAGGCAAGCTAGAGTTAGTTTCCCAGTCCTAAATGGAGTTGAATCACATGCAGTTTCTGGTCCTACGAGCAAGAGTTGTTTTCTGGTAAAGAAAGTCACTATTGTGCTCCCTTTGCCATACACAGTGAAAATAGCACTCGCGTTTTTTCCCTGCAATTACAGTGTATTGGTCTGAAGAGGAGCTACTGTTCTTGTCAGTTTCCTAAGCAGAGTTGATCTACATATTGTCCGTGTGTGTAGGAAGCACAGTTCTTTTGTTCTGAGCAAGCTCACTGTTTGGACTTCATAGGAAACACAGTAGAGTACAAGAGTGCTCTTTTCTCTAAAGCAGAGTGTGTTTCGTGTAAGGCGAGCTAGCGTTTGTTTCCCATTTTAAACGAAGTTGAATCACATGCAATTTCTTGTCCTACGAGCAAGAGTTGTTTTCTGGTATGGAAAGTCACTATTGCGCTCCCATTGCCATACAGTTCAAATAGCACTCCCGTCTGTTCCCAGCAAGTACAGTGTATTGGACTGAAGAGGAGCTACTGTTCTTCACAGTTTTCTAAGCAGAGTTGAACTAGATATGGCCTGTGTGTCTAGGAAGCACAGTTCATTTGTTCTGAGCAAGCTCACTGTTCTGGCCCTATAGGAAACACAGTAGAGTAGAAGAGTGCTCTTTTCTCAAAAGCAGAGTGTGTTTCTTGTAAGGCGAGCTAGCGTTTGTTTCCCAGTCCTAAATGGAGTTGAATCAAATGCAGTTTCTGGTCCTACGAGCAAGAGTTGTTTTCTGGTAAGGAAAGTCACTATTGCACTCACATTGCCATACACAGTGCAAATAGCACTCGCGTCTCTTCCCAGCAAGTACAGTGTATCAGAAGGAAGAGGAGCTACTGTTCTTGTCAGTTTCCTAAGCAGAGTTGAACTAGATATGGCCCGTGTGTGTAGGAAGCACAGTTCTTATGTTCTGAGCAAGCTCACTGTTCTGGCCCTATAGGAAACACAGTAGAGTAGAAGAGAGCTCTTTTCTCAAAAGAAGAGTGTGTTTCTTGTAAGGCGAGCTCGCGTTTGTTTCCCAGTCCTAAATGGAGTTGAATCAAATGCAGTTTCTGCTACTACGAGCTCGAGTTGTTTTCTGGTAAGAAGAGTCACTATTGCGCTGCCATTGCCATACACAGGACAAATAGCACTGGCGTCTGTTCCCAGCAAGTACAGTGCATTGGACTGAAGAGGATCTACTGTTCTTGTCAGGTTCCTAAGCAGAATTGAACTAGATATGGCCGTGTGTGTAGGAAGCACAGTTCTTTTGTTCTGAGCAAGCCCACTGTTCTGGCCTTATAGGAAACACAGTAGAGTAGAAGAGTGCACTTTTCACTAAAGCAGAGTGTGTTGATTGTAAGGCGAGCTAGCGTTTGTTTCCCAGTCTTAAATGGAGTGGAATCACATGCAGTTTCTGGTCCTACGAGCAAGAGTTGTTTTATGGTAAGAATAGTCACTATTGCGCTGCCATTGCCATACACAGGACAAATAGCACTGGCGTCTGTTCCCAGCAAGTACAGTGTATCGGATTGAAGAGGAGCTACTGTTCTTGTCAGGTTCCTAAGCAGATTAAAACTAGATATGGCCGTGTGTGTAGGAAGCACAGTTCTTTTGTTCTGAGCAAGCTCACTGTTCGGACCACATAGGAAACACAGCAGAGTAGAAGAGTGCTCTTTTCTCAAAAGCAGTGTGTGTTTTTTGTAAGGCAAGCTAGCGTTTGTTTCCCAGTCCTAAATGGAGTTGAGTCACATGCAGTTTTTGGTCCTATGAGCAAGAGATGTTTTCTGGTAAGAAGAGTCACTATTGTGCTCTAAATGCCATACACAGTGCAAATAGCACTCGCGTCTTTTCCCAGCAATTACAGTGTATTGTTCTGAAGAGGAGCTACTGTTCTTGTCAGTTTCCTAAGCAGAGTTGAACTAGATATGGCCCGTGTGTCTAGGAAGCACAGTTCATTTGTTCTGAGCAAGCTCACTGTTCTGGCCCTATAGGAAACACAGTAGAGTAGAAGAGTGCACTTTTCTCAAAAGCAGAGTGTGTTTCTTGTAAGACGAGGTAGCGTTTGTTTCCCAGTCCTAAATGGAGTTGAATCAAATGAAGTTTCTGGTCCTATGAGCAAGAGTTGTTTTCTTGTAAGACAAGTCACTATTGGGCTCCAATTGCCATACACAGGACAAATAGCACTGGCGTCTGTTCCCAGCAAGTACAGTGTATTGGACTGCAGAGGATCTACTGTTCTTGTCAGGTTCCTAAGCAGAATTGAACTAGATATGGCCGTGTGTGTAGGAAGCACAGTTCTTTTGTTCTGAGCAAGCCCACTGTTCTGGCCCTATAGGAAACACAGTAGAGTAGAAGAGTGCACTTTTCACTAAAGCAGAGTGTGTTGATTGTAAGGCGAGCTAGCGTTTGTTTCCCAGTCTTAAATGGAGTGGAATCACATGCAGTTTCTGGTCCTATGAGCAAGAGTTGTTTTATGGTAAGAATAGTCACTATTGCGCTGCCATTGCCATACACAGGACAAATAGCACTGGCGTCTGTTCCCAGCAAGTACAGTGTATCAGACTGAAGAGGAGCTACTGTTCTTGTCAGGTTCCTAAGCAGATTAAAACTAGATATGGCCGTGTGTGTAGGAAGCACAGTTCTTTTGTTCTGAGCAAGCTCACTGTTCGGACCACATAGGAAACACAGCAGAGTAGAAGAGTGCTCTTTTCTCAAAAGCAGTGTGTGTTTTTTGTAAGGCAAGCTAGCGTTTGTTTCCCAGTCCTAAATGGAGTTGAATCACATGCATTTTCTGGTCCTACGAGCAAGAGTTGTTTTCTGGTAAGGAAAGTCACTATTTCTCTCCCTTTGCCAGACACAGTGCAAATAGCACTCGTGTCTTTTCCCAGCAAGTACAGTGTATCGGACGAAGAGGAGCTACTGTTCTTGTCAGTTATCTAAGCAAAGTTGAACTAGATATGGCCCTTGTGTCTAGGAAGCACAGTTCATTTGTTCTGAGCAAGCTCACTCTTCTGGCCCTATAGGAAACACAGTAGAGTAGAAGAGTGCTCTTTTCTCAAAAGCAAAGTGTGTTTCTTGTAAGGCGAGCTAGAGTTTGTTTCCCAGTCTTAAATGGAGTTGAGTCACATGCAGTTTTTTGTCCTACGAGCAAGAGTTGTTTTCTGGTAAGAAGAGTCACTATTGTGCTCCAATTGCCATACACAGTGCAAGTAGCCCTCGCGTCTGTTCTCAGCAAGTGCAGTGTATCGGACTGAAGAGGAGCTACTGTTTTTGTCAGTTTCCTAAGCAGAGTTGAACTAGATATGATCCGTGTTTGTAGGAAGCACAGTTCTTTTGTTCTGAGCAAGCTCACTGTTTGGACCCCATAGGAAACACAGTAGTGTAGAAGAGTGCTCTTTTCTCAAAAGCAGAGAGTGTTTCTTGTAAGGCGAGCTAGCATTTGTTTCCCAGTCATAAATGGAGTTGAATCACATGCAGTTTGTGGTGCTACGATCAAGAGTTCTTTTATGGTAAGAATAGTCACTATTGCGTTGCCATTGCCATACACAGGACAAATAGCACTGGTGTCTGTACCCAGCAAGTACAGTGTATTGGACTGAAGAGGATCTACTGTTCTTGTCAGGTTCCTAAGCAGAATTGAACTAGATATGGCCGTGTGTGTAGGAAGAACAGTTCTTTTGTTCTGAGCAAGCTCACTGTTCTGTCATATAGGAAACACAGTAGAGTAGAAGAGTGCTCCTTTCTCAAAAGCCGAGTGTGTTTCTTGTAAGGCGAGCTTGCGTTTGTTTCCCAGTCCTAAATGGAGTTGAGTCACATGCAGTTTTTTTGTCCTACGAGCAAGAGTTGTTTTCTTGTATGAAGAGTCTCTATTGTGCTCTCATTGCCACACAGTGCAAATAGCACTCGCGTCTGCTCCCTGCACATACAGAGTATTGGATTGAAGAGGAGCTCCTGTTCTTGTCAGTTTCCTAAGCAGAGTTGACCTAGATATGGCCCGTGTGTGTAAGAAGCACAGTTCTTTTGTTCAGAGCAAGCTCACTGTTCGGACCCCATAGGAAACACAGTAGAGTAGAAGAGTGCTCTTTTCTCAAAAGCAGAGTGTGTTTCATGTAAGGCGAGCTAGCATTTGTTTCCCAGTCCTAAATGGAGTTGAATCAAATGCAGTTTCTGGTCCTACGAGCAAGAGTTGTTTTCTGGTAAGGAAAGTCACTATTGCGCTCCCATTGCCATCCACAGTGCAAATAGCACTCGCGTCTGTTCCCAGCAAGTACAGTGTATCGGACCGAAGAGGAGCTACTGTTCTTGTCAGTGTCCTAAGCAGAGTTGAACTAGATATGGCCCGTGTGTAGGAAGCACAGTTCTTTTGTTCTGAGCAAGCTCACTGTTCTGGCCCTATAGGAAACACAGTAGAATAGAAGAGTGCTCTTTTCTCTAAAGCAGAGTGTGTTTCTTGTAAGGCGAGCTAGCGTTTGTTTCCCAGTCTTAAATGGAGTTGAATCACATGCAGTTTCTGGTCCTACGAGCAAGAGTTGTTTTATGGTAAGAAGAGTCACTATTGCGCTGCCATTGCCATACACACACAAATAGCACTGGCGTCTGTTCCCAGCAAGCACAGTGTATTGGACTGAAGAGGATCTACTGTTCTTGTCAGGTTCCTAAGCAGAATTGAACTAGATATGGCCGTGTGTGTAGGAAGCACAGTTCTTTTGTTCTGAGCAATCTCACTGTTCGGACCCCATAGGAAACACAGTAGAGTAGAAGAGTGCTCTTTTCTCAAAAGCAGAGTGTGTTTTTTGTAAGGCAAGCTAGAGTTAGTTTCCCAGTCCTAAATGGAGTTGAATCACATGCAGTTTCTGGTCCTACGAGCAAGAGTTGTTTTCTGGTAAAGAAAGTCACTATTGTGCTCCCTTTGCCATACACAGTGAAAATAGCACTCGCGTTTTTTCCCTGCAATTACAGTGTATTGGTCTGAAGAGGAGCTACTGTTCTTGTCAGTTTCCTAAGCAGAGTTGATCTACATATTGTCCGTGTGTGTAGGAAGCACAGTTCTTTTGTTCTGAGCAAGCTCACTGTTTGGACTTCATAGGAAACACAGTAGAGTACAAGAGTGCTCTTTTCTCTAAAGCAGAGTGTGTTTCGTGTAAGGCGAGCTAGCGTTTGTTTCCCATTTTAAACGAAGTTGAATCACATGCAATTTCTTGTCCTACGAGCAAGAGTTGTTTTCTGGTATGGAAAGTCACTATTGCGCTCCCATTGCCATACAGTTCAAATAGCACTCCCGTCTGTTCCCAGCAAGTACAGTGTATTGGACTGAAGAGGAGCTACTGTTCTTCACAGTTTTCTAAGCAGAGTTGAACTAGATATGGCCTGTGTGTCTAGGAAGCACAGTTCATTTGTTCTGAGCAAGCTCACTGTTCTGGCCCTATAGGAAACACAGTAGAGTAGAAGAGTGCTCTTTTCTCAAAAGCAGAGTGTGTTTCTTGTAAGGCGAGCTAGCGTTTGTTTCCCAGTCCTAAATGGAGTTGAATCAAATGCAGTTTCTGGTCCTACGAGCAAGAGTTGTTTTCTGGTAAGGAAAGTCACTATTGCACTCACATTGCCATACACAGTGCAAATAGCACTCGCGTCTCTTCCCAGCAAGTACAGTGTATCGGAAGGAAGAGGAGCTACTGTTCTTGTCAGTTTCCTAAGCAGAGTTGAACTAGATATGGCCCGTGTGTGTAGGAAGCACAGTTCTTATGTTCTGAGCAAGCTCACTGTTCTGGCCCTATAGGAAACACAGTAGAGTAGAAGAGAGCTCTTTTCTCAAAAGAAGAGTGTGTTTCTTGTAAGGCGAGCTAGCGTTTGTTTCCCAGTCCTAAATGGAGTTGAATCAAATGCAGTTTCTGCTACTATGAGCTCGAGTTGTTTTCTGGTAAGAAGAGTCACCATTGCGCTGCCATTGCCATACACAGGACAAATAGCACTGGCGTCTGTTCCCAGCAAGTACAGTCTATTGGACTGAAGAGGATCTACTGTTCTTGTCAGGTTCCTAAGCAGAATTGAACTAGATATGTCCGTGTGTGTAGGAAGCACAGTTCTTTTGTTCTGAGCAAGCCCACTGTTCTGGCCCTATAGGAAACACAGTAGAGTAGAAGAGTGCACTTTTCACTAAAGCAGAGTGTGTTGATTGTAAGGCGAGCTAGCGTTTGTTTCCCAGTCTTAAATGGAGTTGAATCACATGCAGTTTCTGGTCCTATGAGCAAGAGTTGTTTTATGGTAAGAATAGTCACTATTGCGCTGCCATTACCATACACAGGACAAATAGCACTGGCGTCTGTTCCCAGCAAGTACAGTGTATCGGACTGAAGAGGAGCTACTGTTCTTGTCAGGTTCCTAAGCAGATTAAAACTAGATATGGCCGTGTGTGTAGGAAGCACAGTTCTTTTGTTCTGAGCAAGCTCACTGTTCGGACCACATAGGAAACACAGCAGAGTAGAAGAGTGCTCTTTTCTCAAAAGCAGTGTGTGTTTTTTGTAAGGCAAGCTAGCGTTTGTTTCCCAGTCCTAAATGGAGTTGAATCACATGCATTTTCTGGTCCTATGAGCAAGAGTTGTTTTCTGGTAAGGAAAGTCACTATTGCTCTCCCTTTGCCAGACACAGTGCAAATAGCACTCGTGTCTTTTCCCAGCAAGTACAGTGTATCGGACGAAGAGGAGCTACTGTTCTTGTCAGTTATCTAAGCAAAGTTGAACTAGATATGGCCCTTGTGTCTAGGAAGCACAGTTCATTTGTTCTGAGCAAGCTCACTCTTCTGGCCCTATAGGAAACACAGTAGAGTAGAAGAGTGCTCTTTTCTCAAAAGCAAAGTGTGTTTCTTGTAAGGCGAGCTAGAGTTTGTTTCCCAGTCTTAAATGGAGTTGAGTCACATGCAGTTTTTTGTCCTACGAGCAAGAGTTGTTTTCTGGTAAGAAGAGTCACTATTGTGCTCCAATTGCCATACACAGTGCAAGTAGCCCTCGCGTCTGTTCTCAGCATGTGCAGTGTATCGGACTGAAGAGGAGCTACTGTTTTTGTCAGTTTCCTAAGCAGAGTTGAACTAGATATGATCCGTGTTTGTAGGAAGCACAGTTCTTTTGTTCTGAGCAAGCTCACTGTTTGGACCCCATAGGAAACACAGTAGTGTAGAAGAGTGCTCTTTTCTCAAAAGCAGAGAGTGTTTCTTGTAAGGCGAGCTAGCATTTGTTTCCCAGTCATAAATGGAGTTGAATCACATGCAGTTTGTGGTGCTACGATCAAGAGTTCTTTTATGGTAAGAATAGTCACTATTGCGTTGCCATTGCCATACACAGGACAAATAGCACTGGCGTCTGTACCCAGCAAGTACAGTGTATTGGACTGAAGAGGATCTACTGTTCTTGTCAGGTTCCTAAGCAGAATTGAACTAGATATGGCCGTGTGTGTAGGAAGCACAGTTCTTTTGTTCTGAGCAAGCTCACTGTTCTGTCATATAGGAAACACAGTAGAGTAGAAGAGTGCTCCTTTCTCAAAAGCCGAGTGTGTTTCTTGTAAGGCGAGCTTGCGTTTGTTTCCCAGTCCTAAATGGAGTTGAGTCACATGCAGTTTTTTTGTCCTACGAGCAAGAGTTGTTTTCTTGTATGAAGAGTCTCTATTGTGCTCTCATTGCCACACAGTGCAAATAGCACTCGCGTCTGCTCCCTGCACATACAGAGTATTGGATTGAAGAGGAGCTCCTGTTCTTGTCAGTTTCCTAAGCAGAGTTGACCTAGATATGGCCCGTGTGTGTAAGAAGCACAGTTCTTTTGTTCAGAGCAAGCTCACTGTTCGGACCCCATAGGAAACACAGTAGAGTAGAAGAGTGCTCTTTTCTCAAAAGCAGAGTGTGTTTCATGTAAGGCGAGCTAGAATTTGTTTCCCAGTCCTAAATGGAGTTGAATCAAATGCAGTTTCTGGTCCTACGAGCAAGAGTTGTTTTCTGGTAAGGAAAGTCACTATTGCGCTCCCATTGCCATCCACAGTGCAAATAGCACTCGCGTCTGTTCCCAGCAAGTACAGTGTATCGGACCGAAGAGGAGCTACTGTTCTTGTCAGTGTCCTAAGCAGAGTTGAACTAGATATGGCCCGTGTGTAGGAAGCACAGTTCTTTTGTTCTGAGCAAGCTCACTGTTCTGGCCCTATAGGAAACACAGTAGAATAGAAGAGTGCTCTTTTCTCTAAAGCAGAGTGTGTTTCTTGTAAGGCGAGCTAGCGTTTGTTTCCCAGTCTTAAATGGAGTTGAATCACATGCAGTTTCTGGTCCTACGAGCAAGAGTTGTTTTATGGTAAGAAGAGTCACTATTGCGCTGCCATTGCCATACACACACAAATAGCACTGGCGTCTGTTCCCAGCAAGCACAGTGTATTGGACTGAAGAGGATCTACTGTTCTTGTCAGGTTCCTAAGCAGAATTGAACTAGATATGGCCGTGTGTGTAGGAAGCACAGTTCTTTTGTTCTGAGCAATCTCACTGTTCGGACCCCATAGGAAACACAGTAGAGTAGAAGAGTGCTCTTTTCTCAAAAGCAGAGTGTGTTTTTTGTAAGGCAAGCTAGAGTTAGTTTCCCAGTCCTAAATGGAGTTGAATCACATGCAGTTTCTGGTCCTACGAGCAAGAGTTGTTTTCTGGTAAAGAAAGTCACTATTGTGCTCCCTTTGCCATACACAGTGAAAATAGCACTCGCGTTTTTTCCCTGCAATTACAGTGTATTGGTCTGAAGAGGAGCTACTGTTCTTGTCAGTTTCCTAAGCAGAGTTGATCTACATATTGTCCGTGTGTGTAGGAAGCACAGTTCTTTTGTTCTGAGCAAGCTCACTGTTTGGACTTCATAGGAAACACAGTAGAGTACAAGAGTGCTCTTTTCTCTAAAGCAGAGTGTGTTTCGTGTAAGGCGAGCTAGCGTTTGTTTCCCATTTTAAACGAAGTTGAATCACATGCAATTTCTTGTCCTACGAGCAAGAGTTGTTTTCTGGTATGGAAAGTCACTATTGCGCTCCCATTGCCATACAGTTCAAATAGCACTCCCGTCTGTTCCCAGCAAGTACAGTGTATTGGACTGAAGAGGAGCTACTGTTCTTCACAGTTTTCTAAGCAGAGTTGAACTAGATATGGCCTGTGTGTCTAGGAAGCACAGTTCATTTGTTCTGAGCAAGCTCACTGTTCTGGCCCTATAGGAAACACAGTAGAGTAGAAGAGTGCTCTTTTCTCAAAAGCAGAGTGTGTTTCTTGTAAGGCGAGCTAGCGTTTGTTTCCCAGTCCTAAATGGAGTTGAATCAAATGCAGTTTCTGGTCCTACGAGCAAGAGTTGTTTTCTGGTAAGGAAAGTCACTATTGCACTCACATTGCCATACACAGTGCAAATAGCACTCGCGTCTCTTCCCAGCAAGTACAGTGTATCAGAAGGAAGAGGAGCTACAGTTCTTGTCAGTTTCCTAAGCAGAGTTGAACTAGATATGGCCCGTGTGTGTAGGAAGCACAGTTCTTATGTTCTGAGCAAGCTCACTGTTCTGGCCCTATAGGAAACACAGTAGAGTAGAAGAGAGCTAATTTCTCAAAAGAAGAGTGTGTTTCTTGTAAGGCGAGCTCGCGTTTGTTTCCCAGTCCTAAATGGAGTTGAATCAAATGCAGTTTCTGCTACTACGAGCTCGAGTTGTTTTCTGGTAAGAAGAGTCACTATTGCGCTGCCATTGCCATACACAGGACAAATAGCACTGGCGTCTGTTCCCAGCAAGTACAGTGCATTGGACTGAAGAGGATCTACTGTTCTTGTCAGGTTCCTAAGCAGAATTGAACTAGATATGGCCGTGTGTGTAGGAAGCACAGTTCTTTTGTTCTGAGCAAGCCCACTGTTCTGGCCTTATAGGAAACACAGTAGAGTAGAAGAGTGCACTTTTCACTAAAGCAGAGTGTGTTGATTGTAAGGCGAGCTAGCGTTTGTTTCCCAGTCTTAAATGGAGTGGAATCACATGCAGTTTCTGGTCCTACGAGCAAGAGTTGTTTTATGGTAAGAATAGTCACTATTGCGCTGCCATTGCCATACACAGGACAAATAGCACTGGCGTCTGTTCCCAGCAAGTACAGTGTATCGGATTGAAGAGGAGCTACTGTTCTTGTCAGGTTCCTAAGCAGATTAAAACTAGATATGGCCGTGTGTGTAGGAAGCACAGTTCTTTTGTTCTGAGCAAGCTCACTGTTCGGACCACATAGGAAACACAGCAGAGTAGAAGAGTGCTCTTTTCTCAAAAGCAGTGTGTGTTTTTTGTAAGGCAAGCTAGCGTTTGTTTCCCAGTCCTAAATGGAGTTGAGTCACATGCAGTTTTTGGTCCTATGAGCAAGAGATGTTTTCTGGTAAGAAGAGTCACTATTGTGCTCTAAATGCCATACACAGTGCAAATAGCACTCGCGTCTTTTCCCAGCAATTACAGTGTATTGTTCTGAAGAGGAGCTACTGTTCTTGTCAGTTTCCTAAGCAGAGTTGAACTAGATATGGCCCGTGTGTCTAGGAAGCACAGTTCATTTGTTCTGAGCAAGCTCACTGTTCTGGCCCTATAGGAAACACAGTAGAGTAGAAGAGTGCACTTTTCTCAAAAGCAGAGTGTGTTTCTTGTAAGACGAGGTAGCGTTTGTTTCCCAGTCCTAAATGGAGTTGAATCAAATGAAGTTTCTGGTCCTATGAGCAAGAGTTGTTTTCTTGTAAGACAAGTCACTATTGGGCTCCAATTGCCATACACAGGACAAATAGCACTGGCGTCTGTTCCCAGCAAGTACAGTGTATTGGACTGCAGAGGATCTACTGTTCTTGTCAGGTTCCTAAGCAGAATTGAACTAGATATGGCCGTGTGTGTAGGAAGCACAGTTCTTTTGTTCTGAGCAAGCCCACTGTTCTGGCCCTATAGGAAACACAGTAGAGTAGAAGAGTGCACTTTTCACTAAAGCAGAGTGTGTTGATTGTAAGGCGAGCTAGCGTTTGTTTCCCAGTCTTAAATGGAGTGGAATCACATGCAGTTTCTGGTCCTATGAGCAAGAGTTGTTTTATGGTAAGAATAGTCACTATTGCGCTGCCATTGCCATACACAGGACAAATAGCACTGGCGTCTGTTCCCAGCAAGTACAGTGTATCAGACTGAAGAGGAGCTACTGTTCTTGTCAGGTTCCTAAGCAGATTAAAACTAGATATGGCCGTGTGTGTAGGAAGCACAGTTCTTTTGTTCTGAGCAAGCTCACTGTTCGGACCACATAGGAAACACAGCAGAGTAGAAGAGTGCTCTTTTCTCAAAAGCAGTGTGTGTTTTTTGTAAGGCAAGCTAGCGTTTGTTTCCCAGTCCTAAATGGAGTTGAATCACATGCATTTTCTGGTCCTACGAGCAAGAGTTGTTTTCTGGTAAGGAAAGTCACTATTTCTCTCCCTTTGCCAGACACAGTGCAAATAGCACTCGTGTCTTTTCCCAGCAAGTACAGTGTATCGGACGAAGAGGAGCTACTGTTCTTGTCAGTTATCTAAGCAAAGTTGAACTAGATATGGCCCTTGTGTCTAGGAAGCACAGTTCATTTGTTCTGAGCAAGCTCACTCTTCTGGCCCTATAGGAAACACAGTAGAGTAGAAGAGTGCTCTTTTCTCAAAAGCAAAGTGTGTTTCTTGTAAGGCGAGCTAGAGTTTGTTTCCCAGTCTTAAATGGAGTTGAGTCACATGCAGTTTTTTGTCCTACGAGCAAGAGTTGTTTTCTGGTAAGAAGAGTCACTATTGTGCTCCAATTGCCATACACAGTGCAAGTAGCCCTCGCGTCTGTTCTCAGCAAGTGCAGTGTATCGGACTGAAGAGGAGCTACTGTTTTTGTCAGTTTCCTAAGCAGAGTTGAACTAGATATGATCCGTGTTTGTAGGAAGCACAGTTCTTTTGTTCTGAGCAAGCTCACTGTTTGGACCCCATAGGAAACACAGTAGTGTAGAAGAGTGCTCTTTTCTCAAAAGCAGAGAGTGTTTCTTGTAAGGCGAGCTAGCATTTGTTTCCCAGTCATAAATGGAGTTGAATCACATGCAGTTTGTGGTGCTACGATCAAGAGTTCTTTTATGGTAAGAATAGTCACTATTGCGTTGCCATTGCCATACACAGGACAAATAGCACTGGTGTCTGTACCCAGCAAGTACAGTGTATTGGACTGAAGAGGATCTACTGTTCTTGTCAGGTTCCTAAGCAGAATTGAACTAGATATGGCCGTGTGTGTAGGAAGAACAGTTCTTTTGTTCTGAGCAAGCTCACTGTTCTGTCATATAGGAAACACAGTAGAGTAGAAGAGTGCTCCTTTCTCAAAAGCCGAGTGTGTTTCTTGTAAGGCGAGCTTGCGTTTGTTTCCCAGTCCTAAATGGAGTTGAGTCACATGCAGTTTTTTTGTCCTACGAGCAAGAGTTGTTTTCTTGTATGAAGAGTCACTATTGTGCTCTCATTGCCACACAGTGCAAATAGCACTGGCGTCTGCTCCCTGCACATACAGAGTATTGGATTGAAGAGGAGCTCCTGTTCTTGTCAGTTTCCTAAGCAGAGTTGACCTAGATATGGCCCGTGTGTGTAAGAAGCACAGTTCTTTTGTTCAGAGCAAGCTCACTGTTCGGACCCCATAGGAAACACAGTAGAGTAGAAGAGTGCTCTTTTCTCAAAAGCAGAGTGTGTTTCATGTAAGGCGAGCTAGCATTTGTTTCCCAGTCCTAAATGGAGTTGAATCAAATGCAGTTTCTGGTCCTACGAGCAAGAGTTGTTTTCTGGTAAGGAAAGTCACTATTGCGCTCCCATTGCCATCCACAGTGCAAATAGCACTCGCGTCTGTTCCCAGCAAGTACAGTGTATCGGACCGAAGAGGAGCTACTGTTCTTGTCAGTGTCCTAAGCAGAGTTGAACTAGATATGGCCCGTGTGTAGGAAGCACAGTTCTTTTGTTCTGAGCAAGCTCACTGTTCTGGCCCTATAGGAAACACAGTAGAATAGAAGAGTGCTCTTTTCTCTAAAGCAGAGTGTGTTTCTTGTAAGGCGAGCTAGCGTTTGTTTCCCAGTCTTAAATGGAGTTGAATCACATGCAGTTTCTGGTCCTACGAGCAAGAGTTGTTTTATGGTAAGAAGAGTCACTATTGCGCTGCCATTGCCATACACACACAAATAGCACTGGCGTCTGTTCCCAGCAAGCACAGTGTATTGGACTGAAGAGGATCTACTGTTCTTGTCAGGTTCCTAAGCAGAATTGAACTAGATATGGCCGTGTGTGTAGGAAGCACAGTTCTTTTGTTCTGAGCAATCTCACTGTTCGGACCCCATAGGAAACACAGTAGAGTAGAAGAGTGCTCTTTTCTCAAAAGCAGAGTGTGTTTTTTGTAAGGCAAGCTAGAGTTTGTTTCCCAGTCCTAAATGGAGTTGAATCACATGCAGTTTCTGGTCCTACGAGCAAGAGTTGTTTTCTGGTAAGGAAAGTCACTATTGTGCTCCCTTTGCCATACACAGTGAAAATAGCACTCGCGTTTTTTCCCAGCAATTACAGTGTATTGGTCTGAAGAGGAGCTACTGTTCTTGTCAGTTTCCTAAGCAGAGTTGATCTACATATTGTCCGTGTGTGTAGGAAGCACAGTTCTTTTGTTCTGAGCAAGCTCACTGTTTGGACTTCATAGGAAACACAGTAGAGTAGAAGAGTGCTCTTTTCTCTAAAGCAGAGTTTGTTTCGTGTAAGGCGAGCTAGCGTTTGTTTCCCATTTTAAACGAAGTTGAATCACATGCAAATTCTTGTCCTACGAGCAAGAGTTGTTTTCTGGTATGGAAAGTCACTATTGCGCTCCCATTGCCATACAGTTCAAATAGCACTCCCGTCTGTTCCCAGCAAGTACAGTGTATTGGACTGAAGAGGAGCTACTGTTCTTCACAGTTTTCTAAGCAGAGTTGAACTAGATATGGCCTGTGTGTCTAGGAAGCACAGTTCATTTGTTCTGAGCAAGCTCACTGTTCTGGCCCTATAGGAAACACAGTAGAGTAGAAGAGTGCTCTTTTCTCAAAAGCAGAGTGTGTTTCTTGTAAGGCGAGCTAGCGTTTGTTTCCCAGTCCTAAATGGAGTTGAATCAAATGCAGTTTCTGGTCCTACGAGCAAGAGTTGTTTTCTGGTAAGGAAAGTCACTATTGCACTCACATTGCCATACACAGTGCAAATAGCACTCGCGTCTCTTCCCAGCAAGTACAGTGTATCGGAAGGAAGAGGAGCTACAGTTCTTGTCAGTTTCCTAAGCAAAGTTGAACTAGATATGGCCCGTGTGTGTAGGAAGCACAGTTCTTATGTTCTGAGCAAGCTCACTGTTCTGGCCCTATAGGAAACACAGTAGAGTAGAAGAGAGCTCTTTTCTCAAAAGAAGAGTGTGTTTCTTGTAAGGCGAGCTCGCGTTTGTTTCCCAGTCCTAAATGGAGTTGAATCAAATGCAGTTTCTGCTACTACGAGCTCGAGTTGTTTTCTGGTAAGAAGAGTCACTATTGCGCTGCCATTGCCATACACAGGACAAATAGCACTGGCGTCTGTTCCCAGCAAGTACAGTGCATTGGACTGAAGAGGATCTACTGTTCTTGTCAGGTTCCTAAGCAGAATTAAACTAGATATGGCCGTGTGTGTAGGAAGCACAGTTCTTTTGTTCTGAGCAAGCCCACTGTTCTGGCCCTATAGGAAACACAGTAGAGTAGAAGAGTGCACTTTTCACTAAAGCAGAGTGTGTTGATTGTAAGGCGAGCTAGCGTTTGTTTCCCAGTCTTAAATGGAGTGGAATCACATGCAGTTTCTGGTCCAATGAGCAAGAGTTGTTTTATGGTAAGAATAGTCACTATTGCGCTGCCATTGCCATACACAGGACAAATAGCACTGGCGTCTGTTCCCAGCAAGTACAGTGTATCGGACTGAAGAGGAGCTACTGTTCTTGTCAGGTTCCTAAGCAGATTAAAACTAGATATGGCCGTGTGTGTAGGAAGCACAGTTCTTTTGTTCTGAGCAAGCTCACTGTTCGGACCACATAGGAAACACAGCAGAGTAGAAGAGTGCTCTTTTCTCAAAAGCAGTGTGTGTTTTTTGTAAGGCAAGCTAGCGTTTGTTTCCCAGTCCTAAATGGAGTTGAATCACATGCATTTTCTGGTCCTACGAGCAAGAGTTGTTTTCTGGTAAGGAAAGTCACTATTTCTCTCCCTTTGCCAGACACAGTGCAAATAGCACTCGTGTCTTTTCCCAGCAAGTACAGTGTATCGGACTGAAGAGGAGCTACTGTTCTTGTCAGTTTCCTAAGCAGAGTTGAACTAGATATGGCCCGTGTGTTTAGGAAACACAGTTCTTTTGTTCTGAGCAAGCTCACTGTTCTGGCCCTACAGGAAACACAGTACAGTAGAAGAGTGCTCTTTTCTCTAAAGCAGAGTGTGCTTCTTGTAAGGCGAGCTCGTGTTTATTTCCCAGTCCTAAATGGAGTTGAGTCACATGCAGTTTTTGGTCCTATGAGCAAGAGATGTTTTCTGGTAAGAAGAGTCACTATTGTGCTCTAAATGCCATACACAGTGCAAATAGCACTCGCGTCTTTTCTCAGCAATTACAGTGTATTGTTCTGAAGAGGAACTACTGTTCTTGTCAGTTTCCTAAGCAGAGTTGAACTAGATATGGCCCGTGTGTCTAGGAAGCACAGTTCATTTGTTCTGAGCAAGCTCACTGTTCTGGCCCTATAGGAAACACAGTAGAGTAGAAGAGTGCTCTTTTCTCAAAAGCAGAGTGTGTTTCTTGTAAGACGAGGTAGCGTTTGTTTCCCAGTCCTAAATGGAGTTGAATCAAATGAAGTTTCTGGTCCTATGAGCAAGAGTTGTTTTCTGGTAAGACAAGTCACTATTGGGCTCCAATTGCCATACACAGGACAAATAGCACTGGCGTCTGTTCCCAGCAAGTACAGTGTATTGGACTGCAGAGGATCTACTGTTCTTGTCAGGTTCCTAAGCAGAATTGAACTAGATATGGCCGTGTGTGTAGGAAGCACAGTTCTTTTGTTCTGAGCAAGCCCACTGTTCTGGCCCTATAGGAAACACAGTAGAGTAGAAGAGTGCACTTTTCGCTAAAGCAGAGTGTGTTGATTGTAAGGCGAGCTAGCGTTTGTTTCCCAGTCTTAAATGGAGTGGAAACACATGCAGTTTCTGGTCCTATGAGCAAGAGTTGTTTTATGGTAAGAATAGTCACTATTGTGCTGCCATTGCCATACACAGGACAAATAGCACTGGCGTCTGTTCCCAGCAAGTACAGTGTATCAGACTGAAGAGGAGCTACTGTTCTTGTCAGGTTCCTAAGCAGAATTGAACTAGATATGGCCGTGTGTGTAGGAAGCACAGTTCTTTTGTTCTGAGCAAGCTCACTGTTCGGACCACATAGGAAACACAGCAGAGTAGAAGAGTGCTCTTTTCTCAAAAGCAGAGTGTGTTTTTTGTAAGGCAAGCTAGCGTTTGTTTCCCAGTACTAAATGGAGTTGAATCACATGCAGTTTCTGGTCCTACGAGCAAGAGTTGTTTTCTGGTAAGGAAAGTCACTATTTCGCTCCCTTTGCCATACACAGTGCAAATAGCACTCGCGTCTGTTCCCAGCAAGTACAGTGTATTGGATTGAATAGGTGCTACTGTTCTTGTCAGTTTCATAAGCAGAGTTGAACTACATATGATCCGTGTGTGTAGGAAGCACAGTTCTTTTGTTCTGAGCAAGCTCACTGTTTGGACCCCATAGAAAACACAGTAGAGTAGAAGAGTGCTCTTTTCTCTAAAGCAGAGTGTGTTTCTTGTAAGGCGAGCTTGCGTTTGTTTCCCAGTCTTAAATGGAGTTGAATCACATGCAGTTTCTGGTACTACGAGTAAGAGTTGTTTTCTGGTAAGAAGAGTCACTATTGCGCTTCCATTGCCATACACATGACAAATAGCACTGGCGTCTGATCGCAGCAAGTACAGTGTATCGGACTGAAGAGGATCTACTGTTCTTGTCAAGTTACTAAGCAGAGTTGAACTAGATATGGCCCTTGTGTCTAGGAAGCACAGTTCATTTGTTCAGAGCAAGCTCACGTTTCGGACCCCATAGGAAACACAGTAGAGTAGAAGAGTGCTCCTTTCTCAAAAGCAGAGTGTGTTTCTTGTAAGTCGAGCTAGCGTTTGTTTCCCAGTTCTAAATGGAGTTGAATCACATGCAGTTTCTGGTCCTACAAGCAAGAGTTGTTTTCTGGTAAGAAGAGTCACTATTGTGCTCCCATTGCCATACACAGTGCAAGTAGCCCTCGCGTCTGTTCTCAGCAAGTGCAGTGTATCGGACTGAAGAGGAGCTACTGTTTTTGTCAGTTTCCTAAGCAGAGTTGAACTATATATGATCCGTGTTTGTAGGAAGCACAGTTCTTTTGTTCTGAGCAAGCTCACTGTTTGGACCCCATAGGAAACACAGTAGTGTAGAAGAGTGCTCTTTTCTCAAAAGCAGAGAGTGTTTCTTGTAAGGCGAGCTAGCGTTTGTTTCCCAGTCATAAATGGAGTTGAATCACATGCAGTTTGTGGTGCTACGATCAAGAGTTGTTTTATGGTAAGAATAGTCACTATTGCGTTGCCATTGCCATACACAGGACAAATAGCACTGGTGTCTGTACCCAGCAAGTACAGTGTATTGGACTGAAGAGGATCTACTGTTCTTGTCAGGTTCCTAAGCAGAATTGAACTAGATATGGCCGTGTGTGTAGGAAGCACAGTTCTTTTGTTCTGAGCAAGCTCACTGTTCTGTCATATAGGAAACACAGTAGAGTAGAAGAGTGCTCCTTTCTCAAAAGCCGAGTGTGTTTCTTGTAAGGCGAGCTTGCGTTTGTTTCCCAGTCCTAAATGGAGTTGAGTCACATGCAGTTTTTTTGTCCTACGAGCAAGAGTTGTTTTCTTGTATGAAGAGTCACTATTGCGCTCTCATTGCCACACAGTGCAAATAGCACTCGCGTCTGCACCCTGCACATACAGAGTATTGGATTGAAGAGGAGCTCCTGTTCTTGTCAGTTTCCTAAGCAGAGTTGACCTAGATATGGCCCGTGTGTAAGAAGCACAGTTCTTTTGTTCTGAGCAAGCTCACTGTTCTGGCCCTATAGGAAACACAGTAGAGTAGAAGAGTGCTCTTTTCTCTAAAGCAGAGTGTGTTTCTTGTAAGGCGAGCTAGCGTTTGTTTCCCAGTCTTAAATGGAGTTGAATCACATGCAGTTTCTGGTCCTACGAGCAAGAGTTGTTTTATGGTAAGAAGAGTCACTATTGCGCTGCCATTGCCATACACACACAAATAGCACTGGCGTCTGTTCCCAGCAAGCACAGTGTATTGGACTGAAGAGGATCTACTGTTCTTGTCAGGTTCCTAAGCAGAATTGAACTAGATATGGCCGTGTGTGTAGGAAGCACAGTTCTTTTGTTCTGAGCAATCTCACTGTTCGGACCCCATAGGAAACACAGTAGAGTAGAAGAGTGCTCTTTTCTCAAAAGCAGAGTGTGTTTTTTGTAAGGCAAGCTAGAGTTAGTTTCCCAGTCCTAAATGGAGTTGAATCACATGCAGTTTCTGGTCCTACGAGCAAGAGTTGTTTTCTGGTAAAGAAAGTCACTATTGTGCTCCCTTTGCCATACACAGTGAAAATAGCACTCGCGTTTTTTCCCTGCAATTACAGTGTATTGGTCTGAAGAGGAGCTACTGTTCTTGTCAGTTTCCTAAGCAGAGTTGATCTACATATTGTCCGTGTGTGTAGGAAGCACAGTTCTTTTGTTCTGAGCAAGCTCACTGTTTGGACTTCATAGGAAACACAGTAGAGTACAAGAGTGCTCTTTTCTCTAAAGCAGAGTGTGTTTCGTGTAAGGCGAGCTAGCGTTTGTTTCCCATTTTAAACGAAGTTGAATCACATGCAATTTCTTGTCCTACGAGCAAGAGTTGTTTTCTGGTATGGAAAGTCACTATTGCGCTCCCATTGCCATACAGTTCAAATAGCACTCCCGTCTGTTCCCAGCAAGTACAGTGTATTGGACTGAAGAGGAGCTACTGTTCTTCACAGTTTTCTAAGCAGAGTTGAACTAGATATGGCCTGTGTGTCTAGGAAGCACAGTTCATTTGTTCTGAGCAAGCTCACTGTTCTGGCCCTATAGGAAACACAGTAGAGTAGAAGAGTGCTCTTTTCTCAAAAGCAGAGTGTGTTTCTTGTAAGGCGAGCTAGCGTTTGTTTCCCAGTCCTAAATGGAGTTGAATCAAATGCAGTTTCTGGTCCTACGAGCAAGAGTTGTTTTCTGGTAAGGAAAGTCACTATTGCACTCACATTGCCATACACAGTGCAAATAGCACTCGCGTCTCTTCCCAGCAAGTACAGTGTATCAGAAGGAAGAGGAGCTACTGTTCTTGTCAGTTTCCTAAGCAGAGTTGAACTAGATATGGCCCGTGTGTGTAGGAAGCACAGTTCTTATGTTCTGAGCAAGCTCACTGTTCTGGCCCTATAGGAAACACAGTAGAGTAGAAGAGAGCTCTTTTCTCAAAAGAAGAGTGTGTTTCTTGTAAGGCGAGCTCGCGTTTGTTTCCCAGTCCTAAATGGAGTTGAATCAAATGCAGTTTCTGCTACTACGAGCTCGAGTTGTTTTCTGGTAAGAAGAGTCACTATTGCGCTGCCATTGCCATACACAGGACAAATAGCACTGGCGTCTGTTCCCAGCAAGTACAGTGCATTGGACTGAAGAGGATCTACTGTTCTTGTCAGGTTCCTAAGCAGAATTGAACTAGATATGGCCGTGTGTGTAGGAAGCACAGTTCTTTTGTTCTGAGCAAGCCCACTGTTCTGGCCTTATAGGAAACACAGTAGAGTAGAAGAGTGCACTTTTCACTAAAGCAGAGTGTGTTGATTGTAAGGCGAGCTAGCGTTTGTTTCCCAGTCTTAAATGGAGTGGAATCACATGCAGTTTCTGGTCCTACGAGCAAGAGTTGTTTTATGGTAAGAATAGTCACTATTGCGCTGCCATTGCCATACACAGGACAAATAGCACTGGCGTCTGTTCCCAGCAAGTACAGTGTATCGGATTGAAGAGGAGCTACTGTTCTTGTCAGGTTCCTAAGCAGATTAAAACTAGATATGGCCGTGTGTGTAGGAAGCACAGTTCTTTTGTTCTGAGCAAGCTCACTGTTCGGACCACATAGGAAACACAGCAGAGTAGAAGAGTGCTCTTTTCTCAAAAGCAGTGTGTGTTTTTTGTAAGGCAAGCTAGCGTTTGTTTCCCAGTCCTAAATGGAGTTGAGTCACATGCAGTTTTTGGTCCTATGAGCAAGAGATGTTTTCTGGTAAGAAGAGTCACTATTGTGCTCTAAATGCCATACACAGTGCAAATAGCACTCGCGTCTTTTCCCAGCAATTACAGTGTATTGTTCTGAAGAGGAGCTACTGTTCTTGTCAGTTTCCTAAGCAGAGTTGAACTAGATATGGCCCGTGTGTCTAGGAAGCACAGTTCATTTGTTCTGAGCAAGCTCACTGTTCTGGCCCTATAGGAAACACAGTAGAGTAGAAGAGTGCACTTTTCTCAAAAGCAGAGTGTGTTTCTTGTAAGACGAGGTAGCGTTTGTTTCCCAGTCCTAAATGGAGTTGAATCAAATGAAGTTTCTGGTCCTATGAGCAAGAGTTGTTTTCTTGTAAGACAAGTCACTATTGGGCTCCAATTGCCATACACAGGACAAATAGCACTGGCGTCTGTTCCCAGCAAGTACAGTGTATTGGACTGCAGAGGATCTACTGTTCTTGTCAGGTTCCTAAGCAGAATTGAACTAGATATGGCCGTGTGTGTAGGAAGCACAGTTCTTTTGTTCTGAGCAAGCCCACTGTTCTGGCCCTATAGGAAACACAGTAGAGTAGAAGAGTGCACTTTTCACTAAAGCAGAGTGTGTTGATTGTAAGGCGAGCTAGCGTTTGTTTCCCAGTCTTAAATGGAGTGGAATCACATGCAGTTTCTGGTCCTATGAGCAAGAGTTGTTTTATGGTAAGAATAGTCACTATTGCGCTGCCATTGCCATACACAGGACAAATAGCACTGGCGTCTGTTCCCAGCAAGTACAGTGTATCAGACTGAAGAGGAGCTACTGTTCTTGTCAGGTTCCTAAGCAGATTAAAACTAGATATGGCCGTGTGTGTAGGAAGCACAGTTCTTTTGTTCTGAGCAAGCTCACTGTTCGGACCACATAGGAAACACAGCAGAGTAGAAGAGTGCTCTTTTCTCAAAAGCAGTGTGTGTTTTTTGTAAGGCAAGCTAGCGTTTGTTTCCCAGTCCTAAATGGAGTTGAATCACATGCATTTTCTGGTCCTACGAGCAAGAGTTGTTTTCTGGTAAGGAAAGTCACTATTTCTCTCCCTTTGCCAGACACAGTGCAAATAGCACTCGTGTCTTTTCCCAGCAAGTACAGTGTATCGGACGAAGAGGAGCTACTGTTCTTGTCAGTTATCTAAGCAAAGTTGAACTAGATATGGCCCTTGTGTCTAGGAAGCACAGTTCATTTGTTCTGAGCAAGCTCACTCTTCTGGCCCTATAGGAAACACAGTAGAGTAGAAGAGTGCTCTTTTCTCAAAAGCAAAGTGTGTTTCTTGTAAGGCGAGCTAGAGTTTGTTTCCCAGTCTTAAATGGAGTTGAGTCACATGCAGTTTTTTGTCCTACGAGCAAGAGTTGTTTTCTGGTAAGAAGAGTCACTATTGTGCTCCAATTGCCATACACAGTGCAAGTAGCCCTCGCGTCTGTTCTCAGCAAGTGCAGTGTATCGGACTGAAGAGGAGCTACTGTTTTTGTCAGTTTCCTAAGCAGAGTTGAACTAGATATGATCCGTGTTTGTAGGAAGCACAGTTCTTTTGTTCTGAGCAAGCTCACTGTTTGGACCCCATAGGAAACACAGTAGTGTAGAAGAGTGCTCTTTTCTCAAAAGCAGAGAGTGTTTCTTGTAAGGCGAGCTAGCATTTGTTTCCCAGTCATAAATGGAGTTGAATCACATGCAGTTTGTGGTGCTACGATCAAGAGTTCTTTTATGGTAAGAATCGTCACTATTGCGTTGCCATTGCCATACACAGGACAAATAGCACTGGTGTCTGTACCCAGCAAGTACAGTGTATTGGACTGAAGAGGATCTACTGTTCTTGTCAGGTTCCTAAGCAGAATTGAACTAGATATGGCCGTGTGTGTAGGAAGAACAGTTCTTTTGTTCTGAGCAAGCTCACTGTTCTGTCATATAGGAAACACAGTAGAGTAGAAGAGTGCTCCTTTCTCAAAAGCCGAGTGTGTTTCTTGTAAGGCGAGCTTGCGTTTGTTTCCCAGTCCTAAATGGAGTTGAGTCACATGCAGTTTTTTTGTCCTACGAGCAAGAGTTGTTTTCTTGTATGAAGAGTCACTATTGTGCTCTCATTGCCACACAGTGCAAATAGCACTGGCGTCTGCTCCCTGCACATACAGAGTATTGGATTGAAGAGGAGCTCCTGTTCTTGTCAGTTTCCTAAGCAGAGTTGACCTAGATATGGCCCGTGTGTGTAAGAAGCACAGTTCTTTTGTTCAGAGCAAGCTCACTGTTCGGACCCCATAGGAAACACAGTAGAGTAGAAGAGTGCTCTTTTCTCAAAAGCAGAGTGTGTTTCATGTAAGGCGAGCTAGCATTTGTTTCCCAGTCCTAAATGGAGTTGAATCAAATGCAGTTTCTGGTCCTACGAGCAAGAGTTGTTTTCTGGTAAGGAAAGTCACTATTGCGCTCCCATTGCCATCCACAGTGCAAATAGCACTCGCGTCTGTTCCCAGCAAGTACAGTGTATCGGACCGAAGAGGAGCTACTGTTCTTGTCAGTGTCCTAAGCAGAGTTGAACTAGATATGGCCCGTGTGTAGGAAGCACAGTTCTTTTGTTCTGAGCAAGCTCACTGTTCTGGCCCTATAGGAAACACAGTAGAATAGAAGAGTGCTCTTTTCTCTAAAGCAGAGTGTGTTTCTTGTAAGGCGAGCTAGCGTTTGTTTCCCAGTCTTAAATGGAGTTGAATCACATGCAGTTTCTGGTCCTACGAGCAAGAGTTGTTTTATGGTAAGAAGAGTCACTATTGCGCTGCCATTGCCATACACACACAAATAGCACTGGCGTCTGTTCCCAGCAAGCACAGTGTATTGGACTGAAGAGGATCTACTGTTCTTGTCAGGTTCCTAAGCAGAATTGAACTAGATATGGCCGTGTGTGTAGGAAGCACAGTTCTTTTGTTCTGAGCAATCTCACTGTTCGGACCCCATAGGAAACACAGTAGAGTAGAAGAGTGCTCTTTTCTCAAAAGCAGAGTGTGTTTTTTGTAAGGCAAGCTAGAGTTTGTTTCCCAGTCCTAAATGGAGTTGAATCACATGCAGTTTCTGGTCCTACGAGCAAGAGTTGTTTTCTGGTAAGGAAAGTCACTATTGTGCTCCCTTTGCCATACACAGTGAAAATAGCACTCGCGTTTTTTCCCAGCAATTACAGTGTATTGGTCTGAAGAGGAGCTACTGTTCTTGTCAGTTTCCTAAGCAGAGTTGATCTACATATTGTCCGTGTGTGTAGGAAGCACAGTTCTTTTGTTCTGAGCAAGCTCACTGTTTGGACTTCATAGGAAACACAGTAGAGTAGAAGAGTGATCTTTTCTCTAAAGCAGAGTTTGTTTCGTGTAAGGCGAGCTAGCGTTTGTTTCCCATTTTAAACGAAGTTGAATCACATGCAAATTCTTGTCCTACGAGCAAGAGTTGTTTTCTGGTATGGAAAGTCACTATTGCGCTCCCATTGCCATACAGTTCAAATAGCACTCCCGTCTGTTCCCAGCAAGTACAGTGTATTGGACTGAAGAGGAGCTACTGTTCTTCACAGTTTTCTAAGCAGAGTTGAACTAGATATGGCCTGTGTGTCTAGGAAGCACAGTTCATTTGTTCTGAGCAAGCTCACTGTTCTGGCCCTATAGGAAACACAGTAGAGTAGAAGAGTGCTCTTTTCTCAAAAGCAGAGTGTGTTTCTTGTAAGGCGAGCTAGCGTTTGTTTCCCAGTCCTAAATGGAGTTGAATCAAATGCAGTTTCTGGTCCTACGAGCAAGAGTTGTTTTCTGGTAAGGAAAGTCACTATTGCACTCACATTGCCATACACAGTGCAAATAGCACTCGCGTCTCTTCCCAGCAAGTACAGTGTATCGGAAGGAAGAGGAGCTACAGTTCTTGTCAGTTTCCTAAGCAAAGTTGAACTAGATATGGCCCGTGTGTGTAGGAAGCACAGTTCTTATGTTCTGAGCAAGCTCACTGTTCTGGCCCTATAGGAAACACAGTAGAGTAGAAGAGAGCTCTTTTCTCAAAAGAAGAGTGTGTTTCTTGTAAGGCGAGCTCGCGTTTGTTTCCCAGTCCTAAATGGAGTTGAATCAAATGCAGTTTCTGCTACTACGAGCTCGAGTTGTTTTCTGGTAAGAAGAGTCACTATTGCGCTGCCATTGCCATACACAGGACAAATAGCACTGGCGTCTGTTCCCAGCAAGTACAGTGCATTGGACTGAAGAGGATCTACTGTTCTTGTCAGGTTCCTAAGCAGAATTGAACTAGATATGGCCGTGTGTGTAGGAAGCACAGTTCTTTTGTTCTGAGCAAGCCCACTGTTCTGGCCCTATAGGAAACACAGTAGAGTAGAAGAGTGCACTTTTCACTAAAGCAGAGTGTGTTGATTGTAAGGCGAGCTAGCGTTTGTTTCCCAGTCTTAAATGGAGTGGAATCACATGCAGTTTCTGGTCCAATGAGCAAGAGTTGTTTTATGGTAAGAATAGTCACTATTGCGCTGCCATTGCCATACACAGGACAAATAGCACTGGCGTCTGTTCCCAGCAAGTACAGTGTATCGGACTGAAGAGGAGCTACTGTTCTTGTCAGGTTCCTAAGCAGATTAAAACTAGATATGGCCGTGTGTGTAGGAAGCACAGTTCTTTTGTTCTGAGCAAGCTCACTGTTCGGACCACATAGGAAACACAGCAGAGTAGAAGAGTGCTCTTTTCTCAAAAGCAGTGTGTGTTTTTTGTAAGGCAAGCTAGCGTTTGTTTCCCAGTCCTAAATGGAGTTGAATCACATGCATTTTCTGGTCCTACGAGCAAGAGTTGTTTTCTGGTAAGGAAAGTCACTATTTCTCTCCCTTTGCCAGACACAGTGCAAATAGCACTCGTGTCTTTTCCCAGCAAGTACAGTGTATCGGACTGAAGAGGAGCTACTGTTCTTGTCAGTTTCCTAAGCAGAGTTGAACTAGATATGGCCCGTGTGTTTAGGAAACACAGTTCTTTTGTTCTGAGCAAGCTCACTGTTCTGGCCCTACAGGAAACACAGTACAGTAGAAGAGTGCTCTTTTCTCTAAAGCAGAGTGTGCTTCTTGTAAGGCGAGCTCGTGTTTATTTCCCAGTCCTAAATGGAGTTGAGTCACATGCAGTTTTTGGTCCTATGAGCAAGAGATGTTTTCTGGTAAGAAGAGTCACTATTGTGCTCTAAATGCCATACACAGTGCAAATAGCACTCGCATCTTTTCCCAGCAATTACAGTGTATTGTTCTGAAGAGGAACTACTGTTCTTGTCAGTTTCCTAAGCAGAGTTGAACTAGATATGGCCCGTGTGTCTAGGAAGCACAGTTCATTTGTTCTGAGCAAGCTCACTGTTCTGGCCCTATAGGAAACACAGTAGAGTAGAAGAGTGCTCTTTTCTCAAAAGCAGAGTGTGTTTCTTGTAAGACGAGGTAGCGTTTGTTTCCCAGTCCTAAATGGAGTTGAATCAAATGAAGTTTCTGGTCCTATGAGCAAGAGTTGTTTTCTGGTAAGACAAGTCACTATTGGGCTCCAATTGCCATACACAGGACAAATAGCACTGGCGTCTGTTCCCAGCAAGTACAGTGTATTGGACTGCAGAGGATCTACTGTTCTTGTCAGGTTCCTAAGCAGAATTGAACTAGATATGGCCGTGTGTGTAGGAAGCACAGTTCTTTTGTTCTGAGCAAGCCCACTGTTCTGGCCCTATAGGAAACACAGTAGAGTAGAAGAGTGCACTTTTCGCTAAAGCAGAGTGTGTTGATTGTAAGGCGAGCTAGCGTTTGTTTCCCAGTCTTAAATGGAGTGGAATCACATGCAGTTTCTGGTCCTATGAGCAAGAGTTGTTTTATGGTAAGAATAGTCACTATTGCGCTGCCATTGCCATACACAGGACAAATAGCACTGGCGTCTGTTCCCAGCAAGTACAGTGTATCGGACTGAAGAGGAGCTACTGTTCTTGTCAGGTTCCTAAGCAGAATTGAACTAGATATGGCCGTGTGTGTAGGAAGCACAGTTCTTTTGTTCTGAGCAAGCTCACTGTTCGGACCACATAGGAAACACAGTAGAGTAGAAGAGTGCTCTTTTCTCAAAAGCAGAGTGTGTTTTTTGTAAGGCAAGCTAGCGTTTGTTTCCCAGTACTAAATGGAGTTGAATCACATGCAGTTTCTGGTCCTACGAGCAAGAGTTGTTTTCTGGTAAGGAAAGTCACTATTTCGCTCCCTTTGCCATACAAAGTGCAAATAGCACTCGCGTCTGTTCCCAGCAAGTACAGTGTATTGGATTGAATAGGTGCTACTGTTCTTGTCAGTTTCATAAGCAGAGTTGAACTACATATGATCCGTGTGTGTAGGAAGCACAGTTCTTTTGTTCTGAGCAAGCTCACTGTTTGGACCCCATAGAAAACACAGTAGAGTAGAAGAGTGCTCTTTTCTCTAAAGCAGAGTGTGTTTCTTGTAAGGCGAGCTTGCGTTTGTTTCCCAGTCTTAAATGGAGTTGAATCACATGCAGTTTCTGGTACTACGAGTAAGAGTTGTTTTCTGGTAAGAAGAGTCACTATTGCGCTTCCATTGCCATACACATGACAAATAGCACTGGCGTCTGATCGCAGCAAGTACAGTGTATCGGACTGAAGAGGATCTACTGTTCTTGTCAAGTTACTAAGCAGAGTTGAACTAGATATGGCCCTTGTGTCTAGGAAGCACAGTTCATTTGTTCAGAGCAAGCTCACGTTTCGGACCCCATAGGAAACACAGTAGAGTAGAAGAGTGCTCCTTTCTCAAAAGCAGAGTGTGTTTCTTGTAAGTCGAGCTAGCGTTTGTTTCCCAGTTCTAAATGGAGTTGAATCACATGCAGTTTCTGGTCCTACAAGCAAGAGTTGTTTTCTGGTAAGAAGAGTCACTATTGTGCTCCCATTGCCATACACAGTGCAAGTAGCCCTCGCGTCTGTTCTCAGCAAGTGCAGTGTATCGGACTGAAGAGGAGCTACTGTTTTTGTCAGTTTCCTAAGCAGAGTTGAACTATATATGATCCGTGTTTGTAGGAAGCACAGTTCTTTTGTTCTGAGCAAGCTCACTGTTTGGACCCCATAGGAAACACAGTAGTGTAGAAGAGTGCTCTTTTCTCAAAAGCAGAGAGTGTTTCTTGTAAGGCGAGCTAGCGTTTGTTTCCCAGTCATAAATGGAGTTGAATCACATGCAGTTTGTGGTGCTACGATCAAGAGTTGTTTTATGGTAAGAATAGTCACTATTGCGTTGCCATTGCCATACACAGGACAAATAGCACTGGTGTCTGTACCCAGCAAGTACAGTGTATTGGACTGAAGAGGATCTACTGTTCTTGTCAGGTTCCTAAGCAGAATTGAACTAGATATGGCCGTGTGTGTAGGAAGCACAGTTCTTTTGTTCTGAGCAAGCTCACTGTTCTGTCATATAGGAAACACAGTAGAGTAGAAGAGTGCTCCTTTCTCAAAAGCCGAGTGTGTTTCTTGTAAGGCGAGCTTGCGTTTGTTTCCCAGTCCTAAATGGAGTTGAGTCACATGCAGTTTTTTTGTCCTACGAGCAAGAGTTGTTTTCTTGTATGAAGAGTCACTATTGCGCTCTCATTGCCACACAGTGCAAATAGCACTCGCGTCTGCACCCTGCACATACAGAGTATTGGATTGAAGAGGAGCTCCTGTTCTTGTCAGTTTCCTAAGCAGAGTTGACCTAGATATGGCCCGTGTGTGTAAGAAGCACAGTTCTTTTGTTCAGAGCAAGCTCACTGTTCGGACCCCATAGGAAACACAGTAGAGTAGAAGAGTGCTCTTTTCTCAAAAGCAGAGTGTGTTTCATGTAAGGCGAGCTAGCATTTGTTTCCCAGTCCTAAATGGAGTTGAATCAAATGCAGTTTCTGGTCCTACGAGCAAGAGTTGTTTTCTGGTAAGGAAAGTCACTATTGCGCTCCCATTGCCATCCACAGTGCAAATAGCACTCGCGTCTGTTCCCAGCAAGTACAGTGTATCGGACTGAAGAGGAGCTACTGTTCTTGTCAGTGTCCTAAGCAGAGTTGAACTAGATATGGCCCGTGTGTAGGAAGCACAGTTCTTTTGTTCTGAGCAAGCTCACTGTTCTGGCCCTATAGGAAACACAGTAGAATAGAAGAGTGCTCTTTTCTCTAAAGCAGAGTGTGTTTCTTGTAAGGCGAGCTAGCGTTTGTTTCCCAGTCTTAAATGGAGTTGAATAACATGCAGTTTCTGGTCCTACGAGCAAGAGTTGTTTTATGGTAAGAAGAGTCACTATTGCGCTGCCATTGCCATACACACACAAATAGCACTGGCGTCTGTTCCCAGCAAGCACAGTGTATTGGACTGAAGAGGATCTACTGTTCTTGTCAGGTTCCTAAGCAGAATTGAACTAGATATGGCCGTGTGTGTAGGAAGCACAGTTCTTTTGTTCTGAGCAATCTCACTGTTCGGACCCCATAGGAAACACAGTAGAGTAGAAGAGTGCTCTTTTCTCAAAAGCAGAGTGTGTTTTTTGTAAGGCAAGCTAGAGTTTGTTTCCCAGTCCTAAATGGAGTTGAATCACATGCAGTTTCTGGTCCTACGAGCAAGAGTTGTTTTCTGGTAAGGAAAGTCACTATTGTGCTCCCTTTGCCATACACAGTGAAAATAGCACTCGCGTTTTTTCCCAGCAATTACAGTGTATTGGTCTGAAGAGGAGCTACTGTTCTTGTCAGTTTCCTAAGCAGAGTTGATCTACATATTGTCCGTGTGTGTAGGAAGCACAGTTCTTTTGTTCTGAGCAAGCTCACTGTTTGGACTTCATAGGAAACACAGTAGAGTAGAAGAGTGCTCTTTTCTCTAAAGCAGAGTGTGTTTCGTGTAAGGCGAGCTAGCGTTTGTTTCCCATTTTAAACGAAGTTGAATCACATGCAAATTCTTGTCCTACGAGCAAGAGTTGTTTTCTGGTATGGAAAGTCACTATTGCGCTCCCATTGCCATACAGTTCAAATAGCACTCCCGTCTGTTCCCAGCAAGTACAGTGTATTGGACTGAAGAGGAGCTACTGTTCTTCACAGTTTTCTAAGCAGAGTTGAACTAGATATGGCCTTTGTGTCTAGGAAGCACAGTTCATTTGTTCTGAGCAAGCTCACTGTTCTGGCCCTATAGGAAACACAGTAGAGTAGAAGAGTGCTCTTTTCTCAAAAGCAGAGTGTGTTTCTTGTAAGGCGAGCTAGCGTTTGTTTCCCAGTCCTAAATGGAGTTGAATCAAATGCAGTTTCTGGTCCTACGAGCAAGAGTTGTTTTCTGGTAAGGAAAGTCACTATTGCACTCACATTGCCATACACAGTGCAAATAGCACTCGCGTCTCTTCCCAGCAAGTAGAGTGTATCGGAAGGAAGAGGAGCTACTGTTCTTGTCAGTTTCCTAAGCAGAGTTGAACTAGATATGGCCCGTGTGTGTAGGAAGCACAGTTCTTATGTTCTGAGCAAGCTCACTGTTCTGGCCCTATAGGAAACACAGTAGAGTAGAAGAGAGCTCTTTTCTCAAAAGAAGAGTGTGTTTCTTGTAAGGCGAGCTCGCGTTTGTTTCCCAGTCCTAAATGGAGTTGAATCAAATGCAGTTTCTGCTACTACGAGCTCGAGTTGTTTTCTGGTAAGAAGAGTCACTATTGCGCTGCCATTGCCATACACAGGACAAATAGCACTGGCGTCTGTTCCCAGCAAGTACAGTGCATTGGACTGAAGAGGATCTACTGTTCTTGTCAGGTTCCTAAGCAGAATTGAACTAGATATGGCCGTGTGTGTAGGAAGCACAGTTCTTTTGTTCTCAGCAGCCCACTGTTCTGGCCCTATAGGAAACACAGTAGAGTAGAAGAGTGCACTTTTCACTAAAGCAGAGTGTGTTGATTGTAAGGCGAGCTAGCGTTTGTTTCCCAGTCTTAAATGGAGTGGAATCACATGCAGTTTCTGGTCCAATGAGCAAGAGTTGTTTTATGGTAAGAATAGTCACTATTGCGCTGCCATTGCCATACACAGGACAAATAGCACTGGCGTCTGTTCCCAGCAAGTACAGTGTATCGGACTGAAGAGGAGCTACTGTTCTTGTCAGGTTCCTAAGCAGATTAAAACTAGATATGGCCGTGTGTGTAGGAAGCACAGTTCTTTTGTTCTGAGCAAGCTCACTGTTCGGACCACATAGGAAACACAGCAGAGTAGAAGAGTGCTCTTTTCTCAAAAGCAGTGTGTGTTTTTTGTAAGGCAAGCTAGCGTTTGTTTCCCAGTCCTAAGTGGAGTTGAATCACATGCATTTTCTGGTCCTATGAGCAAGAGTTGTTTTCTGGTAAGGAAAGTCACTATTTCTCTCCCTTTGCCAGACACAGTGCAAATAGCACTCGTGTCTTTTCCCAGCAAGTACAGTGTATCGGACTGAAGAGGAGCTACTGTTCTTGTCAGTTTCCTAAGCAGAGTTGAACTAGATATGGCCCGTGTGTTTAGGAAACACAGTTCTTTTGTTCTGAGCAAGCTCACTGTTCTGGCCCTACAGGAAACACAGTACAGTAGAAGAGTGCTCTTTTCTCTAAAGCAGAGTGTGCTTCTTGTAAGGCGAGCTCGTGTTTATTTCCCAGTCCTAAATGGAGTTGAGTCACATGCAGTTTTTGGTCCTATGAGCAAGAGATGTTTTCTGGTAAGAAGAGTCACTATAGTGCTCTAAATGCCATACACAGTGCAAATAGCACTCGCGTCTTTTCCCAGCAATTACAGTGTATTGTTCTGAAGAGGAGCTACTGTTCTTGTCAGTTTCCTAAGCAGAGTTGAACTAGATATGGCCCGTGTGTCTAGGAAGCACAGTTCATTTGTTCTGAGCAAGCTCACTGTTCTGGCCCTATAGGAAACACAGTAGAGTAGAAGAGTGCTCTTTTCTCAAAAGCAGAGTGTGTTTCTTGTAAGACGAGGTAGCGTTTGTTTCTCAGTCCTAAATGGAGTTGAATCAAATGAAGTTTCTGGTCCTATGAGCAAGAGTTGTTTTCTGGTAAGACAAGTCACTATTGGGCTCCAATTGCCATACACAGGACAAATAGCACTGGCGTCTGTTCCCAGCAAGTACAGTGTATTGGACTGCAGAGGATCTACTGTTCTTGTCAGGTTCCTAAGCAGAATTGAACTAGATATGGCCGTGTGTGTAGGAAGCACAGTTCTTTTGTTCTGAGCAAGCCCACTGTTCTGGCACTATAGGAAACACAGTAGAGTAGAAGAGTGCTCTTTTCGCTAAAGCAGAGTGTGTTGCTTGTAAGGCAAGCTAGCATTTGTTTCCCAGGCTTAAATGGAGTGGAATCACATGCAGTTTCTGGTCCTATGAGCAAGAGTTGTTTTATGGTAATAATAGTCACTATTGCGCTGCCATTGCCATACACAGGACAAATAGCACTGGCGTCTGTTCCCAGCAAGTACAGTGTATCGGACTGAAGAGGAGCTACTGTTCTTGTCAGGTTCCTAAGCAGAATTGAACTAGATATGGCCGTGTGTGTAAGAAGCACAGTTCATTTGTTCTGAGCAAGCTCACTGTTCGGACCCCATAGGAAACACAGCAGAGTAGAAGAGTGCTCTTTTCTCAAAAGCAGAGTGTGTTTTTTGTAAGGCAAGCTAGCGTTTGTTTCCCAGTACTAAATGGAGTTGAATCACATGCAGTTTCTGGTCCTACGAGCAAGAGTTGTTTTCTGGTAAGGAAAGTCACTATTTCGCTCCCTTTGCCATACACAGTGCAAATAGCACTCGCGTCTGTTCCCAGCAAGTACAGTGTATTGGATTGAATAGGTGCTACTGTTCTTGTCAGTTTCATAAGCAGAGTTGAACTACATATGATCCGTGTGTGTAGGAAGCACAGTTCTTTTGTTCTGAGCAAGCTCACTGTTTGGACCCCATAGAAAACACAGTAGAGTAGAAGAGTGCTCTTTTCTCTAAAGCAGAGTGTGTTTCTTGTAAGGCAAGCTAGCGTTTGTTTCCCAGTCTTAAATGGAGTTGAATCACATGCAGTTTCTGGTACTACGAGTAAGAGTTGTTTTCTGGTAAGAAGAGTCACTATTGCGCTTCCATTGCCATACACATGACAAATAGCACTGGCGTCTGATCGCAGCAAGTACAGTGTATTGGACTGAAGAGGATCTACTGTTCTTGTCAAGTTACTAAGCAGAATTGAACTAGATATGGCAGTGTGTGTAGGAAGCACAGATCTTTTGTTCTGAGCAAGCTCACTGTTTGGACCCCATAGGAAACAAAGTAGAGTAGAAGAGTGCTCTTTTCTCAAAAGCAGAGTGTGTTTCTTGTAAGGCGAGCTAGCGTTTGTTTCCCAGTCCTAAATGGAGTGGAATCACATGCAGTTTCTGGTCCTACGAGCAAGAGTTGTTTTCTGGTAAGACGAGTCACTATTGTGCTCCAATTGCCATACACAGTGCAAATAGCACTCGCGTCTGTTCTCAGCTACTACAGTGTATCGGACTGAAGAGGAGCTACTGTTCTTGTCAGTTTCCTAAGCAGAGTTGAAGTAGATATGCCCCGTGTGTGTAGGAAGCACAGTTATTATGTTCTGAGCAACCTCACTGTTCTGGCCCTATAGGAAACACAGTAGAGTAGAAGAGTGCTCTTTTCTCAAAAGCAGAGTATGTTTCTTGTAAGGCGAGCTAGCGTTTGTTTCCCAGTCCTAAATGGAGTTGAATCACATGCAGTTTCTGGTCCTATGAACAAGAGTTGTTTTCTGGTAAGGAAACTCACTATTGCGCTCCCATTGCCATACACAGTGCAAATAGCACTCGCGTCTGTTCCCAGCAAGTACAGTATATTGGACTGAATAGGTGCTACTGTTCTTGTCAGTTTCCTAAGTAGATTTGTACTATATATGATCCGTGTGTGTAGGAAGCACAGTTCTTTCGTTCTGAGCAAGCTCACTGTTTTGACCCCGTAGGAAACACAGTAGAGTAGAAGAGGGCTCTTTTCTCTAAAGCAGAGTGTGTTTCTTGTAAGGCGAGCTAGCGTTTGTTTCCCAGTCCTAAATGGAGTTGAATCCCATGCACTTTCTGGTACTACGAGCAAGAGTTGTTTTCTGGTAAGAAGAGTCACTATTGCGCTGCCATTGCCATACACAGGACAAATAGCACTGGCGTCTGTTCGCAGCAAGTACAGTGTATTGGACTGAAAAGGATCTACTGTTCTTGTCAGGTTCCTAAGCAGAATTGAACTAGATATGGCCGTGTGTGTAGGAAGCATAGATCTTTTGTTCAGAGCAAGCTCACTGTTCGGACCCCATAGGAAACACAGTAGATTAGAAGAGTGCTCTTTTCTCTAAAGCAGAGTGTGTTTCTTGTAAGGCGAGCTAGCGTTTGTTTCCCAGTCCTAAATGGAGTTGAGTCACAGGCAGTTTTTGGTCCTATGAGCAAGAGTTGTTTTCTGGTAAGAAGAGTCACTATTGCGCTCCAAATGCCATACACAGTACAAATAGCACTCGTGTCTGTTCCCAGCAAGTACAGTGTATTGGACTGAAGAGGAGCTACTCTTCTTGTCAGTTTCCTAAGCAGAGTTGAACTAAATCTGGCTCGTGTGTAGGAAGCACAGTTTTTTGTTCTGAGCAAGCTCACTGTTCTGGCCCTATAGGAAACACAGTAGAGTAGAAGAGTGCTCTTTTCTCTAAAGCAGAGTGTGTTTCTTGTAAGGCGAGCTAGCGTTTGTTTCCCAGTCCTAAATGGAGTTGAATCACATGCAGTTTCTGGTCCTACGAGCAAGAGTTGTTTTATGGTAAGAAGAGTCACTATTGTGCTGCCATTGCCATACACAGTCTAAATAGCACTCGCGTCTTTTCCCATCAAGTACAGTGTATTGGACTGAAGAGGAGCTACTGTTCTTGTCAGTTTCCTAAGCAGAGTTGAACTAGAAATGGCCCGTGTGTTTAGGAAGCACAGTTATTATGTTTTGAGCAAGCTCACTGTTCTGGCCCTATAGGAAACACAGTAGAGTAGAAGAGTGCTCTTTTCTCTAAAGCAGAGTGTGTTTCTTGTAAGGCAAGCTCGCGTTTGTTTACCAGTCCTAAATGGAGTTGAGTCACATGCAGTTTTTGGTCCTACGAGCAAGAGATGTTTTCTGGTAAGAAGAGTCACTATTGTGCTCCAAATGCCATACACAGTGCAAATAGCACTCGCGTCTGTTCCCAGCATGTACAGTGTATTGGACTGAATAGGAGCTACTGTTCTTGTCAGTTTCCTAAGCAGAGTTTAACTAGATATGGTCCTTGTGTGTAGGAAGCACAGTTATTATGTTCTGAGCAAGCTCACTGTTCTGGCCCTATAGGAAACACAGTAGAGTAGAAGAGTGCTCTTTTCTCTAAAGCAGAGTGTGTTTCTTGTAAGGCGAGGTCGCATTTGTTTCCCAGTCCTAAATGGAGTTGAGTCACAGGCAGTTTTTGGTCCTACGAGCAAGAGTTGTTTTCTGGTAAGAAGAGTCACTATTGCGCTCCAAATGCCATACACAGTGCAAATAGCACTCGCGTCTGTTACCAGCAAGTACAGTGTATTGGACTGAAAAGAAGCTACTGTTCTTTTCAGTTTCCTAAGCAGAGTTGAACTAGATATGGCCCGTGTGTGGGAAGCACAGTTCTTTTGTTCTGAGAAAGCTCACTGTTTGGAGCCCATAGGAAACACAGTAGAGTAGAAGAGTGCTCTTTTCTCTAAAGCAGAGTGTGTTTCTTGTAGGGCAAGCTAGCGTTTGTTTCCCAGTACTAAATGGAGTTGAATCACATGCAGTTTCTGGTCCTACGAGCAAGAGTTGTTTTATGGTAAGAAGAGTCACTATTGCGCTGCCACTGCCATACACAGGACAAATAGCACTGGCGTTTGTTCCCAGCAAGTACAGTGTATTGGACTGAAGAGGATCCACTGTTCTTGTCAGGTTCCTAAGTAGAATTGAACTAGATATGGCCGTGTTTGTAAGAAGCACAGTTCTTTTGTTCTGAGCAAGCTCACTGTTCGGACGCCATAGGAAACACAGTAGAGTAGAAGAGTGCTCTTTTCTCAAAAGCAGAGTGTGTTTCTTGTAAGGCGAGCTAGCGTTTGTTTCCCAGTCCTAAATGGAGTTGAATCAAATGCAGTTTCTGGTCCTACGAGCAAGAGTTGTTTTCTGGTAAGGAAAGTCACTATTGCACTCACATTGCCATACACAGTGCAAATAGCACTCGCGTCTCTTCCCAGCAAGTACAGTGTATCGGAAGGAAGAGGAGCTACAGTTCTTGTCAGTTTCCTAAGCAAAGTTGAACTAGATATGGCCCGTGTGTGTAGGAAGCACAGTTCTTATGTTCTGAGCAAGCTCACTGTTCTGGCCCTATAGGAAACACAGTAGAGTAGAAGAGAGCTCTTTTCTCAAAAGAAGAGTGTGTTTCTTGTAAGGCGAGCTCGCGTTTGTTTCCCAGTCCTAAATGGAGTTGAATCAAATGCAGTTTCTGCTACTACGAGCTCGAGTTGTTTTCTGGTAAGAAGAGTCACTATTGCGCTGCCATTGCCATACACAGGACAAATAGCACTGGCGTCTGTTCCCAGCAAGTACAGTGCATTGGACTGAAGAGGATCTACTGTTCTTGTCAGGTTCCTAAGCAGAATTGAACTAGATATGGCCGTGTGTGTAGGAAGCACAGTTCTTTTGTTCTGAGCAAGCCCACTGTTCTGGCCCTATAGGAAACACAGTAGAGTAGAAGAGTGCACTTTTCACTAAAGCAGAGTGTGTTGATTGTAAGGCGAGCTAGCGTTTGTTTCCCAGTCTTAAATGGAGTGGAATCACATGCAGTTTCTGGTCCAATGAGCAAGAGTTGTTTTATGGTAAGAATAGTCACTATTGCGCTGCCATTGCCATACACAGGACAAATAGCACTGGCGTCTGTTCCCAGCAAGTACAGTGTATCGGACTGAAGAGGAGCTACTGTTCTTGTCAGGTTCCTAAGCAGATTAAAACTAGATATGGCCGTGTGTGTAGGAAGCACAGTTCTTTTGTTCTGAGCAAGCTCACTGTTCGGACCACATAGGAAACACAGCAGAGTAGAAGAGTGCTCTTTTCTCAAAAGCAGTGTGTGTTTTTTGTAAGGCAAGCTAGCGTTTGTTTCCCAGTCCTAAATGGAGTTGAATCACATGCATTTTCTGGTCCTACGAGCAAGAGTTGTTTTCTGGTAAGGAAAGTCACTATTTCTCTCCCTTTGCCAGACACAGTGCAAATAGCACTCGTGTCTTTTCCCAGCAAGTACAGTGTATCGGACTGAAGAGGAGCTACTGTTCTTGTCAGTTTCCTAAGCAGAGTTGAACTAGATATGGCCCGTGTGTTTAGGAAACACAGTTCTTTTGTTCTGAGCAAGCTCACTGTTCTGGCCCTACAGGAAACACAGTACAGTAGAAGAGTGCTCTTTTCTCTAAAGCAGAGTGTGCTTCTTGTAAGGCGAGCTCGTGTTTATTTCCCAGTCCTAAATGGAGTTGAGTCACATGCAGTTTTTGGTCCTATGAGCAAGAGATGTTTTCTGGTAAGAAGAGTCACTATTGTGCTCTAAATGCCATACACAGTGCAAATAGCACTCGCATCTTTTCCCAGCAATTACAGTGTATTGTTCTGAAGAGGAACTACTGTTCTTGTCAGTTTCCTAAGCAGAGTTGAACTAGATATGGCCCGTGTGTCTAGGAAGCACAGTTCATTTGTTCTGAGCAAGCTCACTGTTCTGGCCCTATAGGAAACACAGTAGAGTAGAAGAGTGCTCTTTTCTCAAAAGCAGAGTGTGTTTCTTGTAAGACGAGGTAGCGTTTGTTTCCCAGTCCTAAATGGAGTTGAATCAAATGAAGTTTCTGGTCCTATGAGCAAGAGTTGTTTTCTGGTAAGACAAGTCACTATTGGGCTCCAATTGCCATACACAGGACAAATAGCACTGGCGTCTGTTCCCAGCAAGTACAGTGTATTGGACTGCAGAGGATCTACTGTTCTTGTCAGGTTCCTAAGCAGAATTGAACTAGATATGGCCGTGTGTGTAGGAAGCACAGTTCTTTTGTTCTGAGCAAGCCCACTGTTCTGGCCCTATAGGAAACACAGTAGAGTAGAAGAGTGCACTTTTCGCTAAAGCAGAGTGTGTTGATTGTAAGGCGAGCTAGCGTTTGTTTCCCAGTCTTAAATGGAGTGGAATCACATGCAGTTTCTGGTCCTATGAGCAAGAGTTGTTTTATGGTAAGAATAGTCACTATTGCGCTGCCATTGCCATACACAGGACAAATAGCACTGGCGTCTGTTCCCAGCAAGTACAGTGTATCGGACTGAAGAGGAGCTACTGTTCTTGTCAGGTTCCTAAGCAGAATTGAACTAGATATGGCCGTGTGTGTAGGAAGCACAGTTCTTTTGTTCTGAGCAAGCTCACTGTTCGGACCACATAGGAAACACAGCAGAGTAGAAGAGTGCTCTTTTCTCAAAAGCAGAGTGTGTTTTTTGTAAGGCAAGCTAGCGTTTGTTTCCCAGTACTAAATGGAGTTGAATCACATGCAGTTTCTGGTCCTACGAGCAAGAGTTGTTTTCTGGTAAGGAAAGTCACTATTTCGCTCCCTTTGCCATACACAGTGCAAATAGCACTCGCGTCTGTTCCCAGCAAGTACAGTGTATTGGATTGAATAGGTGCTACTGTTCTTGTCAGTTTCATAAGCAGAGTTGAACTACATATGATCCGTGTGTGTAGGAAGCACAGTTCTTTTGTTCTGAGCAAGCTCACTGTTTGGACCCCATAGAAAACACAGTAGAGTAGAAGAGTGCTCTTTTCTCTAAAGCAGAGTGTGTTTCTTGTAAGGCGAGCTTGCGTTTGTTTCCCAGTCTTAAATGGAGTTGAATCACATGCAGTTTCTGGTACTACGAGTAAGAGTTGTTTTCTGGTAAGAAGAGTCACTATTGCGCTTCCATTGCCATACACATGACAAATAGCACTGGCGTCTGATCGCAGCAAGTACAGTGTATCGGACTGAAGAGGATCTACTGTTCTTGTCAAGTTACTAAGCAGAGTTGAACTAGATATGGCCCTTGTGTCTAGGAAGCACAGTTCATTTGTTCAGAGCAAGCTCACGTTTCGGACCCCATAGGAAACACAGTAGAGTAGAAGAGTGCTCCTTTCTCAAAAGCAGAGTGTGTTTCTTGTAAGTCGAGCTAGCGTTTGTTTCCCAGTTCTAAATGGAGTTGAATCACATGCAGTTTCTGGTCCTACAAGCAAGAGTTGTTTTCTGGTAAGAAGAGTCACTATTGTGCTCCCATTGCCATACACAGTGCAAGTAGCCCTCGCGTCTGTTCTCAGCAAGTGCAGTGTATCGGACTGAAGAGGAGCTACTGTTTTTGTCAGTTTCCTAAGCAGAGTTGAACTATATATGATCCGTGTTTGTAGGAAGCACAGTTCTTTTGTTCTGAGCAAGCTCACTGTTTGGACCCCATAGGAAACACAGTAGTGTAGAAGAGTGCTCTTTTCTCAAAAGCAGAGAGTGTTTCTTGTAAGGCGAGCTAGCGTTTGTTTCCCAGTCATAAATGGAGTTGAATCACATGCAGTTTGTGGTGCTACGATCAAGAGTTGTTTTATGGTAAGAATAGTCACTATTGCGTTGCCATTGCCATACACAGGACAAATAGCACTGGTGTCTGTACCCAGCAAGTACAGTGTATTGGACTGAAGAGGATCTACTGTTCTTGTCAGGTTCCTAAGCAGAATTGAACTAGATATGGCCGTGTGTGTAGGAAGCACAGTTCTTTTGTTCTGAGCAAGCTCACTGTTCTGTCATATAGGAAACACAGTAGAGTAGAAGAGTGCTCCTTTCTCAAAAGCCGAGTGTGTTTCTTGTAAGGCGAGCTTGCGTTTGTTTCCCAGTCCTAAATGGAGTTGAGTCACATGCAGTTTTTTTGTCCTACGAGCAAGAGTTGTTTTCTTGTATGAAGAGTCACTATTGCGCTCTCATTGCCACACAGTGCAAATAGCACTCGCGTCTGCACCCTGCACATACAGAGTATTGGATTGAAGAGGAGCTCCTGTTCTTGTCAGTTTCCTAAGCAGAGTTGACCTAGATATGGCCCGTGTGTGTAAGAAGCACAGTTCTTTTGTTCAGAGCAAGCTCACTGTTCGGACCCCATAGGAAACACAGTAGAGTAGAAGAGTGCTCTTTTCTCAAAAGCAGAGTGTGTTTCATGTAAGGCGAGCTAGCATTTGTTTCCCAGTCCTAAATGGAGTTGAATCAAATGCAGTTTCTGGTCCTACGAGCAAGAGTTGTTTTCTGGTAAGGAAAGTCACTATTGCGCTCCCATTGCCATCCACAGTGCAAATAGCACTCGCGTCTGTTCCCAGCAAGTACAGTGTATCGGACTGAAGAGGAGCTACTGTTCTTGTCAGTGTCCTAAGCAGAGTTGAACTAGATATGGCCCGTGTGTAGGAAGCACAGTTCTTTTGTTCTGAGCAAGCTCACTGTTCTGGCCCTATAGGAAACACAGTAGAATAGAAGAGTGCTCTTTTCTCTAAAGCAGAGTGTGTTTCTTGTAAGGCGAGCTAGCGTTTGTTTCCCAGTCTTAAATGGAGTTGAATAACATGCAGTTTCTGGTCCTACGAGCAAGAGTTGTTTTATGGTAAGAAGAGTCACTATTGCGCTGCCATTGCCATACACACACAAATAGCACTGGCGTCTGTTCCCAGCAAGCACAGTGTATTGGACTGAAGAGGATCTACTGTTCTTGTCAGGTTCCTAAGCAGAATTGAACTAGATATGGCCGTGTGTGTAGGAAGCACAGTTCTTTTGTTCTGAGCAATCTCACTGTTCGGACCCCATAGGAAACACAGTAGAGTAGAAGAGTGCTCTTTTCTCAAAAGCAGAGTGTGTTTTTTGTAAGGCAAGCTAGAGTTTGTTTCCCAGTCCTAAATGGAGTTGAATCACATGCAGTTTCTGGTCCTACGAGCAAGAGTTGTTTTCTGGTAAGGAAAGTCACTATTGTGCTCCCTTTGCCATACACAGTGAAAATAGCACTCGCGTTTTTTCCCAGCAATTACAGTGTATTGGTCTGAAGAGGAGCTACTGTTCTTGTCAGTTTCCTAAGCAGAGTTGATCTACATATTGTCCGTGTGTGTAGGAAGCACAGTTCTTTTGTTCTGAGCAAGCTCACTGTTTGGACTTCATAGGAAACACAGTAGAGTAGAAGAGTGCTCTTTTCTCTAAAGCAGAGTGTGTTTCGTGTAAGGCGAGCTAGCGTTTGTTTCCCATTTTAAACGAAGTTGAATCACATGCAAATTCTTGTCCTACGAGCAAGAGTTGTTTTCTGGTATGGAAAGTCACTATTGCGCTCCCATTGCCATACAGTTCAAATAGCACTCCCGTCTGTTCCCAGCAAGTACAGTGTATTGGACTGAAGAGGAGCTACTGTTCTTCACAGTTTTCTAAGCAGAGTTGAACTAGATATGGCCTTTGTGTCTAGGAAGCACAGTTCATTTGTTCTGAGCAAGCTCACTGTTCTGGCCCTATAGGAAACACAGTAGAGTAGAAGAGTGCTCTTTTCTCAAAAGCAGAGTGTGTTTCTTGTAAGGCGAGCTAGCGTTTGTTTCCCAGTCCTAAATGGAGTTGAATCAAATGCAGTTTCTGGTCCTACGAGCAAGAGTTGTTTTCTGGTAAGGAAAGTCACTATTGCACTCACATTGCCATACACAGTGCAAATAGCACTCGCGTCTCTTCCCAGCAAGTAGAGTGTATCGGAAGGAAGAGGAGCTACTGTTCTTGTCAGTTTCCTAAGCAGAGTTGAACTAGATATGGCCCGTGTGTGTAGGAAGCACAGTTCTTATGTTCTGAGCAAGCTCACTGTTCTGGCCCTATAGGAAACACAGTAGAGTAGAAGAGAGCTCTTTTCTCAAAAGAAGAGTGTGTTTCTTGTAAGGCGAGCTCGCGTTTGTTTCCCAGTCCTAAATGGAGTTGAATCAAATGCAGTTTCTGCTACTACGAGCTCGAGTTGTTTTCTGGTAAGAAGAGTCACTATTGCGCTGCCATTGCCATACACAGGACAAATAGCACTGGCGTCTGTTCCCAGCAAGTACAGTGCATTGGACTGAAGAGGATCTACTGTTCTTGTCAGGTTCCTAAGCAGAATTGAACTAGATATGGCCGTGTGTGTAGGAAGCACAGTTCTTTTGTTCTCAGCAGCCCACTGTTCTGGCCCTATAGGAAACACAGTAGAGTAGAAGAGTGCACTTTTCACTAAAGCAGAGTGTGTTGATTGTAAGGCGAGCTAGCGTTTGTTTCCCAGTCTTAAATGGAGTGGAATCACATGCAGTTTCTGGTCCAATGAGCAAGAGTTGTTTTATGGTAAGAATAGTCACTATTGCGCTGCCATTGCCATATACAGGACAAATAGCACTGGCGTCTGTTCCCAGCAAGTACAGTGTATCGGACTGAAGAGGAGCTACTGTTCTTGTCAGGTTCCTAAGCAGATTAAAACTAGATATGGCCGTGTGTGTAGGAAGCACAGTTCTTTTGTTCTGAGCAAGCTCACTGTTCGGACCACATAGGAAACACAGCAGAGTAGAAGAGTGCTCTTTTCTCAAAAGCAGTGTGTGTTTTTTGTAAGGCAAGCTAGCGTTTGTTTCCCAGTCCTAAGTGGAGTTGAATCACATGCATTTTCTGGTCCTACGAGCAAGAGTTGTTTTCTGGTAAGGAAAGTCACTATTTCTCTCCCTTTGCCAGACACAGTGCAAATAGCACTCGTGTCTTTTCCCAGCAAGTACAGTGTATCGGACTGAAGAGGAGCTACTGTTCTTGTCAGTTTCCTAAGCAGAGTTGAACTAGATATGGCCCGTGTGTTTAGGAAACACAGTTCTTTTGTTCTGAGCAAGCTCACTGTTCTGGCCCTACAGGAAACACAGTACAGTAGAAGAGTGCTCTTTTCTCTAAAGCAGAGTGTGCTTCTTGTAAGGCGAGCTCGTGTTTATTTCCCAGTCCTAAATGGAGTTGAGTCACATGCAGTTTTTGGTCCTATGAGCAAGAGATGTTTTCTGGTAAGAAGAGTCACTATAGTGCTCTAAATGCCATACACAGTGCAAATAGCACTCGCGTCTTTTCCCAGCAATTACAGTGTATTGTTCTGAAGAGGAGCTACTGTTCTTGTCAGTTTCCTAAGCAGAGTTGAACTAGATATGGCCCGTGTGTCTAGGAAGCACAGTTCATTTGTTCTGAGCAAGCTCACTGTTCTGGCCCTATAGGAAACACAGTAGAGTAGAAGAGTGCTCTTTTCTCAAAAGCAGAGTGTGTTTCTTGTAAGACGAGGTAGCGTTTGTTTCTCAGTCCTAAATGGAGTTGAATCAAATGAAGTTTCTGGTCCTATGAGCAAGAGTTGTTTTCTGGTAAGACAAGTCACTATTGGGCTCCAATTGCCATACACAGGACAAATAGCACTGGCGTCTGTTCCCAGCAAGTACAGTGTATTGGACTGCAGAGGATCTACTGTTCTTGTCAGGTTCCTAAGCAGAATTGAACTAGATATGGCCGTGTGTGTAGGAAGCACAGTTCTTTTGTTCTGAGCAAGCCCACTGTTCTGGCCCTATAGGAAACACAGTAGAGTAGAAGAGTGCTCTTTTCGCTAAAGCAGAGTGTGTTGCTTGTAAGGCAAGCTAGCATTTGTTTCCCAGGCTTAAATGGAGTGGAATCACATGCAGTTTCTGGTCCTATGAGCAAGAGTTGTTTTATGGTAATAATAGTCACTATTGCGCTGCCATTGCCATACACAGGACAAATAGCACTGGCGTCTGTTCCCAGCAAGTACAGTGTATCGGACTGAAGAGGAGCTACTGTTCTTGTCAGGTTCCTAAGCAGAATTGAACTAGATATGGCCGTGTGTGTAAGAAGCACAGTTCATTTGTTCTGAGCAAGCTCACTGTTCGGACCCCATAGGAAACACAGCAGAGTAGAAGAGTGCTCTTTTCTCAAAAGCAGAGTGTGTTTTTTGTAAGGCAAGCTAGCGTTTGTTTCCCAGTACTAAATGGAGTTGAATCACATGCAGTTTCTGGTCCTACGAGCAAGAGTTGTTTTCTGGTAAGGAAAGTCACTATTTCGCTCCCTTTGCCATACACAGTGCAAATAGCACTCGCGTCTGTTCCCAGCAAGTACAGTGTATTGGATTGAATAGGTGCTACTGTTCTTGTCAGTTTCATAAGCAGAGTTGAACTACATATGATCCGTGTGTGTAGGAAGCACAGTTCTTTTGTTCTGAGCAAGCTCACTGTTTGGACCCCATAGAAAACACAGTAGAGTAGAAGAGTGCTCTTTTCTCTAAAGCAGAGTGTGTTTCTTGTAAGGCGAGCTTGCGTTTGTTTCCCAGTCTTAAATGGAGTTGAATCACATGCAGTTTCTGGTACTACGAGTAAGAGTTGTTTTCTGGTAAGAAGAGTCACTATTGCGCTTCCATTGCCATACACATGACAAATAGCACTGGCGTCTGATCGCAGCAAGTACAGTGTATTGGACTGAAGAGGATCTACTGTTCTTGTCAAGTTACTAAGCAGAATTGAACTAGATATGGCAGTGTGTGTAGGAAGCACAGATCTTTTGTTCTGAGCAAGCTCACTGTTTGGACCCCATAGGAAACAAAGTAGAGTAGAAGAGTGCTCTTTTCTCAAAAGCAGAGTGTGTTTCTTGTAAGGCGAGCTAGCGTTTGTTTCCCAGTCCTAAATGGAGTGGAATCACATGCAGTTTCTGGTCCTACGAGCAAGAGTTGTTTTCTGGTAAGACGAGTCACTATTGTGCTCCAATTGCCATACACAGTGCAAATAGCACTCGCGTCTGTTCTCAGCTACTACAGTGTATCGGACTGAAGAGGAGCTACTGTTCTTGTCAGTTTCCTAAGCAGAGTTGAAGTAGATATGCCCCGTGTGTGTAGGAAGCACAGTTATTATGTTCTGAGCAACCTCACTGTTCTGGCCCTATAGGAAACACAGTAGAGTAGAAGAGTGCTCTTTTCTCAAAAGCAGAGTATGTTTCTTGTAAGGCGAGCTAGCGTTTGTTTCCCAGTCCTAAATGGAGTTGAATCACATGCAGTTTCTGGTCCTATGAACAAGAGTTGTTTTCTGGTAAGGAAACTCACTATTGCGCTCCCATTGCCATACACAGTGCAAATAGCACTCGCGTCTGTTCCCAGCAAGTACAGTATATTGGACTGAATAGGTGCTACTGTTCTTGTCAGTTTCCTAAGTAGATTTGTACTATATATGATCCGTGTGTGTAGGAAGCACAGTTCTTTCGTTCTGAGCAAGCTCACTGTTTTGACCCCGTAGGAAACACAGTAGAGTAGAAGAGGGCTCTTTTCTCTAAAGCAGAGTGTGTTTCTTGTAAGGCGAGCTAGCGTTTGTTTCCCAGTCCTAAATGGAGTTGAATCCCATGCACTTTCTGGTACTACGAGCAAGAGTTGTTTTCTGGTAAGAAGAGTCACTATTGCGCTGCCATTGCCATACACAGGACAAATAGCACTGGCGTCTGTTCGCAGCAAGTACAGTGTATTGGACTGAAAAGGATCTACTGTTCTTGTCAGGTTCCTAAGCAGAATTGAACTAGATATGGCCGTGTGTGTAGGAAGCATAGATTGTTTGTTCAGAGCAAGCTCACTGTTCGGACCCCATAGGAAACACAGTAGATTAGAAGAGTGCTCTTTTCTCTAAAGCAGAGTGTGTTTCTTGTAAGGCGAGCTAGCGTTTGTTTCCCAGTCCTAAATGGAGTTGAGTCACAGGCAGTTTTTGGTCCTATGAGCAAGAGTTGTTTTCTGGTAAGAAGAGTCACTATTGCGCTCCAAATGCCATACACAGTACAAATAGCACTCGTGTCTGTTCCCAGCAAGTACAGTGTATTGGACTGAAGAGGAGCTACTCTTCTTGTCAGTTTCCTAAGCAGAGTTGAACTAAATCTGGCTCGTGTGTAGGAAGCACAGTTTTTTGTTCTGAGCAAGCTCACTGTTCTGGCCCTATAGGAAACACAGTAGAGTAGAAGAGTGCTCTTTTCTCTAAAGCAGAGTGTGTTTCTTGTAAGGCGAGCTAGCGTTTGTTTCCCAGTCCTAAATGGAGTTGAATCACATGCAGTTTCTGGTCCTACGAGCAAGAGTTGTTTTATGGTAAGAAGAGTCACTATTGTGCTGCCATTGCCATACACAGTCTAAATAGCACTCGCGTCTTTTCCCATCAAGTACAGTGTATTGGACTGAAGAGGAGCTACTGTTCTTGTCAGTTTCCTAAGCAGAGTTGAACTAGAAATGGCCCGTGTGTTTAGGAAGCACAGTTATTATGTTTTGAGCAAGCTCACTGTTCTGGCCCTATAGGAAACACAGTAGAGTAGAAGAGTGCTCTTTTCTCTAAAGCAGAGTGTGTTTCTTGTAAGGCAAGCTCGCGTTTGTTTACCAGTCCTAAATGGAGTTGAGTCACATGCAGTTTTTGGTCCTACGAGCAAGAGTTGTTTTCTGGTAAGAAGAGTCACTATTGTGCTCCAAATGCCATACACAGTGCAAATAGCACTCGCGTCTGTTCCCAGCATGTACAGTGTATTGGACTGAATAGGAGCTACTGTTCTTGTCAGTTTCCTAAGCAGAGTTTAACTAGATATGGTCCTTGTGTGTAGGAAGCACAGTTATTATGTTCTGAGCAAGCTCACTGTTCTGGCCCTATAGGAAACACAGTAGAGTAGAAGAGTGCTCTTTTCTCTAAAGCAGAGTGTGTTTCTTGTAAGGCGAGGTCGCATTTGTTTCCCAGTCCTAAATGGAGTTGAGTCACAGGCAGTTTTTGGTCCTACGAGCAAGAGTTGTTTTCTGGTAAGAAGAGTCACTATTGCGCTCCAAATGCCATACACAGTGCAAATAGCACTCGCGTCTGTTACCAGCAAGTACAGTGTATTGGACTGAAAAGAAGCTACTGTTCTTTTCAGTTTCCTAAGCAGAGTTGAACTAGATATGGCCCGTGTGTGGGAAGCACAGTTCTTTTGTTCTGAGAAAGCTCACTGTTTGGAGCCCATAGGAAACACAGTAGAGTAGAAGAGTGCTCTTTTCTCTAAAGCAGAGTGTGTTTCTTGTAGGGCAAGCTAGCGTTTGTTTCCCAGTACTAAATGGAGTTGAATCACATGCAGTTTCTGGTCCTACGAGCAAGAGTTGTTTTATGGTAAGAAGAGTCACTATTGCGCTGCCACTGCCATACACAGGACAAATAGCACTGGCGTTTGTTCCCAGCAAGTACAGTGTATTGGACTGAAGAGGATCCACTGTTCTTGTCAGGTTCCTAAGTAGAATTGAACTAGATATGGCCGTGTTTGTAAGAAGCACAGTTCTTTTGTTCTGAGCAAGCTCACTGTTCGGACGCCATAGGAAACACAGTAGAGTAGAAGAGTGCTCTTTTCTCAAAATCAGAGTGTGTTTCTTGTAAGGCGAGCTAGCATTTGTTTCCCAGTCCTAAATGGAGTTGAATCACATGCAGTTTCTGGTCCTACGAGCAAGAGTTGTTTTCTGGTAAGGAAAGTCACTATTGCACTCCCATTGCCGTACACAGTGCAAATAGCACTGGGGTCTGTTCCCAGCAAGTACAGTGTATTGGACTGAAGAAGATCTACTGTTCTTGTCAGGTTCCTAAGTAGAATTGAACTAGATATGGCAGTGTGTGTAGGAAGCACAGATCTTTTGTTCTGAGCAAGCTCACTGTTCGGACCCCATGGGAAATACAGTAGAGTAGAAGAGTGCTCTTTTCTCTAAAGCAGAGTGTGTTACTTGTAAGGCGAGCTAGCATTTGTTTCCCAGTCCTAAATGGAGTTGAGTCACAGGCAGTTTTTGGTCCTACGAGCAAGAGTTGTTTTCTGGTAAGAAAAGTCACTATTGCGCTCCCATTGCCATACACACTGCAAATAGCACTCGTGTCTGTTCCCAGAAATTACAGTGTACTGGACTGAATAGGAGCTACTGTTCTTGTCAGTTTCCTAAGCAGAGTTGAACTAGATCTGGCCCGTGTGTAGGAAGCACAGTTCTTTTATTCTGAGCAAGCTCACTGTTCTGGCCCTATAGGAAACACAGTAGAGTAGAAGAGTGCTCTTTTCACTAAAGCAGAGTGTGTTTCTTGTAAGGCGAGCTAGCGTTTGTTTCCCAGTCCTAAATGGAGTTGAATCACATGCAGTTTCTGGTCCTACGAGCAAGAGTTTTTTTATGGTAAGTAGAGTCACTATTGTGCTGCCATTGCCATACACAGGACATATAGCACTGGCGTCTGTTCCCAGAAAGTACAGTATATTGGACTTAAGAGGATCTACTGTTCTTGTCAGGTTCCTAAGCAGACTTGAACTAGATATGGCCGTGTGTGTAGGAAGCACAGTTCTTTTCTTCTGAGCAAGCTCACTGTTTGGACCCCATAGGAAAGAGAGTAGAGTAGAAGAGTGCTCTTTTCTCAAAATCAGAGTGTGTTTCTTGTAAGGCGAGCTAGCGTTTGTTTCCTAGCTCTAAATGGAGTTGAATCACATGCAGTTTCTGGTCCTATGAACAGAGTTGTTTTCTGGTAAGGAAAGTCACTATTGAGCTCCCATTGCCATACACACTGCAAATAGCACTGGCATAGGTTCGCAGCAAGTACAGTGTATTGGACTGAAGAGGATCTACTGTTCTTGTCAGGTTCCTAAGCAGAATTGAACTAGATATGGCCGTGTGTGTAGGAAGCAGAGATCTTTTGTTCTGAGAAAGCTCACTGTTCGGACCCCATAGGAAACACAGTTGAGTAAAAGAGTGCTCTTTTCTCTAAAGCAGAATGTGTTTCTTGTAAGGCGAGCTCGCGTTTGTTTCCCAGTCCTAAATGGAGTTGAGTCACAGGCAGTTTTTGATCCTACGAGCAAGAGTTGTTTTCTGGTAAGAAGAGTCACTATTGCGCTCCAAATGCCATAAACAGTGCAAACAGCACTCGTGTCTGTTCCCAGCAATTACAGTGTATTGGACTGAATAGGAGCTACTGTTCTTGTCAGTTTCCTAAGCAGAGTTGAACTAGATATGTCCCGTGTTTAGGAAGCACAGTTCTTTTGTTCTGAGCAAGCTCACTCTTCTAGCCCTATAGGAAACACAGTAGAGTAGAAAAGTGCACTTTTCTCTAAAGCAGAGTGTGTTTCTTTTAAGGCGAGCTAACGTTTGTTTCCCAGTCCTAAATGGAGTTGAGTCACGTGCAGTTTCCGGTCCTATGAGCAAGAGTTGTTTTATGGTAAGAATAGTAACTATTGCGCTGCCTTTGCCATACACAGGACAAATAGCACTGGCGTCTGTTCCCAGCAAGTACAGTGTATTGGACAGAAGAGGATCTACTGTTCTTTTCAGGTTCCTAAGCAGAATTGAACTAGATATGGCCGTGTGTGTAGGAAGCACAGTTCTCTTGTTCTGAGCAAGCCCACTGTTCTGGCCCTATAGGAAACACAGTAGAGTAGAAGTGTGCTCTTTTCGCTAAAGCAGATTGTGTTGATTTTAAGGCGAGCTAGCGTTTGTTTCCCAGTACTAAATGGAGTGGAATCACATGCAGTTTCTGGTCCTATGAGTAAGAGTTGTTTTATAGTAAGAAGAGTCACTATTGCGCTGCCATTGCCATACACAGGACAAATAGCACTGGCGTCTGTTCCCAGCAAGTACAGTGTATCAGACTGAAGAGGAGCTACTGTTTTTGTCAGGTTCCTAAGCAGAATTGAACTAGATATGGCCGTGTGTGTAGGAAGCACAGTTCTTTGTTTTGAGCAAGCTCACTGTTCGGAAACCATAGGAAACACAGTAGAGTAGAAGAGTGCACTTTTCTCAAAAGCCGAGTGTGTTTTTTGTAAGGCAAGCTAGTGTTTGTTTCCCAGTCCTAAATGGAGTCGAATCACATGCAGTTTCTGGTCCTATGGGCAAGAGTTGTTTTCTGCTAAGGAAAGTCACTATTGCGCTCCCTTTGCCATACACAGTACAAATAGCACTCGCGTCTTTTCCCAGCAAGTACAGTGTATCGGACTGAAGAGGAGCTACTGTTCTTGTCAGTTTCCTAAGCAGAGTTGAACTAGATATGGCCCGTGTGTTTAGGAAACACAGTTATTATGTTCTGAGCAAGCTCACTGTTCTGGCCCTTTAGGAAACACAGTACAGTAGAAGAGTGCTCTTTTCTCTAAAGCAGAGTGTGTTTCTTGTAAGGCGAACTCGTGTTTATTTCCCAGTCCTAAATGGAGTTGAGTCACATGCAGTTTTTGGTCCTATGAGCAAGAGATGTTTTCTGGAAAGAAGAGTCACTATGGTGCTCCAAATGCCATACACAGTGCAAATAGCACTCGCGTTTGTTACCAGCAAGTACAGTGTATCGGACTGAAGAGGAGCTACTGTTCTTGTCAGTTTCCTAAGCAGAGTTGATATACATATGGTCCGTGTGTGTAGGAAGCACAGTTCTTTTGTTCTGAGCAAGCTCACTGTTTGGACCCCATAGGAAACACAGTACAGTAGAAGAGTGCTCTTTTCCCAAAAGCAGAGTGTGTTTCTTGTAAGGCGAGCTAGCGTTTGTTTCCCATTCCTATATGGAGTTGAATCACATGCAATTTCTGGTCGTACCAGCAAGAGTTGTTTTCTGGTAAGGAAAGTCACTATTGCGCTCCCATTGCCATACAGTGCAAAGAGCACTCCCGTCTGTTCCCAGCAAGTACAGTGTATTGGACTGAAGAGGAGCTACTGTTCTTCTCATTTCCTAAGCAGAGTTGAACTAGATATGGCCCATGTGTCTAGGACGCACAGTTCATTTGTTCTAAGCAAGCTCAATGTTCGGAAACCATAGGAAACACAGTAGAGTAGAAGAGTGCTCTTTTCTCAAAAGCAGAGTGTGTTTCTTGTAAGGCGAGCTAGCGTTTGTTTCGCAGTCCTAAATGGAGTTGAATCTAATGCAGTTTCTGGTACTACGAGCACGAGTTGTTTTATGGTAAGAATACTCACTATTGCGCTGCCATTGCCAAACACAGGACAAATAGCACTGGCGTCTGTTCCCAGCAAGTACAGTGTATTGGACTGAAGAGGATCTACTGTTCTTGTCAGGTTCCTAAGCAGAATTGAACTAGATATGGCCGTGTGTGTAGGAAGCACAGTTCTTTTGTACTGAGCAAGCTCAATGTTCGGAAACCATAGGAAACACAGTAGCGTAGAAGAGTGCTCTTTTCTCAAAGGCAGAGTGTGTTTCATGTAAGGAGAGCTAGCGTTTGTTTCCCAGTACTAAATGGAGTTGAATCACACGCAATTTCTGGTCCTAGGAGCAAGAGTTGTTTTCTGGTAAGGAAAGTCACTATTGCGCTCCCATTGCCATACACAGTGCAAATAGCACTCGTGTCCTTTCCAATCAAGTACAGTGTATCGGACTGAAGAGGAGATACTGTTCTTGTCAGTTTCCTAAGCAGAGTTGAACTAGATATGTCCCGTGTGTGTAGGAAGCACCGTTCTTATGTTCTGAGCAAGCTCACTGTTTGGACCCCATAGGAAAAACAGTAGAGCAGAAGAGTTCTCTTTTCTCTAAAGCAGAGTGTGTTTCTTGTAAGGCGAGCTAGCGTTTGTTTCCCAGTCCTAAATGGAGTTGAATCACATGCAGTTTCTGGTCCTACGAGCAAGAGTTGTTTTCTGGTAAGAAGAGTCACTATTGCGCTGTCATTGCCATACACAGGACAAAAAGCACTGTGGTCTGTTCCCAGCAAGTACAGTGTATTGGACTGAAGAGGATCTACTGTTCTTGTCAGGTTCCTAAGCAGAGTTGAACTAGATCTGTTCCGTGTGTAGGAAGCAAAGTTCTTTTGTTCTGAGCAAGCTCACTCTTTGGACCCCATAAGAAACAGAGTAGAGTAGAAGAGTGCTGTTTTCTCTAAAGCAGAGTGTGTTTCCTGTACGGCGAGCTAGCGTTTGTTTTCCAGTCCTACATGGAGTGGAATCACATGCAGTTTCCGGTCCTAAGAGCAAGAGTTGTTTTATGGTAAGAACAGTCACTATTGTGCTGCCATTGCCATACACTTGACAAATAGCATTGGCGTCTGTTCCCAGCAAGTACAGTGTATCGGACTGAAGAGGAGCTACTGTTCTTGTCAGTTTCCTAAGCAGAGTTGAACTAGATATGATCAGTGTGTGTAGGAAGCACAGTTCTTTTGTTCTGAGCAAGCTCACTGTTTGGACCACATAGGATACACAGTAGAGTAGAAGAGTGCTCTTTTCTCAAAAGCAGAGTGTGTTTCTAGTAAGGCGAGCTAGCGTTTGTTTCCTACCTCTAAATGGAGTTCAATCACATGCAGTTTCTGGTCCTACGAACAAGAGTTGTTTTCTGGTAAGGAAAATCACTATTGCGCTCCCATTGCCATACACAGTGCAAATAGCACTGGCATAGGTTCGCAGCAAGTACAGTGTATTGGACTGAAGAGGATCTACTGTTCTTGTCAGGTTCCTAAGCAGAATTGAACTAGATATGGCCGTGTGTGTAGAAGCACAGATCTTTTGTTCTGAGAAAGCTCACTGTTCGGACCCCATAGGAAACACTGTTGAGTAAAAGAGTGCTCTTTTCTCTAAAGCAGAGTGTGTTTCTTGTAAGGCGAGCTCGCGTTTGTTTCCCAGTCCTAAATGGAGTTGAGTCACAGGCAGTTTTTGATCCTACGAGCAAGAGTTGTTTTCTGGTAAGAAGAGTCACTATTGCGCTCCAAATACCATAAACAGTGCAAATAGCACTCTCAACTGTTCCCAACAAGTACAGTGTATTGGACTGAATAGGAGCTACTGTTCTTGTCAGTTTCCTAAGCAGAGTTGAACTAGATCTGGCCCGTGTGTAGGAAGCACAGTTCTTTTGTTCTGAGCAAGCTCACTTTTCGGACCCCATAGGAAACACAGTAAAGTAGAAGAGTGCTCTTTTCTCAAAAGCAGAGTGTGTTTCTTGTAAGGCGAGCTAGCATTTGTTTCCCAGTCCTAAATGGAGTTGAATCACATGCAGTTTCTGGTCCTACGCGCAAGAGTTGTTTTATGGAAAGAAGAGTCACTATTGCGCTGCCATTGCCATACACAGGACAAATAGCACTGGCGTCTCTTCCTAGCAAGTACAGTGTATTGGACTGAAGAGGATCTTCTGTTCTTGTCAGGTTCCTAAGCAGAATTGAACTAGATATGGCCGTGTGTGTATGAAGCACAGTTCTTTTGTTCTGAGCAAGCTCACTTTTCGGACCCCATGGGAAACACAGTAGAGTAGTAGATTGCTCTTTTCTCAAAAGCAGAGTGTGTTTCTTGTAAGGCGAGCTAGGATTTGTTTCCCACTCCTAAATGGAGTTGAATCACATACAGTTTCTGGTCCTACGAGCAAGAGTTGTTTTCTGGTAAGGAAAGTCACTATTGTGCTCCCATTGCCATACACAGTGCAAATAGCACTCGCGTCTGTTCCCAGGAAGTACAGTGTATCGGACTGAAGAGGAGCTACTCTTCTTGTCAGTTTCCTAAGCAGAGTTGAACTAGATATGGCCCGTGTGTGTAGGAAGCACAGTTCTTTTGTTCTGAGCAAGCTCACTGTTTTGGTCCTATAAGAAACACAGTAGAGTAGAAGAGTGCTCTTTTCTCAAAAGCAGAGTGTGTTTCTTGTAAGGCGATGTAGCGTTTGTTTCCTAGTCCTACATGGATTTGAATCACATGCAGTTTCTGGTCCTACAAACAAGAGATGTTTTCTGGTAAGGAAAGTCACTATTGCGCTCCCATTTCCATACACAGTGCAAATATCACTCGCGTCTGTTCCCAGCAAATACAGTGTATCGGATGAAGAGGAGCTACTCTTCTTGTCAGTTTCGTAAGCAGAGTTGAACTAGATATGGCCCGTGTGTAGGAAGCACAGTTCTTTTGTTCTGAGCAAGCTCACTGTTTGGACCCCATAGGAAACACAGTAGAGTAGAAGAGTGCTCTTTTCTCAAAAGCAGAGTGTGTTTCTTGTAAGGCGAGCTAGCGTTTGTTTCCCAGTCCTAAATGGAGTGGAATCACATGCAGTTTCTGGTCCTACGAGCAAGAGTTGTTTTATGGTAAGAATAGTCACTATTGCGCTGCCATTGCCATACACAGGACAAATAGCACTGGCGTCTGTTTCCAGCATGTACAGTGTATAGGACTGAAGAGGATCTACTATTCTTGTCAGTTTCCTAAGCAGAGTTGAACTAGATATGGCCCGTGTGTAGGAAGCACAGTTCATATGTTCTGAGCAAGCTCACTGTTCTGGCCCTATAGGAAACACAGTAGAGTAGATGAGTGCTCTTTTCTCTAAAGCAGAGTGTGTTTCTTGTAAGGCGAGCTAGCGTTTGTATCCTAGTCCTAAATGGAGTTGAATCCCATGCAGTTTCTGGTCCTATGAACAAGAGTTGTTTTCTGGTAAGGAAAGTCACATTGCGCTCCCATTGCCATACACAGTGCAAATAGCACTCGCGTCTGTTCCCAGCAAGTACAGTGTATTGGACTGAATAGGTGCTACTGTTCTTGTCAGTTTCCTAAGCAGAGTTGAACTAGATATGATCAGTGTGTGTAGGAAGCACAGTTCTTTTGTTCTGAGTAAGCTCACTGTTTGGACCCCACAGGATACACAGTAGAGTAGAAGAGTGCTCTTTTCTCTAAAGCAGAGTGTGTTTCTAGTAAGGCAAGCTAGCGTTTGTTTTGCAGTCCTAAATGGAGTTGAATCACATGCAGTTTCTGGTCCTACGAGCAAGAGCTGTTTTCTGGTAAGAAGAGTCACTATTGTGCTCCCATTGCCATACACAGTGCAAATAGCACTCGTGTCTGTTCCCAGCAAGTACAGTTTATTGGACTGAAGAGGATCTACTGTTCTTGTCAGGTTCCTAAGCAGAGTTGAACTAGATCTGGCCCGTGTGTGTAGGAAGCACAGTTCTTTTGTTCTGAGCAAGCTCACTGTTTGGACCCCATAAGAAACAGAGTAGAGTAGAACAGTGCTCTTTTCTCAAAAGCAGAGTGTGTTTCCTATAAGGTGAGCTAGCGTTTGTTTTCCAGTCCTAAATGGAGTGGAATCACATGCAGTTTCTGGTCCTAAGAGCAAGAGTTGTTTTATGGTAAGAACAGTCACTATTGTGCTGCCAATGCCATACACTTGACAAATAGCACTGGCGTCTCTTCCCAGAAAGTACAGTGTATGGGACTGAAGAGGAGCTACTGTTCTTGTCAGTTTCCTAAGCAGAGTTGAACTAGATCTGGCCCGTGTGTAGGAAGCACAGTTCTTTTGTTCTGAGCAAGCTCACTGTTCTGGCTCTACAGGAAACACAGTAGAGTAGAAGAGTGCTCTTTTCTCTAAAGCAGAGTGTGTTTCTTGTAAGGCAAGCTAGCATTTGTTTCCCAGTCCTAAATGGAGTTGAATCACATGCAGTTTCTGGTCCTACGAGCAAGAGTTGTTTTATGGAAAGAAGAGTCACCATTGCGCTGCCATTACCATATACAGGACAAATAGCACTGGCGTCTGTTCCCAGCAAGTACAGTGTATAGGACTGAAGAGGATCTACTGTTCTTGTCAGGTTCCTAAGCAGAATTGAACTAGACATGGCCGTGTGTGTAGGAAGCACAGTTCTTTTGTTCTGAGCAAGCTCACTTTTCGGACCCCATAGGAAACACAGTAGAGTAGAAGAGTGCTCTTTTCTCAAAAGCAGAGTGTGTTTCTTGTAAGACGAGCTAGGATTTGTTTCCCACTCCTAAGTGGAGTTGAATCACATGCAGTTTCTGGTCCTACGAGCAAGAGTTGTTTTCTGGTAAGGAAAGTCACTATTGTGCTCCCATTGCCATACACAGTGCAAATAGCACTCGCGTCTGTTCCCAGCAAGTACAGTGTATCGGACTGAAGAGGAGCTACTGTTCTTGTCAGTTTCCTAAGCAGAGTTGAACTAGATATGGCCCGTGTGTGTAGGAAGCACAGTTCTTTTGTTCTGAGCAAGCTCACAGTTCTGGTCCTAAAAGAAACACAGTAGAGTAGAAGAGTGCTCTTTTCTCAAAAGCAGAGTGTGTTTCTTGTAAGGCGAGCTAGCGTTTGTTTCCTAGTCCTAAATGGAGTTGAATCACGTGCAGTTTCTGGTCCTACGAACAAGAGTTGTTTTCTGGTAAGGAAAGTCACTATTGCGCTCCCATTGCCATACACAGTGCAAATATCACTCGCGTCTCTTCCCAGCAAATACAGTGTATCGGATGAAGAGGAACTACTCTTCTTGTCAGTTTCGTAAGCAGAGTTGAACTAGATATGGCCCGTGTGTAGGAAGCACAGTTCTTTTGTTCTGAGCAACTCACTGTTTGGACCCCATAGGAAACACAGTAGAGTAGAAGAGTGCTCTTTTCTCAAAAGCAGAGTGTGTTTCTTGTAAGGCGAGCTAGGATTTGTTTCCCACTCCTAAATGGAGTGGAATCACATGCAGTTTCTGGTCCTACGAGCAAGAGTTGTTTTATGGTAAGAATAGTCACTATTGTGCTGCCATTGCCATACACAGGACAAATAGCACTGGCGTCTGTTCCCAGCAAATACAGTGTATCGGACTGAAGAGGAGCTACTATTCTTGTCAGTTTCCTAAGCAGAGTTGAACTAGATATGGCCCGTGTGTAGGAAGCACAGTTCATATGTTCTGAGCAAGCTCACTGTTCTGGCCCTATAGGAAACACAGTAGAGTAGATGAGTGCTCTTTTCTCTAAAGCAGAGTGTGTTTCTTGTAAGGCGAGCTAGCGTTTGTATCCTAGTCCTAAATGGAGTTGAATCCCATGCAGTTTCCGGTCCTATGAACAAGAGTTGTTTTCTGGTAAGGAAAGTCACATTGCGCTCCCATTGCCATACACAATGCAAATAGCACTCGCGTCTGTTCCCAGCAAGTACATTGTATTGGACTGAATAGGTGGTACTGTTCTTGTCAGTTACCTAAGCAAAATTGAACTAGATATGGCCGTGTGTGTAGGAAGCAGAGTTCTTTTGTTTTGAGCAAGCTCACTGTTCGGAACCCATAGGAAACACAGTAGAGTAGAAGAGTGCTCTTTTCTCAAAAGCAGAGTGTGTTTCTTGTAAGGCTAGCTAGTGTTTGTTTCCCAGTCAGAAACGGAGTTGAGTCACATGCAGTTTCTGGTCCTATGAGCAAGAGTTGTTTTCTGGTAAGAAGAGTCACTATTGCGCTCCAAATGCCATGCACAGTGCAAATAGCACTCGAGTCTGTTCCAAGCAAGTACAGTGTATTGGACTGAATAGGAGCTACTGTTCTTGTCAGTTTCCTAAGCAGAGTTGAACTAGATATGGCCCGTGTGTAGGAAGCACAGTTCTTTTGTTCTGAGCAAGCTCACTGTTTGGACCCCATAGGAAACACAGTAGAGTAGAAGAGTGCTCTTTTCTCTAAAGCAGAGTGTGTTTCTTGTAAGGCGAGCTAGCGTTTGTTTCCTAGTCCTAAATGGAGTTGAATAACATGCAGTTTCTGGTCCTACGAACAAGAGTTGTTTTGTGGTAAGGAAAGTCACATTGCGCTCCCATTGCCATACACAGTGCAAATAGCACTCGCGTCTGTTCCCAGCAAGTACAGTGTATTGGACTGAATAGGTGCTACTGTTCTTGTCAGTTTCCTAAGCAGAGTTGAACTAGATATGATCAGTGTGTGTAGGAAGCACAGTTCTTTTGTTCTGAGCAAGCTCACTGTTTGGACCCCATACGATACACAGTAGAGTAGAAGAGTGCTCTTTTCTCTAAAGCAGAGTGTGTTTCTAGTAAGGCAAGCTAGCGTTTGTTTCGCAGTCCTAAATGGAGTTGAATATCATGCAGTTTCTGGTCCTACGAGCAAGAGTTGTTTTCTGGTAAGAAGAGTCACTATTGTGCTGCCATTGCCATACACAGGACAAATAGCACTGGCATCTGTTCGCAGCAAGTACAGTGTATTGGACTGAAGAGGAACTACAGTTCTTGTCAGTTTCCTAAGCAGAATTGAACTAGATATGGCCGTGTGTGTAGGAAGCACAGTTCTTTTGTTCTGAGCAAGCTCACTGTTCGGACCCCATAGGAAACACAGTAGAGTAGAAGAGTGCTCGTTTCTCTAAAGCAGAGTGTGTTTCTTGTAAAGCGAGCTGGCGTTTGTTTCCCAGTCCTAAATGGAGGTGAGTCACAGGCAGATTTTGGTCCTACGAGCAAGAGTTGTTTTCTGGTAAGAAGAGTCACAATTGTGCTCCAATTGCCATACACAGTGCAAATAGCACTCGTGTCTGTTCCCAGCAAGTACAGTGTATTGGACTGAAGAGGAGCTACTGTTCTTGTCAGTTTCCTAAGCAGAGTTGAACTAGATATGGCCCGTGTGTGGGAAGCACAGTTCTTTTGTTCTGAGCAAGCTCACTCTTCTGGCCATATAGGAAACACAGTAGAGTAGAAGAGTGCTCTTTTCTAAAAAGCAGAGTGTGTTTCTTGTAAGGCTAGCTAGTGTTTGTTTCCCAGTCAGAAACGGAGTTGAGTCACATGCAGTTTCTGGTCCTATGAGGAAGAGTTGTTTTCTGGTAAGAAGAGTCACTATTGTGCTCCAAATGCCATGCACAGTGCAAATAGCACTCGCGTCTGTTCCCAGCAAGTACAGTGTATTGGACTCAATAGGAGCTACTGTTCTTGTCAGTTTCATAAGCAGAGTTGAACTAGATCTGGCCCGTGTGTAGGAAGCACAGTTCTTTTGTTCTGAGCAAGCTCACTGTTTGGACCCCATAGGAAACACAGTAGAGTAGAAGAGTGCTCTTTTCTCTAAAGCAGAGTGTGTTTCTTGTAAGGCGAGCTAGCGTTTGTTTCCTAGTCCTAAATGGAGTTGAATAACATGCAGTTTCTGGTCCTACGAACAAGAGTTGTTTTGTGGTAAGGAAATTCACATTGCGCTCCCATTGCCATACACAGTGCAAATAGCACTCGCGTCTGCTCCCAGCAAGTACAGTGTATTGGACTGAATAGGTGCTACTGTTCTTGTTAGTTTCCTAAGCAGAGTTGAACTAGATATGATCAGTGTGTGTAGGAAGCACAGTTCTTTTGTTCTGAGCAAGCTCACGGTTTGGACCCCATACGATACACAGTAGAGTAGAAGAGTGCTCTTTTCTCTAAAGCAGAGTGTGTTTCTAGTAAGGCAAGCTAGCGTTTGTTTCCCAGTCCTAAATGGAGTTGAATATCATGCAGTTTCTGGTCCTACGAGCAAGAGTTGTTTTCTGGTAAGAAGAGTCACTATTGTGCTGCCATTGCCATACACAGGACAAATAGCACTGGCATCTGTTCGCAACAAGTACAGTGTATTGGACTGAAGAGGAACTACAGTTCTTGTCAGTTTCCTAAGCAGAATTGAACTAGATATGGCCGTGTGTGTAGGAAGCACAGTTCTTTTGTTCTGAGCAAGCTCACTGTTCGGACCCCATAGGAAACACAGTAGAGTAGAAGAGTGCTCTTTTCTCTAAAGCAGAGTGTGTTTCTTGTAAGGCGAGCTCGCGTTTGTTTCCCAGTCCTAAATGGAGTTGAGTCACAGGCAGTTTTTGGTCCTACGTGCAAGAGTTGTTTTCTGGTAAGAAGAGTCACTATTGCGCTCCAAATGCCATACACAGTGCAAATAGGACTCGCGTCTGTTCCCAGCAAGTACAGTGTATTGTACTGAATAGGAGCTACTGTTCTTGTCAGTTTCTTAAGCAGAGTTGAACTAGATATGGACCGTGTGTACAAAGCACAGTTCTTTTGTTCTGAGCAAGCTCACTCTTCTAACCCTATAGGAAACACAGTAGAGTAGAAGAGTGCTCTTTTCTCTAAAGCAGAGTGTGTTTCTTTTAAGGCGAGCTAGCGTTTGTTTCCCAGTCCTAAATGGAGTTGAATCACATGCAGTTTCCGGTCCTATGAGTAAGAGTTGTTTTCTCGTAAGAAGAGTCACTATTGTTGCTGCCATTGCCATACACAGGACAAATACCACTGGCCTCTGTTCACAGCAAATACAGTGTATTATACTGAAGAGGATCTGCTGTTCTTGTCAGGTTTCTAAGCAGAATTGAACTAGATATGGCCGTGTGTGTAGGAAGCACAGTTCTTTTGTTCTGAGCAACCTCACTGTTCAGACCACATAAGAAACACAGTAGAGTAGAAGAGTGCTCGTTTCTCTAAAGCAGAGTGTGTTTCTTGTAAAGCGAGCTCGCGTTTGTTTCCCAGTCCTAAATGGAGTTGAGTCACAGGCAGTTTTTGGTCCTACGAGCAAGAGTTGTTTTCTGGTAAGAAGAGTCACAATTGTGCTCCAATTGCCATACACAGTGCAAATAGCACTCGTGTCTGTTCCCAGCAAGTACAGTTTATTGGACTGAAGAGGAGCTACTGTTCTTGTCAGTTTCCTAAGCAGAGTTGAACTAGATATGGCCCGTGTGTGGGAAGCACAGTTCTTTTGTTCTGAGCAAGCTCACTCTTCTGGCCATATAGGAAACACAGTAGAGTAGAAGAGTGCTCTTTTCTCAAAAGCAGAGTGTGTTTCTTGTAAGGCTAGCTAGTGTTTGTTTCCCAGTCAGAAACGGAGTTGAGTCCCATGCAGTTTTTGGTCCTATGAGCAAGAGTTGTTTTCTGGTAAGAAGAGTCACTTTTGCGCTCCAAATGCCATGCACAGTGCAAATAGCACTCGCGTCTGTTCCCAGCAAGTACAGTGTATTGGACTGAATAGGAGCTACTGTTCTTGTCAGTTTCGTAAGCAGAGTTGAACTAGATATGGCCCGTGTGTAGGAAGCACAGTTCTTTGGTTCTGAGCAAGCTCACTGTTTGGACCCCATAGGAAACACAGTAGAGCAGAAGAGTGCTCTTTTCTCTAAAGCAGAGTGTGTTTCTTGTAAGGCGAGCTAGCGTTTGTTTTCCAGTCCTAAATGGAGTTGAATCACATGCAGTTTCTGGTCCTACGAGCAAGAGTTGTTTTCTGGTAAGAAGAGTCACTATTGCGCTGCCATTGCCATACACAGGACAAAAAGCACTGTGGTCTGTTCCCAGCAAGTACAGTGTATTGGACTGAAGAGGATCTACTGTTCTTGTCAGGTTCTTAAGCAGAGTTGAACTAGATCTGTTCCGTGTGTAGGAAGCAAAGTTCTTTTGTTCTGAGCAAGCTCACTGTTTGGACCCCATAAGAAACAGAGTAGAGTAGAAGAATGCTGTTTTCTCTAAAGCAGAGTGTGTTTCCTGTAAGGCGAGCTAGCGTTTGTTTTCCAGTCCTAAATGGAGTGGAATCACATGCAGTTTCCGGTCCTAAGAGCAAGAGTTGTTTTATGGTAAGAACAGTCACTATTGTGCTGCCATTGCCATACACTTGACAAATAGCATTGGCGTCTGTTCCCAGCAAGTACAGTGTATCGGACTGAAGAGGAGCTACTGTTCTTGTCAGTTTTCTAAGCAGAGTTGAACTAGATATGATCAGTGTGTGTAGGAAGCACAGTTCTTTTGTTCTGAGCAAGCTCACTGTTTGGACCACATAGAATACACAGTAGAGTAGAAGAGTGCTCTTTTCTCAAAAGCAGAGTGTGTTTCTAGTAAGGCGAGCTAGCGTTTGTTTCCTACCTCTAAATGGAGTTCAATCACATGCAGTTTCTGGTCCTACGAACAAGAGTTGTTTTCTGGTAAGGAAAATCACTATTGCGCTCCCATTGCCATACACAGCGCAAATAGCACTGGCATAGGTTCGCAGCAAGTACAGTGTATTGGACTGAAGAGGATCTACTGTTCTTGTCAGGTTCCTAAGCAGAATTGAACAAGATATGGCCGTGTGTGTAGGAAGCAAAGATATTCTGTTCTGAGAAAGCTCACTGTTCGGACCCCATAGGAAACACAGTTGAGTAAAAGAGTGCTCTTTTCTCTAAAGCAGAGTGTGTTTCTTGTAAGGCGAGCTCGCGTTTGTTTCCCTGTACTAAATGGAGTTGAGTCACAGGCAGTTTTTGATCCTACGAGCAAGAGTTGTTTTCTGGTAAGAAGAGTCACTATTGTGCTCCAAATGCCATAAACAGTGCAAATAGCACTCTCAACTGTTCCCAACAAGTACAGTGTATTGGACTGAATAGGAGCTACTGTTCTTGTCAGTTTCCTAAGCAGAGTTGAACTAGATCTGGCCCGTGTGTAGGAAGCACAGTTCTTTTGTTCTGAGCAAGCTCACTGTTTGGACCCCATAGGAAACACAGTAAAGTAGAAGAGTGCTCTTTTCTCAAAAGCAGAGTGTGTTTCTTGTAAGGCGAGCTAGCATTTGTTTCCCAGTCCTAAATGGAGTTGAATCACATGCAGTTTCTGGTCCTACGCGCAAGAGTTGTTTTATGGAAAGAAGAGTCACTATTGCGCTGCCATTGCCATACACAGGACAAATAGCACTGGCGTCTGTTCCCAGCAAGTACAGTGTATTGGACTGAAGAGGATCTACTGTTCTTGTCAGGTTCCTAAGCAGAATTGAACTAGATATGGCCGTGTGTGTATGAAGCACAGTTCTTTTGTTCTGAGCAAGCTCACTTTTCGGACCCCATAGGAAACACAGTAGAGTAGAAGATTGCTCTTTTCTCAAAAGCAGAGTGTGTTTCTTGTAAGGCAAGCTAGGATTTGTTTCCCACTCCTAAATGGAGTTGAATCACATACAGTTTCTGGTCCTACGAGCAAGAGTTGTTTTCTGGTAAGGAAAGTCACTATTGTGCTCCCATTGCTATACACAGTGCAAATAGCACTCGCGTCTGTTCCCAGGAAGTACAGTGTATCGGACTGAAGAGGAGCTACTGTTCTTGTCAGTTTCCTAAGCAGAGTTGAACTAGATATGGCCCGTGTGTGTAGGAAGCACAGTTCTTTTGTTCTGAGCAAGCTCACTGTTCTGGTCCTATAAGAAACACAGTAGAGTAGAAGAGTGCTCTTTTCTCAAAAGCAGAGTGTGTTTCTTGTAAGGCGATCTAGCGTTTGTTTCCTAGTCCTACATGGAGTTGAATCACATGCAGTTTCTGGTCCTACGAACAAGAGATGTTTTCTGGTAAGGAAAGTCACTATTGCGCTCCCATTGCCATACACAGTGCAAATATCACTGGCGTCTGTTCCCAGCAAATACAGTGTATCGGATCAAGAGGAGCTACTCTTCTTGTCAGTTTTGTAAGCAGAGTTAAACTAGATATGGCCCGTGTGTAGGAAGCACAGTTCTTTTGTTCTGAGCAAGCTCACTGTTTGGACCCCATAGGAAACACAGTAGAGTAGAAGAGTGCTCTTTTCTCAAAAGCAGAGTGTGTTTCTGGTAAGGCGAGCTAGCGTTTGTTTCCCAGTCTTAAATGGAGTGGAATCACATGCAGTTTCTGGTCCTACGAGCAAGAGTTGTTTTATGGTAAGAATAGTCACTATTGCGCTGCCATTGCCATACACAGGACAAATAGCACTGGCGTCTGTTTTCAGCATGTACAGTGTATAGGACTGAAGAGGATCTACTATTCTTGTCAGTTTCCTAAGCAGAGTTGAACTAGATATGGCCCGTGTGTAGGAAGCACAGTTCTTTTGTTCTGAGCAAGCTCACTGTTTGGACCCCATAGGAAACACAGTAGAGTAGAAGAGTGCTCTTTCCTCAAAAGCAGAGTGTGTTTCTTGTAAGGCGAGCTAGCGTTTGTTTCCCAGTCCTAAATGGAGTGGAATCACATGCAGTTTCTGGTCCTACGAGCAAGAGTTGTTTTATGGTAAGAATAGTCACTATTGCGCTGCCATTGCCATACACAGGACAAATAGCACTGGCGTCTGTTTCCAGCATGTACAGTGTATAGGACTGAAGAGGATCTACTATTCTTGTCAGTTTCCTAAGCAGAGTTGAACTAGATATGGCCCGTGTGTAGGAAGCACAGTTCATATGTTCTGAGCAAGCTCACTGTTCTGGCCCTATAGGAAACACAGTAGAGTAGATGAGTGCTCTTTTCTCTAAAGCAGAGTGTGTTTCTTGTAAGGCGAGCTAGCGTTTGTATCCTAGTCCTAAATGGAGTTGAATCCCATGCAGTTTCTGGTCCTATGAACAAGAGTTGTTTTCTGGTAAGGAAAGTCACATTGCGCTCCCACTGCCATACACAGTGCAAATAGCACTCGCGTCTGTTCCCAGCAAGTACAGTGTATTGGACTGAATAGGTGCTACTGTTCTTGTCAGTTTCCTAAGCAGAGTTGAACTAGATATGATCAGTGTGTGTAGGAAGCACAGTTCTTTTGTTCTGAGTAAGCTCACTGTTTGGACCCCATAGGATACACAGTAGAGTAGAAGAGTGCTCTTTTCTCTAAAGCAGAGTGTGTTTCTCGTAAGGCAAGCTAGCGTTTGTTTCGCAGTCCTAAATGGAGTTGAATCACATGCAGTTTCTGGTCCTACGAGCAAGAGTTGTTTTCTGGTAAGAAGAGTCACTATTGTGCTCCCATTACCATACACACTGCAAATAGCACTCGCGTCTGTTCCCAGCAAGTACAGTCTTTCAGACTGAATAGGAGCTACTGTTCTTGTCAGTTTCCTAAGCAGAGTTGAACTAGATATGGCCCGTGTGTGTAGGAAGCACAGTTCTTATGTTCTGAGCAAGCTCACTGTTCTGGCCCTATAGGAAACACAGTAGAGTAGATGAGTGCTCTTTTCTCTAAAGCAGAGTGTGTTTCTTGTAAGGCGAGCTAGCGTTTGTTTCCCAGTCCTAAATGGAGTTGAATCACATGCGGTTTCTGGTCCTACAAGCAAGAGTTGTTTTCTGGTAAGAAGAGTCACTATTGCGCTGCCATTGCCATACACAGGACAAATAGCACTTGTGTCTGTTCCCAGCAAGTACAGTGTATTGGAATGAAGAGGATCTACTGTTCTTGTCAGGTTCCTAAGCAGAGTTGAACTAGATATGGCCCGTGTGTAGGAAGCACAGTTCTTTTGTTCTGAGCAAGCTCACTGTTTGGACCCCATAAGAAACAGAGTAGAGTAGAAGAGTGCTCTTTTCTCAAAAGCAGAGTGTGTTTCCTATAAGGTGAGCTAGCGTTTGTTTTCCAGTCCTAAATGGAGTGGAATCACATGCAGTTTCTGGTCCTAAGAGCAAGAGTTGTTTTATGGTAAGAACAGTCACTATTGTGCTGCCAATGCCATACACTTGACAAATAGCACTGGCGTCTCTTCCCAGAAAGTACAGTGTATGGGACTGAAGAGGAGCTACTGTTCTTGTCAGTTTCCTAAGCAGAGTTGAACTAGAAATGGCCCGTGTGTAGGAAGCACAGTTCTTATGTTCTGAGCAAGCTCACTGTTCTGGCTCTACAGGAAACACAGTAGAGTAGAAGAGTGCTCTTTTCTCTAAAGCAGAGTGTGTTTCTTGTAAGGCAAGCTAGCATTTCTTTCCCAGTCCTAAATGGAGTTGAATCACATGCAGTTTCTGGTCCTACGAGCAAGAGTTGTTTTATGGAAAGAAGAGTCACTATTGTGCTGCCCTTACCATATACAGGACAAATAGCACTGGCGTCTGTTCCCAGCAAATACAGTGTATAGGACTGAAGAGGATCTACTGTTCTTGTCAGGTTCCTAAGCAGAATTGAACTAGACATGGCCGTGTGTGTAGGAAGCACAGTTCTTTTGTTCTGAGCAAGCTCACTTTTCGGACCCCATAGGAAACACAGTAGAGTAGAAGAGTGCTCTTTTCTCAAAAGCAGAGTGTGTTTCTTGTAAGACGAGCAAGGATTTGTTTCCCACTCCTAAGTGGAGTTGAATCACATGCAGTTTCTGGTCCTACGAGCAAGAGTTGTTTTCTGGTAAGGAAAGTCACTATTGTGCTCCCATTGCCATACACAGTGCAAATAGCACTCGCGTCTGTTCCCAGCAAGTACAGTGTATCAGACTGAAGAGGAGCTACTGTTCTTGTCAGTTTCCTAAGCAGAGTTGAACTAGATATGGCCCATGTGTGTAGGCAGCACAGTTCTTTTGTTCTGAGCAAGCTCACTGTTCTGGTCCTATAAGAAACACAGTAGAGTAGAAGAGTGCTCTTTTCTCAAAAGCAGAGTGTGTTTCTTGTTAGGCGAGCTAGCGTTTGTTTCCTAGTCCTAAATGGAGTTGAATCACGTGCAGTTTCTGGTCCTACGAACAAGAGTTGTTTTCTGGTAAGGAAAGTCACTATTGCGCTCCCATTGCCATACACAGTGCAAATATCACTCGCGTCTGTTCCCAGCAAATACAGTGTATCGGATGAAGAGGAACTACTCTTCTTGTCAGTTTTGTAAGCAGAGTTGAACTAGATATGGCCCGTGTGTAGGAAGCACAGTTCTTTTGTTCTGAGCAACTCACTGTTTGGACCCCATAGGAAACACTGTAGAGTAGAAGAGTGCTCTTTTCTCAAAAGCAGAGTGTGTTTCTTGTAAGGCGAGCTAGGATTTGTTTCCCACTCCTAAATGGAGTGGAATCACATGCAGTTTCTGGTCCTACGAGCAAGAGTTGTTTTCTTGTAAGGAAAGTCACTATTGTGCTCCCATTGCCATTAACAGTGCAAATAGCACTCGTGTCTGTTCCCAGCAAGTACAGTGTATCGGACTGAAGAGGAGCTACTGTTCTTGTCAGTTTCCTAAGCAGAGTTGAACTAGATATGGCCCTTGTGTGTAGGAAGCACAGTTCTTATGTTCTGAGCAAGCTCACGGTTCTGGCCCTATAGGAAACACAGTAGAGTAGATGAGTGCTCTTTTCTCTAAAGCAGAGTGTGTTTCTTGCAAGGTGAGCTAGCGTTTGTTTCCTAGTCCTAAATGGAGTTGAATAACATGCAGTTTCTGGTCCTACGAACAAGAGTTGTTTTGTGGTAAGGAAAGTCACATTGTGCTCCCATTGCCATACACAGTGCAAATAGCACTCGCGTCTGTTCCCAGCAAGTACAGTGTATTGGACTGAATAGGTGCTACTGTTCTTGTCAGTTTCCTAAGCAGAGTTGAACTAGATATGATCCGTGTGTGTAGGAAGCACAGTTCTTTTGTTCTGAGCAAGCTCACTGTTTGGACCCCATACGGTACACAGTAGAGTAGAAGAGTGCTCTTTTCTCTAAAGCAGAGTGTGTTTCTAGTAAGACAAGCTAGCGTTTGCTTCGCAGTCCTAAATGGAGTTGAATATCATGCAGTTTCTGGTCCTATGAGCAAGAGTTGTTTTCTGTTAAGAAGAGTCACTATTGTGCTGCCATTGCCATACACAGGACAAATAGCACTGGCATCTGTTCGCAGCAAGTACAGTGTATTGGACTGAAGAGGAACTACAGTTCTTGTCAGTTTCCTAAGCAGAATTGAACTAGATATGGCCGTGTGTGTAGGAAGCACAGTTCTTTTGTTCTGAGCAAGCTCACTGTTCGGACCCCATAGGAAACACAGTAGAGTAGAAGAGTGCTCTTTTCTCTAAAGCAGAGTGTGTTTCTTGTAAGGCGAGCTTGCGTTTGTTTCCCAGTCCTAAATGGAGTTGAGTCACAGGCAGTTTTTGGTCTTACGTGCAAGAGTTGTTTTCTGGTAAGAAGAGTCACTATTGCGCTCCAAATGCCATACACAGTGCAAATAGGACTCGCGTCTGTTCCCAGCAAGTACAGTGTATTGGACTGAATAGGAGCTACTGTTCTTGTCAGTTTCTTAAGCAGAGTTGAACTAGATATGGACCGTGTGTACGAAGCACAGTTCTTTTGTTCTGAGCAAGCTCACTCTTCTAACCCTATAGGAAACACAGTAGAGTAGAAGAGTGCTCTTTTCTCTAAAGCAGAGTGTGTTTCTTTTAAGGCGAGCTAGCGTTTGTTTCCCAGTCCTAAATGGAGTTGAATCACATGCAGTTTCTGGTCCTATGAGCAAGAGTTGTTTTCTGGTAAGAAGAGTCACTATTGTGCTGCCATTGCCATACACAGGACAAATACCACTGGCCTCTCTTCACAGCAAATACAGTGTATTGTACTGAAGAGGATCTGCTGTTCTTGTCAGGTTCCTAAGCAGAATTGAACTAGATATGGCCGTGTGTGTAGGAAGCACAGTTCTTTTGTTCTGAGCAACCTCACTGTTCGGACCACATAAGAAACACAGTAGAGTAGAAGAGTGCTCGTTTCTCTAAAGCAGAGTGTGTTTCTTGTAAAGCGAGCTCGCATTTGTTTCCCAGTTTTAAATGGAGTTGAGTCACAGGCAGATTTTGGTCCTACGAGCAAGAGTTGTTTTCTGGTAAGAAGAGTCACAATTGTGCTCCAATTGCCATACACAGTGCAAATAGCACTCGTGTCTGTTCCCAGCAATTACAGTGTATTGGACTGAAGAGGAGCTACTGTTCTTGTCAGTTTCCTAAGCAGAGTTGAACTAGATATGGCCCGTGTGTGGGAAGCACAGTTCTTTTGTTCTGAGCAAGCTCACTCTTCTGGCCATATAGGAAACACAGTAGAGTAGAAGAGTGCTCTTTTCTAAAAAGCAGAGTGTGTTTCTTGTAAGGCTAGCTAGTGTTTGTTTCCCAGTCAGAAACGGAGTTGAGTCACATGCAGTTTCTGGTCCTATGAGCAAGAGTTGTTTTCTGGTAAGAAGAGTCACTATTGCGCTCCAAATGCCATGCACAGTGCAAATAGCACTCGCGTCTGTTCCCAGCAAGTACAGTGTATTGGACTGAATAGGAGCTACTGTTCTTGTCAGTTTCGTAAGCAGAGTTGAACTAGATATGGCCCGTGTGTAGGAAGCACAGTTCTTTTGTTCTGAGCAAGCTCACTGTTTGGACCCCATAGGAAACACAGTAGAGTAGAAGAGTGCTCTTTTCTCAAAAGCAGAGTGTGTTTCTTGTAAGGCGAGCTAGCGTTTGTTTCCTAGTCCTAAATGGAGTTGAATAACATGCAGTTTCTGGTCCTACGAACAAGAGTTGTTTTGTGGTAAGGAAAGTCACATTGCGCTCCCATTGCCATACACAGTGCAAATAGCACTCGCGTCTGTTCCCAGCAAGTACAGTGTATTGGACTGAATAGGTGCTACTGTTCTTGTCAGTTTCCTAAGCAGAGTTGAACTAGATATGATCAGTGTGTGTAGGAAGCACAGTTCTTTTGTTCTGAGCAAGCTCACTGTTTGGACCCCATACGATACACAGTAGAGTAGAAGAGTGCTCTTTTCTCTAAAGCAGAGTGTGTTTCTAGTAAGGCAAGCTAGCGTTTGTTTCGCAGTCCTAAATGGAGTTGAATATCATGCAGTTTCTGGACCTACAAGCAAGAGTTGTTTTCTGGTAAGAAGAGTCACTATTGTGCTGCCATTGCCATACACAGGACAAATAGCACTGGCATCTGTTCGCAGCAAGTACAGTGTATTGGACTGAAGAGGAACTACAGTTCTTGTCAGTTTCCTAAGCAGAATTGAACTAGATATGGCCGTGTGTGTAGGAAGCACAGTTCTTTTGTTCTGAGCAAGCTCACTGTTCGGACCCCATAGGAAACACAGTAGAGTAGAAGAGTGCTCTTTTCTCTAAAGCAGAGTGTGTTTCTTGTAAGGCGAGCTCGCGTTTGTTTTCCCAGTCCTAAATGGAGTTGAGTCACAGGCAGTTTTTGGTCCTACGTGCAAGAGTTGTTTTCTGGTAAGAAGAGTCACTATTGCGCTCCAAATGCCATACACAGTGCAAATAGGACTCGCGTCTGTTCCAGCAAGTACAGTGTATTGGACTGAATAGGAGCTACTGTTCTTGTCAGTTTCTTAAGCAGAGTTGAACTAGATATGGACCGTGTGTACGAAGCACAGTTCTTTTGTTCTGAGCAAGCTCACTCTTCTAACCCTATAGGAAACACAGTAGAGTAGAAGAGTGCTCTTCTCTAAAGCAGAGTGTGTTTCTTTTAAGGCAAGCTAGCGTTTGTTTCCCAGTCCTAAATGGAGTTGAATCACATGCAGTTTCCGGTCCTATGAGCAAGAGTTGTTTTCTGGTAAGAAGAGTCACTATTGTGCTGCCATTGCCATACACAGGACAAATACCACTGGCCTCTGTTCACAGCAAATACAGTGTATTGTACTGAAGAGGATCTGCTGTTCTTGTCAGGTTCCTAAGCAGAATTGAACTAGATATGGCCGTGTGTGTTGGAAGCACAGTTCTTTTGTTCTGAGCAACCTCACTGATCGGACCCCATAAGAAACACAGTAGAGTAGAAGAGTGCTCGTTTCTCTAAAGCAGCGTGTGTTTCTTGTAAAGCGAGCTCGCGTTTGTTTCCCAGTCCTAAATGGAGTTGAGTCACAGGCAGTTTTTGGTCCTACGAGCAAGAGTTGTTTTCTGGTAAGAAGAGTCACAATTGTGCTCCAATTGCCATACACAGTGCAAATAGCACTCGTGTCTGTTCCCAGCAAGTACAGTTTATTGGACTGAAGAGGAGCTACTGTTCTTGTCAGTTTCCTAAGCAGAGTTGAACTAGATATGGCCCGTGTGTGGGAAGCACAGTTCTTTTGTTCTGAGCAAGCTCACACTTCTGGCCATATAGGAAACACAGTAGAGTAGAAGAGTGCTCTTTTCTCAAAGCAGAGTGTGTTTCTTGTAAGGCTAGCTAGTGTTTGTTTCCCAGTCAGAAACGGAGTTGAAGTCACATGCAGTTTTTGGTCCTATGAGCAAGAGTTGTTTTTCTGGTAAGAAGAGTCACTATTGCGCTCCAAATGCCATGCACAGTGCAAATAGCACTCGCGTCTGTTCCCAGCAAGTACAGTGTATTGGACTGAATAGGAGCTACTGTTCTTGTCAGTTTCGTTAGCAGAGTTGAACTAGATATGGCCCGTGTGTAGGAAGCACAGTTCTTGGTTCTGAGCAAGCTCACTGTTTGGACCCCATAGGAAACACAGTAGAGCAGAAGAGTGCTCTTTTCTCTAAAGCAGAGTGTGTTTCTTGTAAGGCGAGCTAGCGTTTGTTTCCCAGTCCTAAATGGAGTTGAATCACATGCAGTTTCTGGTCCTATGAGCAAGAGTTGTTTTCTGGTAAGAAGAGTCACTATTGCGCTGCCATTGCCATACACAGGACAAAAAGCACTGGGGTCTGTTCCCAGCAAGTACAGTGTATTGGACTGAAGAGGATCTACTGTTCTTGTCAGGTTCCTAAGCAGAGTTGAACTAGATCTGTTCCGTGTGTAGGAAGCAAAGTTCTTTTGTTCTGAGCAAGCTCACTGTTTGGACCCATAAGAAACAGAGTAGAGTAGAAGAGTGCTCTTTTCTCTAAAGCAGAGTGTGTTTCCTGTAAGGCGAGCTAGCATTTGTTTTCCAGTCCTAAATGGAGTGGAATTACATGCAGTTTCCGTCCTAAGAGCAAGAGTTGTTTTATGGTAAGAACAGTCACTATTGTGCTGCCATTGCCATACACTTGACAAATAGCATTGGCGTCTGTTCCCAGCAAGTACAGTGTATCGGACTGAAGAGGAGCTACTGTTCTTGTCAGTTTCCTAAGCAGAGTTGAACTAGATATGATCAGTGTGTGTTGGAAGCACAGTTCTTTTGTTCTGAGCAAGCTCACTGTTCGGACCCCATAGGATACACAGTAGAGTAGAAGAGTGCTCTTTTCTCAAAAGCAGAGTGTGTTTCATGTAAGGCGAGCTAGCATTTGTTTCCCAGTCATAAATGGAGTTGAATCACATGCAGTTTCTGGTCCTAACGAGCAAGAGTTGTTTTCTGGTAAGACGAGTCACTATTGCGCTCCAAATGCCATACACAGTGCAAATAGCACTCGCGTCTGTTCCCAGCAAGTACAGTGTTTTGGAATGAAGAGGATCTACAGTTCTTGTCAGTTTCCTAGGCAGAGTTGAACTAGATATGGCCTGTGTGTGGGAAGCACAGTTCTTTTGTTCTGAGCAAGCTCACTGTTCTGGCCCTAAAGGAAACACAGTAGAGTAGAAGACTGCTTTTTTCTCAAAAGCAGAGTGTGTTTCTTGTAAGGCGAGCTAGCGTTTGTTTCCCAGTCCTAAATGGAGTTGAACCGCATGCAGTTTCTGGTCCTATGAGCAAGAGTTGTTTTCTGGTAAGGAAAGTCACTATTGCGCTCCCATTGCCATACACAGTGCAAATAGCACTCGCATCTGTTCCCAGCAAGTACAGTGTACTGGACTGAAGAGAATCTACTGTTCTTGTCAGTTTCCTAAGCAGAGTTAAACTAGATATGGCCCGTGTGTGTAGGAAGCACAGTTCTTTTGTTCTGAGCAAGCTTACTGTTCGGACCCCATAGGAAACATAGAAGAGTAGAAGAGTGGTCTTTTCTCAAAAGCAGAGTGTGTTTCTTGTAAGGCGAGCTCGCGTTTGTTTCCCAGTCCTAAATGGAGTTGAATCACATGCAGTTTCTGGTCCTACGAGCAAGAGTTGTTTTCTGGTAAGAAGAGTCGCTATTGCGCTCCCATTGTCATACACAGGGCAAATAGCACTGGCGTCTGTTCCCAGCATGTACAGTGTATTGGACTGAAGAGGATCTACTGTTTTTGTCAGGTTCCTAAGCAGAATTGAACTAGATATGGCAGTGTGTGTAGGAAGCACAGTTCTTTTTTTCTGAGCAAACTCACTGTTTGCACCCCATAGGAAACACAGTAGAGTAGAAGAGTGCTCTTTTATAAAAAGCAGAGTGTGTTTCTTGTAAGGTGAACTTGCGTTTGTTTCCCAGTCTTAAATGGAGTTGATTAACATGTAGTTTTTGGTCATACGAGCAAGAGTTGTTTTTGGGGAAAAAGAGTCACTATTGTGCTCCCATTGACATGCACAGGGCAAATAGCACTGGCGTCTGTTCCCAGCATATACAGTGTATTGGACTGAAGAGGAGCTACTGTTCTTGTCAGTTTCCTAAACAGAGTTGAACTAGATATGGCCGCTGTGTGTAGGAAGCACAGTTCTTTTGTTCTGAGCAACCTGACTGTTCTGGCCCTAAAGGAAACACAGTAGAGTAGAAGACTGTTCTTTTCTCAAAAGCAGAGTGTGTTTCTTGTAAGGCAAGCAAGCGTTTGTTTCCCAGTCCTAAATGGAGTTGAACCACATGCAGTTTCTGGTCCTATGAGCAAGAGTTGTTTTCTGGTAAGGAAAGTCACTATTGTGCTCCCATTGCCATACACAGTACAAATAGCACTCGCGTCTGTTCCCAGCAAGTACAGTGTACTGGACTGAAGAGAATCTACTGTTCTTATCAGTTTCCTAAGCAGAGTTAAACTAGATATGGCCCGTGTGTGTAGGAAGCTCAGTTCTTTTGTTCTGAGCAAGCTCACTGTTCGGACCCCATAGGAAACACAGAAGAGTAGAAGAGTGGTCTTTTCTCAAAAGCAGAGTTTTTCTTGTACAGCGAGCTCGCGTTTGTTTCCCAGTCCTAAATGGAGTTGAATCAAATGCAGTTTCTGGTCCTATGAGCAAGAGTTGTTTTCTGGTAAGAAGAGTCATTATTGTGTTTCCATTGTCATACACAGGGCAAATAGCACTGGCGTCTGTTCCCAGCATGTACAATGTATTGGACTGAAGAGTATCTACTGTTTTTGTCAGGTTCCTAAGCAGAATTGAACTAGATATGGCAGTGTGTGTAGGAAGCACAGTTCTTTTTTTCTGAGCAAGCTCACTGTTTGGACCCCATAGGAAACACAGTAGAGTAGAAGAGTGCTCTTTTCTCAAAAGCAGAGTGTGTTTCTTGTAAGGCGAGCTAGCGTTTGTTTCCCAGTCTGAAATGGAATTGAATCCCATGCAGTTTCTGTTCCTACGAGCAAGAGTTGTTTTCTCGTAAGAAGAGTCACTATTGCGCTCCAATTGCCATATATAGTGCAAATAGCACTCGCGTCTGTTCCCAGCAACTACAGTGTATTGGACTGAAGAGGAGCTACTGTTCTTGTCAGTTTCCTAAGCAGAGTTGAACTAGATATGGCCCGTGTTTGTAGGAAGCAGAGTTCTTTTGTTCTGAGCAAGCTCAATGTTTGGACACCAAAGGAAACACAAAGAGTAGAAGAGAGCTCTATTCTCAAGAGAAGAGTGTGTTTCTTGTAAGGCAAGCTAGCGCTTGTTTCCCAGTCCTATGTGGAGTTGAATCACATGCAGTTTCTGGTCCTATGAGCAAGAGTTGTTTTCTGGTAAGGAGAGTCTCTATTGCGCTCCCATTGCCATATACAGTGCAAATAGCACTCGCGTCTGTTCCCAGCAAGTACAGTGTATTGGACTGAAGAGGAGCTACTGTTCTTGTCAGTTTCCTAAGCAGAGTTTAACTAGATATGGCCCGTGTGTGTAGGAAGCACAGTTCTTTTGTTCTGAGCAAGCTCACTGTTCGGACCCCAAAGGAAACACAGTAGAGTAGAAGAGTGCTCTTTTCTCAAAAGCAGAGTGTGTTTCTTGTAAGGCGAGCTAACATTTGTTTCCCAGTCTGAAATGGAGTTGAATCCCATGCAGTTTCTGGTCCTACGAGCAAGAGTTGTTTTCTAGTAAGAAGAGTCACTATTGCGCTCCCATTGTCATACACAGGGCAAATAACACTGGCCGTCTGTTCCCAGCATGTACAGTGTATTGGACTGAAGAGGAAGTACTGTTCTTGTCAGTTCCCTAAGCAGAGTTGAACTAGATATAGCCGTGTGTGTAGGAAGCACAGTTCTTCTTTTCTGAGCAAGCTCACTATTTTGGCCCTATAGGAAACCCAGTAGAGTAGAAGAGTGCTCTTTTCTCAAAAGCAGAGTGTGTTTCTTTTAAGGCGAGCTATCGTTTGTTTCCCAGTCCTAAATGGAGTTGAATCACATGCAGTTTCTGGTCCTACGAGCAAGAGTTGTTTTCTGGTAAGAAGAGTCACTACTGCTCTCCCATTGTCATCCACAGGGCATAATAGCACTGGCGTCTGTTCCCAGCAAGTACAGTGTATGGGACAGAAGAGGATCTACTGATCTTGTCAGTTTCCTAAGCAGAATTGAAATTGATATGGCCGTGTGTGTAGGAAGCACAGTTCTTTTGTTCTGAGCAAGCTCACTGTTTTGGCCCTGTAGGAAACACAGTAGAGTATAAGAGTGCTCTTTTCTCAAAAGCAGAGTGTGTTTCTTGTAAGGCGAGCTAGCGTTTGTTTCCCAGTCCTAAATGGAGTTGAATCACATGCAGTTTCTGATCCTACGAGCAAGAGTTTTTTTTGGTAAGAAGAGTAACTATTGAGCTCCCATTGTCATACACAGGGCAAATAGCACTGGCGTCTGTTCCCAGCAAGTACAGTGTATTGGACTGAAGAGGAGCTACTGTTCTTGTCAGTTTCCTAAGCAGAGTTGAACTAGATATAGCCCGTGTGTGTAGGAAGCACAGTTCTTTTGTTCTGAGCAAGCTCACTATTCTGGCCCTAAAGGAAACAGAGTAGAGTAGAAGAATCCTCTTTTCTCAAAAGCAGAGAGTGTTTCTTGTAAGGCGAGCTAGCGTTTGTTTCCCAGTCCTAAATGGAGTTGAATGACATGCAGTTTCTGGTCCTACGAGCAAGAGTTGTCTTCTGGTAAGACGAGTCACTATTGTGCTCCAATTGCCATACACAGTGCAAATAGCACTGGCGTCTGTTCCCAGCAAGTACAGTGTATTGGACTGAAGAGGATCTACTGTTCTTGTCAGGTTCCTAAGCAGAATTGAACTAGATATGGTCGTGTGTGTAGGAAGCACAGTTCTTTTGTTCTGAGCAAGCTCACTGTTCGGACCCCATAGGAAACACAGTAGAGTAGAAGAGTGCTCTTTTCTCAAAAGCAGAGTGTGTTTCTTGTAAGGCGAGCTCACGTTTGTTTCCCAGTCCTAAATGGAGTTGAGTCACAGGCAGTTTTTGGTCCTACGAGCATGAGTTCTTTTCTGGTAAGAAGAGTCACTATTGCGCTCCAAATGCCATACACAGTGCAAATAGCACTCGCGTCTGTTCCCAGCAAGTACAGTGTTTTGGAATGAAGAGGATCTACAGTTCTTGTCAGTTTCCTAGGCAGAGTTGAACTAGATATGGCCTGTGTGTGGGAAGCACAGTTCTTTTGTTATGAGCAAGCTCACTGTTCTGGCCCTAAAGGAAACACAGTAGAGTAGAAGAGTGCTCTTTTCTCTAAAGCAGAGTGTGTTTCTTGTAAGGCGAGCTAGCGTTTGTATCCCAGTCCTAAATGGAGTTGAACCACATGCAGTTTCTGGTCCTATGAGCAAGAGTTGTTTTCTGGTAAGGAAAGTCACTGTTGCGCTCCCATTGCCATACACAGTGCAAATAGCACTCCCATCTGTTCCCAGCAAGTACAGTGTACTGGACTGAAGCGAATCTACTGTTCTTGTCAGTTTCCTAAGCAGAGTTAAACTAGATATGGCCCGTGTGTGTAGGAAGCACAGTTCTTTTGTTCTGAGCAAGCTTACTGTTCGGACCCCATAGGAAACATAGAAGAGTAGAAGAGTGGTCTTTTCTCAAAAGCAGAGTGTGTTTCTTGTAAGGCGAGCTCGCGTTTGTTTCCCAGTCCTAAATGGAGTTGAATCACATGCAGTTTCTGGTCCTACGAGCAAGAGTTGTTTTCTGGTAAGAAGAGTCGCTATTGCGCTCCCATTGTCATACACAGGGCAAATAGCACTGGCGTCTGTTCCCAGCATGTACAGTGTATTGGACTGAAGAGGATCTACTGTTTTTGTCAGGTTCCTAAGCAGAATTGAACTAGATATGGCAGTGTGTGTAGGAAGCACAGTTCTTTTTTTCTGAGCAAACTCACTGTTTGCACCCCATAGGAAACACAGTAGAGTAGAAGAGTGCTCTTTTATAAAAAGCAGAGTGTGTTTCTTGTAAGGTGAACTTGCGTTTGTTTCCCAGTCTTAAATGGAGTTGATTAACATGTAGTTTTTGGTCATACGAGCAAGAGTTGTTTTTGGGGAAGAAGAGTCACTATTGTGCTCCCATTGACATGCACAGGGCAAATAGCACTGGCGTCTGTTCCCAGCATATACAGTGTATTGGACTGAAGAGGAGCTACTGTTCTTGTCAGTTTCCTAAACAGAGTTGAACTAGATATGGCTGCTGTGTGTAGGAAGCACAGTTCTTTTGTTCTGAGCAACCTGACTGTTCTGGCCCTAAAGGAAACACAGTAGAGTAGAAGACTGTTCTTTTCTCAAAAGCAGAGTGTGTTTCTTGTAAGGCAAGCAAGCGTTTGTTTCCCAGTCCTAAATGGAGTTGAACCACATGCAGTTTCTGGTCCTATGAGCAAGAGTTGTTTTCTGGTAAGGAAAGTCACTATTGTGCTCCCATTGCCATACACAGTACAAATAGCACTCGCGTCTGTTCCCAGCAAGTACAGTGTACTGGACTGAAGAGAATCTACTGTTCTTATCAGTTTCCTAAGCAGAGTTAAACTAGATATGGCCCGTGTGTGTAGGAAGCTCAGTTCTTTTGTTCTGAGCAAGCTCACTGTTCGGACCCCATAGGAAACACAGAAGAGTAGAAGAGTGGTCTTTTCTCAAAAGCAGAGTTTTTCTTGTACAGCGAGCTCGCGTTTGTTTCCCAGTCCTAAATGGAGTTGAATCAAATGCAGTTTCTGGTCCTATGAGCAAGAGTTGTTTTCTGGTAAGAAGAGTCACTATTGTGTTTCCATTGTCATACACAGGGCAAATAGCACTGGCGTCTGTTCCCAGCATGTACAATGTATTGGACTGAAGAGTATCTACTGTTTTTGTCAGGTTCTTAAGCAGAATTGAACTAGATATGGCAGTGTGTGTAGGAAGCACAGTTCTTTTTTTCTGAGCAAGCTCACTGTTTGGACCCCATAGGAAACACAGTAGAGTAGAAGAGTGCTCTTTTCTCAAAAGCAGAGTGTGTTTCTTGTAAGGCGAGCTAGCGTTTGTTTCCCAGTCTGAAATGGAATTGAATCCCATGCAGTTTCTGTTCCTACAAGCAAGAGTTGTTTTCTCGTAAGAAGAGTCACTATTGCGCTCCAATTGCCATATATAGTGCAAATAGCACTCGCGTCTGTTCCCAGCAAGTACAGTCTATTGGACTGAAGAGGAGCTACTGTTCTTGTCAGTTTCCTAAGCAGAGTTGAACTAGATATGGCCCGTGTTTGTAGGAAGTAGAGTTCTTTTGTTCTGAGCAAGCTCAATGTTTGGACACCAAAGGAAACACAAAGAGTAGAAGAGAGCTCTATTCTCAAGAGAAGAGTGTGTTTCTTGTAAAGCGAGCTAGCGCTTGTTTCCCAGTCCTATATGGAGTTGAATCACATGCAGTTTCTGGTCCTATGAGCAAGAGTTGTTTTCTGGTAAGGAGAGTCTCTATTGCGCTCCCATTGCCATATACAGTGTAAATAGCACTCGCGTCAGTTCTCAGCAAGTACAGTGTATTGGACTGAAGAGGAGCTACTGTTCTTGTCAGTTTCCTAAGCAGAGTTTAACTAGATATGGCCCGTGTGTGTAGGAAGCACAGTTCTTTTGTTCTGAGCAAGCTGTTCGGACCCCAAAGGAAACACAGTAGAGTAGAAGAGTGCTCTTTTCTCAAAAGCAGAGTGTGTTTCTTGTAAGGCGAGCTAACATTTGTTTCCTAGTCTGAAATGGAGTTGAATCCCATGCAGTTTCTGGTCCTACGAGCAAGAGTTGTTTTCTAGTAAGAAGAGTCACTATTGCGCTCCCATTGTCATACACAGGGCAAATAACACTGGCCGTCTGTTCCCAGCATGTACAGTGTATTGGACTGAAGAGGAGGTACTGTTCTTGTCAGTTCCCTAAGCAGAGTTGAACTAGATATAGCCGTGTGTGTAGGAAGCACAGTTCTTCTTTTCTGAGCAAGCTCACTATTTTGGCCCTATAGGAAACCCAGTAGAGTAGAAGAGTGCTCTTTTCTCAAAAGCAGAGTGTGTTTCTTTTAAGGCGAGCTAGCGTTTGTTTCCCAGTCCTAAATGGAGTTGAATCACATGCAGTTTCTGGTCCTACGAGCAAGAGTTGTTTTCTGGTAAGAAGAGTCACTACTGCTCTCCCATTGTCATCCACAGGGCAAATAGCACTGGCGTCTGTTCCCAGCAAGTACAGTGTATGGGACAGAAGAGGATCTACTGATCTTGTCAGTTTCCTAAGCAGAATTGAAATTGATATGGCCGTGTGTGTAGGAAGCACAGTTCTTTTGTTCTGAGCAAGCTCACTGTTTTGGCCCTGTAGGAAACACAGTAGAATAGAAGAGTGCTCTTTTCTCAAAAGCAGAGTGTGTTTCTTGTAAGGCGAGCTAGCGTTTGTTTCCCAGTCCTAAATGGAGTTGAATCACATGCAGTTTCTGATCCTACGAGCAAGAGTTTTTTTTGGTAAGAAGAGTAACTATTGAGCTCCCATTGTCATACACAGGGCAAATAGCACTGGCGTCTGTTCCCAGCAAGTACAGTGTATTGGACTGAAGAGGAGCTACTGTTCTTGTCAGTTTCCTAAGCAGAGTTGAACTAGATATAGCCCGTGTGTGTAGGAAGCACAGTTCTTTTGTTCTGAGCAAGCTCACTATTCTGGCCCTAAAGGAAACAGAGTAGAGTAGAAGAATCCTCTTTTCTCAAAAGCAGAGAGTGTTTCTTGTAAGGCAAGCTAGCGTTTGTTTCCCAGTCCTAAATGGAGTTGAATGACATGCAGTTTCTGGTCCTACGAGCAAGAGTTGTCTTCTGGTAAGAAGCGTCACTATTGCACTCCCATTGTCATACAAAGGGCAAAAAGCACTGGCGTCTGTTCCCAGCAGGACAGTGTATGGTACTGAAGAGGATCTACTATTCTTGTCAGTTTCCTAAGCAGAGTTGAACTAGATATGGCCCATGTGTGTAGGAAGCACAGTTCTTTTGTTCTGAGCAAGCTCACTCTTCGGACCTCATAGGAAACACAGTAGAGTAGAAGAGTGCTCTTTTCTCAAAAGTAGAGTGTGTTTCTTGGAAGGCGAGCTAGTGTTTGTTTCTCAGTCCTAAATGGAGTTAAATCACATGCAGTTTCTGGTCTTATGAGCAAGAGTTGTTTTCTGGTAAGAAGACTCACTATTGCACTCCCATTGTCATACACAGGGCAAATATCACTGGCGTCTCTTCCCAGCATGTACAGTGTATTGGACTGAAGAGGAGCTGCTGTTCTTGTCAGTTTCCTAAGCAGAATTGAACTAGATATGGCCTTGTGTGTAGGAAGCACAGTGCTTTTGTACTGAGCAAGCTCACTGTTCGAACCCATAGGAAACACAGTAGAGTAGAAGAGTGATTTTTTCTCAAAAGCAGAGTGTGTTTCTTGTAAGGCAAGCTAGCATTTGTTTCCCAGTCATAAATGGAGTTCAATCACATGCAGTTTCTGGTCCTATGAGCAAGATTTGGTTTCTGGTAAGAAGAGTCACTATTGTGCTCCCATTGCCATACACAGTGCAAATAGCACTGGCGTCTGTTCCCAGCAAGTACAGTGTATTGGACTTAAGAGGAGCAACTGTTCTTATCAGTTTCCTAAGCAGAGTTGAACTAGATATGGCCCCTGTGTGTAGGAAGAACAGTTCTTTTGTTCTGAGCAAGCTCACTGTTCGGACCCCATAGGAAAAACAGTAGAGTAGAAGAGTGCTCTTTTCTTAAAAGCAGAGTGTGTTTCTTGTAAGGTGAGCTAGTGTTTGTTTCCCAGTCTGAAATGATGTTGAATCCCATGCAGTTTCTGGTCTTACGAGCAAGAGTTGTTTTCTGGTAAGAAGAGTCACTATTGCGCTCCCATTGCCATATACAGTGCAAATAACACTCGCGTCTGTTCCCAGCAAGTACAGTGTATTGGACTGAAGAGGATCTACTGTTCTTGTCAGTTTCCTAAGCAGAGTTGAACTAGATATGGCCGTGTGTGTAGGAAGCACAGTTCGTTTGTTCTGAGCAAGCTCACTGTTTGGACCCCATAGGAAACACAGTAGAGTAGAAGAGTGCCCTTTTCTCAAAAGCACAGTGTGTTTCTTGTAAGGCGAGCTAGCATTTGTTTCCCAGTCCTAAATGGAGTTCAATCACATGCAGTTTCTGGTCCTACGAGAAAGAGTAGTTTTCTGGTAAGAAGAGTCACTATTGTGCTCCCTTTGTCATACACAGTGCAAGTAGCACTGGCGTCAGTTCCCAGCATGTACAGTGTATTGGACTGAAGAGGATCTACTGTTGTTGTCAGTTTCCTAAGCAGAATTGAACTAGATATGGCCGTGTGTGTAGGAAGCACAGTTCTTATGTTCTGAGCAAGCTCACTGTTCTGGCCCTATAGGAAACACAGTAGAGTAGAAGAGTGATCATTTATCAAAAGCATAGTGTGTTTCTTGTAAGGCTATCTAGCATTTATTTCCCAGTCCTAAATGGAGTTGAATCACATGCAGTTTCAGGTCCTACGAGCTAGAGATGTCTTCTGGTAAGGAAAGTCAATATTGCGCTCCCGTTGCCATACATAGTGCAAATAGCACTCGCGTCTGTTCCCAGCAGGTACAGTGTATTGGACTGAAGATGAGCTACTGTTCTTATCAGTTTCTTAAGCAGAGTTGAACTAGATATGGCCGGTGTGTGTAGAAAGCACAGTTCTTTTGTTCTGAGCAAGCTCACTGTTCGGACCCCATAGGAAACACAGTAGAGTAGAAGAGTGCTCTTTTCTCAAAAGCAGAGTGTTTTTCTTGTAAGGCGAGCTAGTGTTTCTTTCCCAGTCTTAAATGGAGTTGAATCACATGCAGTTTTTGGTCCTACGAGCAAGAGTTGTTTTCTGGTAAGAGGAGTCACTATTGGGCTTCCATTGCCATATACAGTGCAAATAGCTCTCGCGTCTGTTTCAGCAAGTATAGTATATTGGACTGAAGAGGAGCTACTGTTCTTGTCAGTTTCATAAGCAGAGTTGAACTAGATATGGCTCGTTGTGTAGGAAGCACACTTCTTTTGTTCTGAGCAAGGACACTGTTTGGACCCCAAAGGAAACACAAAAGAGTAGAAGAGTGCTCTTTTATCAAAAGCAGAGTGTGTTTCTTGTAAGTCGAGATAGCTTTTGTTTCCCAGTCCTAAATGGAGTTGAATCTCATGCAGTTTCTAGTCTTACGAGCAAGAGTTCTTTTCTGATAAGAAGAGTCACTATTGTGCTCCCATTGTCATACACAAGGCAAAGAGCCCTGGAGTCTATTCCCAGCATGTACAGTGTATTGAACTGAAGAGGATCTACTATTCTTGTCAGTTTCCTAAGCAGAATTGAACCAGATATGGCCGTGTGTGTAGGAAGCACAGTTCTTTTGTTCTGAGCAAGCTCACTGTTCTGGCCCTATAAAAAACACAGCAGATTAGAAGAGTGATCTTTTCTCAAAAGCAGAGTGTGTTTCTCCTAAGGCGAGCTAGCGTTTGTTTCCCAGTCCTAAAAGGAGTTGAATCACATGCAGTTTTTGATCCTATGAACAAGAGTTGTTTTCTGTTAAGGAAAGTCACTATTGCGCTCCGATTTCCATACACAGAGGAAACAGCACTCGCGTCTGTTCCCAGCAAGTACAGTGTGTTGGACTGAAGAGGAGCTACTGTTCTTGTCAGTTTCCTAAGCAGAATGGAACTAGATATGGCCCGTGTGTGTAGGAAGCACAGTTCTTTTGTTCTGAGCAAGCTCACTATTCTGGCCCTATAGGAAAAACAGTAGAGTAGAAGAGTGCTCTTTTATCAAAAGTAAAGTGTGTTTCTTGTAAGGCGAGCTAGCGTTTGTTTCCCAGTCCTAAATGGAGTTGAATCACATGCAGTTTTTGATCCTACGAGCAAGAGTTGTTTTCTGGTAAGGAAAGTCACTATTGCGCTCCCATTGACATACACAGTGCAAATAGCACTCGCGTCTGTTCCCAGCAAGTACAGTGTATTGGACTTAATAGGAGATACTTTTCTTGTCAGTTTCCTAAGCAGAGTTGAACTAGATATGGCCCCTGTGTGTAGGAAGCTCAGTTCTTTTGTTCTGAGCAAGCTCACTCTTCTAACCCTATAGGAAACACAGTAGAGTAGAAGAGTGCTCTTTTCTCAAAAGCAGAGTGTGTTTCTTGTAAGGCGAGCTAGTGTTTGTTTCTCAGTCCTAAATGGAGAATAATCACATGCAGTTTCTGGTCCTATGAGCAAGAGTTGTTTCTGGTAAGAAGAGTCACTATTGCGCTCACATTGTCATACACAGGGCAAATATCACTGGCGTCTGTTCCCAGCATGTACAGTGTATTGGAATGAGGAGGATCTACTGTTCTTGTCAGTTTCCTAAGCAGAGTTGAACTAGATATGGCCCGTGTGTGTAGGAAGTACAGTTTTTTGTTCTGAGCAAGGTCACTGTTCGAAACCATAGTAAACACAGTAGAGTAGAAGAGTGCTCTTTTCTCAAAAGCAGAGTGTGTATCTTGTAAGGCAAGCTAGCGTTTGTTTCAGTCCTAAATGGAGTTGAATCACATGCAGTTTTTGATACTACGAGCAAGAGTTGTTTTCTGGTAAGGAAAGTCACTATTGCGCTCCCATTGACATACACAGTGCAAATAGCACTCGCGTCTGTTCCCAGCAAGTACAGTGTATTGGACTTGAAAGGAGATACTGTTCTTGTCAGTTTCCTAAGCAGAGTTGAACTAGATATGGCCCCTGTGTGTAGGAAGCTCAGTTCTTTTGTTCTAAGCATGCTCACTGTTCTGTCCCTATAGGAAACATAGTGGAGGAGAAGAGTGATCTTTTCACAAATACAGAGTGTGTTTCTTGTACGGTGAGCTAGCGTTTGTTTCCCAGTCCTAAATGGAGTTGAATCACATGTAGTTTCTGGTCTTACGAGCAAGAGTTGTTTTCTGGTAAGAAGAATCACTATTGCGCTCCCATTGTCATACACAGGGCAAATAGCACTGGCTTCTGTTCCCAGCATGTACTGTGTATTGGACTGAAGAGGAGCTATGTTCTTGTCAGTTTCCTAAGCAGAGTTGAACTAGATATGGCCCGTGTGTGTAGGAAGCACAGTTCTTTTGTTCTGAGCAAGCTCACTATTCAGGCCCTATAGGAAACACAGTAGAGAAGAAGAGTGCTCTTTTCTCAAAAGCAGAGTGTATTTCTTGTAAGCCGAGCTAGTGTTTATTTCCCAGTCCTAAATGTAGTTGAATCACATGCAGTTTCTCGTCCTATGAGCAAGAGTTGTTTTCTGGTAAGAAGAGTCACTATTGCTCTCCCATTGTCATACACAGGGCAAATAGCACTGGCGTCTGTTCCCAGCAAGTACAGTGTATGGAACTGAAGAGGATCTACTGTTTTTGTCAGTTTCCTAAGCAGAATTGAACTAGATATGGCCGTGTGTGTAGGAAGCACAGTTCTTTTGTTCTGAGCATGCTCACTGTTCTGGCCCTATAGGAAACCCAGTAGAGTAGAAGAGTGCTCTTTTCTGAAAACCAGAGTGTGTTTCTTGTAAGGCAAGCTAGCGTTTGTTTCCCAGTCCTAAATGGAGTTGAGTCACATGCAGTTTCTGGTTATATTAGCAAGAGTTGTTTTCTGGTAAGGAAAGTCACTATTGCCCTCCCATTGCCACATACAGTGCAAATAGGACTCGCGTCTGTTCCCATCAAGTACAGTGTATTGGACTGAAGAGGAGCTACTGTTCTTGTCAGTTTCCTAAGCAGAGTTGAACTAGATATGGCCCATGTCTGTAGGAAGCACAGTTCTTTTGTTCTGAGCAATCTCACTGTTCGGACCTCATAGGAAACACAGTAGAATAGAAGAGTGCTCTTTTCTCAAAAGTAGAGTGTGTTTCTTGTAAAGCGAGCTAGTGTTTGTTTTTCAGTCCTAAATGGAGTTAAATCACATGCAGTTTCTGGTCCTATGAGCAAGAGTTGTTTTCTGGTAAGAAGAGTCACTATTGCGCTCCCATTGTCATACACAGGGCAAATATCACTGGCGTCTGTTCCCAGCATGTACAGTGTATTGGACTGAAAAGGAGCTACTGTTCTTGTCAGTTTCCTAAGCAGAATTGAACTAGATATGGCCTTGTGTGTAGGAAGCACAGTGCTTTTGTACTGAGCAAGCTCACTGTTCGAACCCATAGGAAACAGTGTAGAGAAGAAGAGTGATCTTTTCTAAAAAGCAGAGAGTGTTTCTTGTAAGGCGAGCTAGTGTTTGTTTCCCAGTCTGAAATGGAGTTGAATCACATGCAGTTTCTGGTTAAACGAGCAAGAGTTGTGTTCTGCTATGAAGAGTCACTATTGTGCTCCCATTGAGATACACAGTACAAATAGCACTCGCCACTGTTCCCAGCAAGTACAGTGTATTGGACTGAAGAGGAGCTACTGTTCTTGTCAGTTTCCTAAGCAGAGTTGAACTAGATATGGCCCGTGTGTGGAGGCAGCACAGTTCTTTTATTCTGAGCAAGCTTACTGTTCTGGCCCTACTGGAAACACAGTAGAGTAGATGAGTGTTCTTTTCTCAAAAGCAGAGTGTGTTTCTTGTAAGGCAAGCTAGCCTTTGTTTCCCAGTCTAAATGGAGTTGAATCACATGCAGTTTTTGTTCCTATGAGCAAGAGTTGTTTTCTGGTTAGGAAAGTCACAATTGGGCTCCCATTGCCATACACAGTGCAAATAGCACTCGCGTCTGTTCCCAGCAAGTACAGTGTATTGGACTGAAGAGGAGCTACTGTTCTTGTCAGTTTCCTAAGCAGAGTTGTACTAGATAAGGCCCGTGTGTGTAGAAAGCACAGTTTTTTTGTACTGAGCAAGCTCACTGTTCTGGCCCTATAGAAAACACAGTAGAGTAGATGAGTGCTCTTTCCAAAAGCAGAGTGTGTTTCTTGAAAGTTGAGATAGTGTTTCTTTCCCAGTCCTAAATGGAGTTGAGTCACATGCAGTTTCTGGTCGTACGCGCAAGAGTTGTTTTCTGGTAAGAAGAGTCACTATTGCGCTCCCATTGTCATACACAGGGCAAATAGCACTGGCGTCTGTTCCCAGCATGTACAGTGTATTGGACTGAAAAGGAGCTATGTTCTTGTCAGTTTTCTAAGCAGAGTTGAACTAGATATGGCCCGTGTGTGTAGGAAGCACAGTTCTTTTGTCTGAGCAAGCTCACTGTTCTGGCCCTATAGGAAACCCAGTAGAGTAGAAGAGTGCACTTTTCTGAAAAGTAGAGTGTGTTTCTTGTAAGGCAAGCTAGCGTTTGTTTCCCAGTCCTAAATGGAGTTGAATCACATGCAGTTTTTGGTCCTACGAGCAAGAGTTGTTTTCTGGTAAGAAGAGTCACTATTGCGCTACCATTGAGATACACAGTGCAAATAGCACTCGCCTCTGTTCCCAGCAAGTACAGTGTATTGGACTGAAGAGGAGCTATGTTCTTGTCAGTTTTCTAAGCAGAGTTGAACTAGATATGGCCCGTGTGTGTAGGAAGCACAGTTCTTTCGTTATGAGCATGCTCACTGTTCTGGCCATATAGGAAACACAGTAGAGTAGAAGAGTGCTCTTTTCTCAAAAGCAGAGTGTGTTTCTTATAAGGCGAGCTAGCGTTTGTTTCCTAGTCCTAAATGGAGTTGAATCATATGCAGTTTCTATTTCTATGAGCAAGATTTGTTTTCTGGTAAGAAGAGTCACTATTGTGCTCCCTTTGCCATACACAGTGCAAATAGCACTCGCGTCTGTTCCCAGCAAGTACAGCGTATTGGACTGAAGTGGAGCTACTGTTCTTGTCAGTATCCTAAGCAGAGTTGAACTAGATATGGCCCATTTGAGTAGGAAGCACAGTTCATTTGTTCTGAGCAAGCTCACTGTAGGGACCCCATAGGAAATACAGTAGAGTAGAAGAGTGCTCTTTTCTCAAAAGCAGAGTGTGTTTCTTGTAAGGCGAGCTAGCGTTTGTTTCCCAGTCAGAAATGAATTTGAGTGACATGCAATTTTTGGTCTTACGAAAAAGAGTTGTTTTCTGGTAAGACGAGTCACTATTGCGCTGCCATTGTCACACACAGTGCAAACAGCACTCGCGTCTGTTCCCAGCAAGTACAGTGTTTGGACTGAAGAGGAGCTACTGTTCTTGTCAGGTTCCTAAGCAGAGTTGAACTAGATATGGCCGTGTGTGTAGGAAGCACAGTTCTTTGGTTCTGAGCAAGCTCACTGTTCTGGCCCTATAGGAAACACAGAAGAATAGAAGAGTGCTCTTTTCTCAAAAGCAGAGTGTGTTTCTTGTAAGCCGAGCTAGCGTTTGTTTACCAATCCTAAATGGAGATGAATCACATGCAGTATCTTGTCCTACGAGCAAGAGTAGTTTTCTGGTAAGAAGAGTCACTATTGCGCTCCCATTGCCATACACAGTGCAAATAGCACTCGCTTTTGCTTTCAGCAAGTACAGGGTATTGGACTGAAGAGGAGCTAATGTTCCTGTCAGTTTCCTACGCAGAGTTGAACTAGATATGGCCCGTGTGTGTAGGAAGCAGAGTTCTTTTGTTCTGAGCAAGCTCACTGTTCGGACACCATAGGAAACCCAGTAGAGTATAAGAGTGCTCTTTTCTCAAAAGCAGAGTGTGTTTCTCATAAGGCGAGCTAGTGTATGTTTCCCAGTCAGAAATTGAGTTGAATCCCATGCAGTTTCTGGTCGTACGAGCAAGAGTTGTTTTCTGTTAAGAAGAGTCACTATTTTGCTCCTATTGCCATACACAGTGCAAATAGCACTCACGTCTGTTCCCAGCAAGTACAGTGTATTGGACTGAAGAGGAGCTACTGTTCTTGTCAGTTTCCTAAGCAGAGTTGAACTAGATATGGCTCGTGTGTGTATGAAGCAGAGTTCTTTTGTTCTGAGCAAGCTCACAGTTCGGACCCCATAGGAAACACAGTAGAGTAGAAGAGTGCCCTTTTCCTCAAAGCAGAGTGTGTTTCTTGTAAGGCAAGCTAGTGTTTGTTTCCCAGTCAGAAATGGAGTTGAATTTCATGCAGTTTCTGGTCCTACGAGCAAGAGTTGTTTTCTGGTAAGAAGATTCACTATTGCGCTCCCATTGCAATACACAGTGCAAATAGCACTCACGTCTGTTCCAGCAAGTACAGTGTATTGGACTGAAGAGGAGCTACTGTTCTTGTCTGTTTCCTAAGCAGAGTTGAACTAGATATGGCCCGTGTTTGTAAGAAGCACAGTTTTTTTGTTCTGAGCCAGCTCACTGCTCTGGCCCTATAGAAAACACAGTAGAGTAGAAGAGTGCTCTTTTCTCAAAAGCAGAGTGTGTTTCTTGTAAGTTGAGCTAGTGTTTGTTTCCTAGTCAGAAATGGAGTTGAATCACATGCAGTTTCTGGTCCTACGAGCAAGAGTTGTTTTCTGGTAAGGAAAGTCACTATTTTGCTCCCATTGCATTACACAGGGCAAATAGCACTGGCGTCTGTTCCCAGCAAGTACATTGTATTGGTCTGAAGAGGATCCACTTTTCTTGTCAGTTTCCTAAACAGAATTGAACTAGATATGGCCGTGTGTGTAGGAATCACAGTTCTTTTGTTCTGAGCAAGCTCACTGTTCAGACCCCATAGGAAACACAGTAGAGTAGAAGAGTGCTCTTTTCTCAAAAGCAGAGTGTGTTTTTCTAAGGCGAGCTAGCGTTTGTTTCCCAGTCAGAAATGGATTTGAGTGACAGTCAATTTTTGTTCCTACGAGCAAGAGTTGTTTTCTGGTAAGAAGAGTCACTATTACGCTCCCATTGCCACACACAGTGCAAATAGCACTTGCGTCTGTTCCGAGCAAGTACAGTGTTTGGACTGAAGAGGAGCTACTGTTCTTTTCAGTTTCCTAAGCAGAGTTGAACAAGATATGGCCCGTGTGTGTAGGAAGCACAGTTCTTTTGTTCTGAGCATGCTCTCTGTTCGGACCCAATAGGAAACAAAGTAGAGTAGATGAGTGCTCTTTTCTCAAAACCAGAGTGTGTTTTTTGTAAGGCGAGCAAGCGTTTGTTTCCCAGTCAGAAATGGAGTTGAATCCCATGCAGTTTCTGGTCCTACGAGCAAGAGTTGTTTTCTGGTAAGGAAAGTCACTATTGCCCTCCCATTGCCATACACAGTGCAAATAGCACTCGCGTGTGTTCCCAGCAAGTACAGTGTATTGGACTGAAGAGGAGCTACTGTTCTAGTCAGTTTCCTAAGCAGAGATGAACTAGATTTTGCCCGTGAGTGTAGGAAGCACAGTTCTTTTGTTCTGAGCAAGCTCACTGTTCGGACCCCATAGAAAACACATTAGAGTAGAAGAGTGCTCTTTTCTCAAAAGCAGAGTGTGTTTCTTGTAAGGCAAGCCAGCGTTTGTTTCCCAGTCCTAAATGGAGTTGAATCACATGCAGTTTCTGGTCCTACGAACAAGAGTTGTTTTCTGGTAAGAAGAGTCACTATTGTCCTCCTATTGTCATACACAGGGCAAATAGCACTGGCATCTGTTTCTAGCATTTACAGTGTATTGGACTGAAGAGAAGCTACTGTTCTTGTCACTTTCCTAAGCAGAGTTGAACTAGATATGGCCCCTGTGTGTAGGAAGCACAGTTCTTTTGTTCTGAGCAAGCTCACTGTTCTGGCAGTCTAGGAAACACAGTAGAGTAGAAGAGTGCTCTTTTCTCAAAAGCAGAGTGTGTTTCTTTTAAGGCGAGCTAGTGTTTGTTTCCCAGTCAGTAATGGAGTTGAATCCCATGCAGTTTCTGGTCCTATGAGCAAGAGTTGTTTTCTGGTAAGAAGAGTCACTATTGTGCTCCCATTGTCATGCACAGTGCAAACAGCACTCGCGTCTGTTTCCAGCAAGTACAGTGTACTGGACTGAAGAGGAGCTACTGTTTTTGTCAGTTTCCTGAGCAGAGTTGAACTAGATATTCCCCGTGTGTGTAGGATGCACAGTTTTTTTGTTCTGAGCAAGCTTTCTGTTCTGGCCCTATAGGAAACACAGTAGAGTAGAAGAGTGCTCTTTTCTCAAAAGCAGAGTGTGTTTCATGTAATGCGAGCTAGCGTTTGTTTCCCAGTCCTAAATGGAGTTGAGTCACATGCTGTTTGTGTTCCTACGAGCAAGAGTTGTTTTCTGGTAAGAAGTGTCACTATTGTGCTCCCATTGCCACACACAGTGCAAATAGCACTCGCGTCTGTTCCCAGCAAGTACAGTGAATTGGACTGAACAGGAGCTACTGTTTTTGTCAGTTTCCTAAGCAGAGTTGAACTAGATATGGCCCGTGTGTGTAGGAAGCACAGTTCTTTTGTTCTGAGCATGCTCACTGTTCGGACCCCATAAGAAAAACAGTAGAGTAGAAGAGTGCTCTTTTCTCAAAAGCAGACTGTGTTTTTTGTAAGGCGAGCTAGTGTTTGTTTCCCAGTCAGAAATGGCGTTGAATCCCATGCAGTTGCTGGTCCTACGAGCAAGAGTTGTTTTCTGGTAAGAAGAGTCACTATTGTGCTCCCATTGCAATACACAGGGCAAATAGCACTGGCGTCTGTTCCCATCATGTACAGTGTATTGGACTGAAGAGGATCTACTGTTCTTTTCAATTTCCTACGCAGAATTGAACTAGATATAGCCCGTGTGTGTAGCAAGCACAGTTCTTTTGTTCTGAGCAATCTCACTGTTCGGACCCCATAGGAAACCCAGTAGAGTATAAGAGTGCTCTTTTCTCAAAAGCAGAGTGTGTTTCTCGTAAGGCGAGCTAGTGTTTGTTTCCCAGTCAGAAATGGAGTTGAATCCCAAGCAGTTTCTGGTCGTACGAGCAAGAGTTGTTTTCTGTTAAGAAGAGTCACTATTTTGCTCCTATTGCCATACACAGTGCAAATAGCACTCACGTCTGTTCCCAGCAAGTACAGTGTATTGGACTGAAGAGATGCTACTGTTCTTGTCAGTTTCCTAAGCAGAGTTGAACTAGATATGGCTCGTGTGTGTATGAAGCACAGTTCTTTTGTTCTGAGCAAGCTCACAGTTCGGCCTCATAGGAAACACAGTAGAGTAGAAGAGTGCCCTTTTCTCAAAAGCAGAGTGTGTTTCTTGTAAGGCAAGCTAGTGTTTGTTTCCCAGTCAGAAATGGAGTTGAATCCCATGCAGTTTCTGGTCCTACGAGCAAGAGTTGTTTTCTGGTAAGAAGAGTCACTATTGTGCTCCCATTGCCATACACAGTGCAAATAGCACTCACGTCTGTTCCAGCAAGTACAGTGTATTGGACTGAAGAGGAGCTACTGTTCTTGTCAGTTTCCTAAGCAGAGTTGAACTAGATATGGCCCGTGTGTGTAGGAAACACAGTTTTTTTATTCTGAGCAAGCTCACTGCTCTGGCCCTATAGAAAACACAGTAGAGTAGAAGAGTGCTCTTTTCTCAAAAGCAGAGTGTGTTTCTTGTAAGTTGAGCTAGTGTTTCTTTCCCAGTCCTAAATGGAGTTGAGTCACATGCAGTTTCTGGTTGCATGCACAAGAGTTGTTTTCTGTTAAGAAGAGTCACTATTGCGCTCCCATTGCAATACACAGTGAAAATAGCACTCATGTCTGTTCCCAGCAAGTACAGCGTATTGGACTGAAGTGGAGCTACTGTTCTTGTCAGTATCCTAAGCAGAGTTGAACTAGATATGGCCCATTTGAGTAGGAAGCACAATTCATTTGTTCTGAGCAAGCTCACTGTTCTGACCCCATAGGAAACACAATACAGTAGAAGACTGCTCTTTTCTCAAAAGCAGATTGTGTTTCTTGTAAGGCGATCTAGTGTTTGTTTCCCAGTCCTAAATGGGGTTCAATCACATGCAGTTACTGGTCCTAAGAGCAAGAGTTGTTTTCTGGTAAGAAGAGTCACTATTGCGCTCCCATTGTCACACACAGGGCAAATAGCACTGGCGTCTGCTCCCAGCATGTACAGTGTATTGGACTGAAGAGGATCTACTTTTCCTGTCAGTTTCCTAAGCAGAATTGAACTAGATATGGCCGTGTGTGTAGGAAGCACAGTTCTTTTGTTGTGAGCCAGCTCACTGTTCTGGCCCTATAGAAAACACAGAGTAGAAGAGTGCTCTTTTCTCAAAAGCAGAGCGTGTTACTTGTAAGGCGAGTTAGCGTTTGTTTCCCAGTCCTAAATGGAGTTGAATCACATGCAGTTTCTGGTCCAAGAGCAAGAGTTGTTTTCTGGTAAGAAGAGTCACTATTGCGCTACCATTGAGATACATAGTGCAAATAGCACTGGCGTCTGTTCCCAGCAAGTACAGTGTATTGGTCTGAAGAGGATCTAATGTTCTTGTCAGTTTCCTAAGCAGAATTGAACTAGATATGGCTGTGTGTGTAGGAATCACAGTTCTTTTGTTCTGAGCCAGCTCACTGTTCAGACCCCATAAGAAACATAGTAGAGTAGATGAGTGTTCTTTTCTCAAAAGCAGACTGTGTTTCTTGTAAAGCGAGCTAGCGTTTGTTTCTCAGTCCTAAATGGAGTTGAGTCAAATGCAGTTTGTTGTCCTACAAGCAAGAGTTGTTTTCTGGTAAGAAGAGTCACTATTGAGCTTTAATTGCCATACAAAGTGCAAATAGCACTCACGTCTGTTCCAGCAAGTACAGTGTATTGCACTGAAGAGGATCCACTGTTCTTGTCAGTTTCCTAAGTAGAGTTGAACTAGATATGGCCTCTGTGTGTAGGAAGCACAGTTCTTTTGTTCTTAGCAAGCTCACTGTAGGGACCCCATAGGAAATACAGTAGAGTAGAAGAGTGCTCTTTTCTCAAAAGCAGAGTGTGTTTCTTGTAAGGCGAGCTAGCGTTTGTTTCCCAGTCAGAAATGAATTTGAGTGACATGCAATTTTTGGTCTTACGAAAAAGAGTTGTTTTCTGGTAAGACGAGTCACTATTGCGCTGCCATTGTCACACACAGTGCAAACAGCACTCGCGTCTGTTCCCAGCAAGTACAGTGTTTGGACTGAAGAGGAGCTACTGTTCTTGTCAGGTTCCTAAGCAGAGTTGAACTAGATATGGCCTGTGTGTGTAGGAAGCACAGTTCTTTGGTTCTGAGCAAGCTCACTGTTCTGGCCCTATAGGAAACACAGAAGAATAGAAGAGTGCTCTTTTCTCAAAAGCAGAGTGTGTTTCTTGTAAGCCGAGCTAGCGTTTGTTTACCAATCCTAAATGGAGATGAATCACATGCAGTATCTTGTCCTACGAGCAAGAGTAGTTTTCTGGTAAGAAGAGTCACTATTGCGCTCCCATTGCCATACACAGTGCAAATAGCACTCGCTTTTGCTTTCAGCAAGTACAGGGTATTGGACTGAAGAGGAGCTAATGTTCCTGTCAGTTTCCTACGCAGAGTTGAACTAGATATGGCCCGTGTGTGTAGGAAGCAGAGTTCTTTTGTTCTGAGCAAGCTCACTGTTCGGACACCATAGGAAACCCAGTAGAGTATAAGAGTGCTCTTTTCTCAAAAGCAGAGTGTGTTTCTCATAAGGCGAGCTAGTGTATGTTTCCCAGTCAGAAATTGAGTTGAATCCCATGCAGTTTCTGGTCGTACGAGCAAGAGTTGTTTTCTGTTAAGAAGAGTCACTATTTTGCTCCTATTGCCATACACAGTGCAAATAGCACTCACGTCTGTTCCCAGCAAGTACAGTGTATTGGACTGAAGAGGAGCTACTGTTCTTGTCAGTTTCCTAAGCAGAGTTGAACTAGATATGGCTCGTGTGTGTATGAAGCAGAGTTCTTTTGTTCTGAGCAAGCTCACAGTTCGGACCCCATAGGAAACACAGTAGAGTAGAAGAGTGCCCTTTTCCTCAAAGCAGAGTGTGTTTCTTGTAAGGCAAGCTAGTGTTTGTTTCCCAGTCAGAAATGGAGTTGAATTTCATGCAGTTTCTGGTCCTACGAGCAAGAGTTGTTTTCTGGTAAGAAGATTCACTATTGCGCTCCCATTGCAATACACAGTGCAAATAGCACTCACGTCTGTTCCAGCAAGTACAGTGTATTGGACTGAAGAGGAGCTACTGTTCTTGTCTGTTTCCTAAGCAGAGTTGAACTAGATATGGCCCGTGTTTGTAAGAAGCACAGTTTTTTTGTTCTGAGCCAGCTCACTGCTCTGGCCCTATAGAAAACACAGTAGAGTAGAAGAGTGCTCTTTTCTCAAAAGCAGAGTGTGTTTCTTGTAAGTTGAGCTAGTGTTTGTTTCCTAGTCAGAAATGGAGTTGAATCACATGCAGTTTCCGGTCCTACGAGCAAGAGTTGTTTTCTGGTAAGGAAAGTCACTATTTTGCTCCCATTGCATTACACAGGGCAAATAGCACTGGCGTCTGTTCCCAGCAAGTACATTGTATTGGTCTGAAGAGGATCCACTTTTCTTGTCAGTTTCCTAAACAGAATTGAACTAGATATGGCCGTGTGTGTAGGAATCACAGTTCTTTTGTTCTGAGCAAGCTCACTGTTCAGACCCCATAGGAAACACAGTAGAGTAGAAGAGTGCTCTTTTCTCAAAAGCAGAGTGTGTTTTTCTAAGGCGAGCTATCGTTTGTTTCCCAGTCAGAAATGGATTTGAGTGACAGTCAATTTTTGTTCCTACGAGCAAGAGTTGTTTTCTGGTAAGAAGAGTCACTATTACGCTCCCATTGCCACACACAGTGCAAATAGCACTTGCGTCTGTTCCGAGCAAGTACAGTGTTTGGACTGAAGAGGAGCTACTGTTCTTTTCAGTTTCCTAAGCAGAGTTGAACAAGATATGGCCCGTGTGTGTAGGAAGCACAGTTCTTTTGTTCTGAGCATGCTCTCTGTTCGGACCCAATAGGAAACAAAGTAGAGTAGAAGAGTGCTCTTTTCTCAAAACCAGAGTGTGTTTTTTGTAAGGCGAGCAAGCGTTTGTTTCCCAGTCAGAAATGGAGTTGAATCCCATGCAGTTTCTGGTCCTACGAGCAAGAGTTGTTTTCTGGTAAGGAAAGTCACTATTGCCCTCCCATTGCCATACACAGTGCAAATAGCACTCGCGTGTGTTCCCAGCAAGTACAGTGTATTGGACTGAAGAGGAGCTACTGTTCTAGTCAGTTTCCTAAGCAGAGATGAACTAGATTTTGCCCGTGAGTGTAGGAAGCACAGTTCTTTTGTTCTGAGCAAGCTCACTGTTCGGACCCCATAGAAAACACATTAGAGTAGAAGAGTGCTCTTTTCTCAAAAGCAGAGTGTGTTTCTTGTAAGGCAAGCCAGCGTTTGTTTCCCAGTCCTAAATGGAGTTGAATCACATGCAGTTTCTGGTCCTACGAACAAGAGTTGTTTTCTGGTAAGAAGAGTCACTATTGTCCTCCTATTGTCATACACAGGGCAAATAGCACTGGCATCTGTTTCTAGCATTTACAGTGTATTGGACTGAAGAGAAGCTACTGTTCTTGTCACTTTCCTAAGCAGAGTTGAACTAGATATGGCCCCTGTGTGTAGGAAGCACAGTTCTTTTGTTCTGAGCAAGCTCACTGTTCTGGCAGTCTAGGAAACACAGTAGAGTAGAAGAGTGCTCTTTTCTCAAAAGCAGAGTGTGTTTCTTTTAAGGCGAGCTAGTGTTTGTTTCCCAGTCAGTAATGGAGTTGAATCCCATGCAGTTTCTGGTCCTATGAGCAAGAGTTGTTTTCTGGTAAGAAGAGTCACTATTGTGCTCCCATTGTCATGCACAGTGCAAACAGCACTCGCGTCTGTTTCCAGCAAGTACAGTGTACTGGACTGAAGAGGAGCTACTGTTTTTGTCAGTTTCCTGAGCAGAGTTGAACTAGATATTCCCCGTGTGTGTAGGATGCACAGTTTTTTTGTTCTGAGCAAGCTTTCTGTTCTGGCCCTACAGGAAACACAGTAGAGTAGAAGAGTGCTCTTTTCTCAAAAGCAGAGTGTGTTTCATGTAATGCGAGCTAGCGTTTGTTTCCCAGTCCTAAATGGAGTTGAGTCACATGCTGTTTGTGTTCCTACGAGCAAGAGTTGTTTTCTGGTAAGAAGTGTCACTATTGTGCTCCCATTGCCACACACAGTGCAAATAGCACTCGCGTCTGTTCCCAGCAAGTACAGTGAATTGGACTGAACAGGAGCTACTGTTTTTGTCAGTTTCCTAAGCAGAGTTGAACTAGATATGGCCCGTGTGTGTAGGAAGCACAGTTCTTTTGTTCTGAGCATGCTCACTGTTCGGACCCCATAAGAAAAACAGTAGAGTAGAAGAGTGCTCTTTTCTCAAAAGCAGACTGTGTTTTTTGTAAGGCGAGCTAGTGTTTGTTTCCCAGTCAGAAATGGCGTTGAATCCCATGCAGTTGCTGGTCCTACGAGCAAGAGTTGTTTTCTGGTAAGAAGAGTCACTATTGTGCTCCCATTGCAATACACAGGGCAAATAGCACTGGCGTCTGTTCCCATCATGTACAGTGTATTGGACTGAAGAGGATCTACTGTTCTTTTCAATTTCCTACGCAGAATTGAACTAGATATAGCCCGTGTGTGTAGCAAGCACAGTTCTTTTGTTCTGAGCAATCTCACTGTTCGGACCCCATAGGAAACCCAGTAGAGTATAAGAGTGCTCTTTTCTCAAAAGCAGAGTGTGTTTCTCATAAGGCGAGCTAGTGTTTGTTTCCCAGTCAGAAATGGAGTTGAATCCCAAGCAGTTTCTGGTCGTACGAGCAAGAGTTGTTTTCTGTTAAGAAGAGTCACTATTTTGCTCCTATTGCCATACACAGTGCAAATAGCACTCACGTCTGTTCCCAGCAAGTACAGTGTATTGGACTGAAGAGATGCTACTGTTCTTGTCAGTTTCCTAAGCAGAGTTGAACTAGATATGGCTCGTGTGTGTATGAAGCACAGTTCTTTTGTTCTGAGCAAGCTCACAGTTCGGCCTCATAGGAAACACAGTAGAGTAGAAGAGTGCCCTTTTCTCAAAAGCAGAGTGTGTTTCTTGTAAGGCAAGCTAGTGTTTGTTTCCCAGTCGGAAATGGAGTTGAATCCCATGCAGTTTCTGGTCCTACGAGCAAGAGTTGTTTTCTGGTAAGAAGAGTCACTATTGTGTTCCCATTGCCATACACAGTGCAAATAGCACTCACGTCTGTTCCAGCAAGTACAGTGTATTGGACTGAAGAGGAGCTACTGTTCTTGTCAGTTTCCTAAGCAGAGTTGAACTAGATATGGCCCGTGTGTGTAGGAAACACAGTTTTTTTATTCTGAGCAAGCTCACTGCTCTGGCCCTATAGAAAACACAGTAGAGTAGAAGAGTGCTCTTTTCTCAAAAGCAGAGTGTGTTTCTTGTAAGTTGAGCTAGTGTTTCTTTCCCAGTCCTAAATGGAGTTGAGTCACATGCAGTTTCTGGTTGCATGCACAAGAGTTGTTTTCTGTTAAGAAGAGTCACTATTGCGCTCCCATTGCAATACACAGTGAAAATAGCACTCATGTCTGTTCCCAGCAAGTACAGTGTATTGGACTGAAGAGGCTCTACTGTTCTTTTCAATTTCCTATGCAGAATTGAACTAGATATGGCCTGTGTGTATGAAGCACAGTTCTTCTGTTCTGAGCAAGCTCACTGTTCCGGCCCTATAGGGAACACAGTAGAGTAGAAGAGTGCTCTTTTCTCAAAAGCAGAGTGTGTTTCTTGTAAGGCGAGCTAGTGTTTGTTTCCCAGTCCTAAATGGAGTTGAGCCACATGCAATTTCTGGTCCTACGAGCAAGAGTTGTTTTCTGGTAAGAAGAGTCACTATTGTGCTCCCATTGTCATACACAGGGCAAATAGCACTGGCGTCGGTTCCCAGTAGGTACAGTGTATTGGACTGAAGAGGAACTACTGTTCTTGTCAGTTTCCTAAGCAGAATTGAACTCGATATGTCCCCTGTGTGTAGGATGCACAGTTTTTTTGTTCTGTGCAAGTTCACTGTTCTGGCAGTCGAGGAAACACAGTAGCGTAGAAGAGTGCTCTTTTCTCAAAAGCAGAGTGTGTTTCTTGTAAGGCGAGCTATCGATTGTTTCCCAGTCCTAAATGGAGTTGAATCACAAGCAGTTTCTGGTCCTACGAGCAAGAGTTGTTTTCTGGTAAGAAGAGTCACTACTGGGCTCCCATTGTCATACACAGGTCAAATAGCACTGGCTTCGGTTCCCAGCATGTACAGTGTATTGGACTGAAGAGGAGCTACTGTTCTTGTCAGTTTCCTAAGCAGAATTGAACTAAATATGGCCCGAGTGTAGGAAGCACAGTTCTTTTGTTCTGAGCAAGCTTTCTGTTCGGACCCAATAGGAAACACAGTAGAGTAGAAGTGTGCTCTTTTCTCAAAAGCAGAGTATGTTTCTTGTAAGGTGAGCTAGCGTTTGTTTCCCAGTCCTAAATGGAGTTGAATCACATGCAGTTTCTAGTCCTACCAGCAAAAGTTGTTTTCTGGTAAGGAGAGTCGCTATTGCACTCCCATTGCCATACACAGTTCAAATAGCACTCCCGTCTGTTCCCAGCAAGTACAGTGTATTGGACTGAAGAGGAGGTACTGTTCTTGTCAGTTTCCTAAGCAGAGTTGAACTAGTTGTGGCCCGTGTGTGTAGGCAGCACAGTTCTTTTGTTCTGAGCAATTTCACTGTTAGGACACCATAGGAAATACAGTAGAGTAGAAGAGTGCCCTTTTCTCAAAAGCAGAGTGTGTTTCTTATAAGGCAAGCTAGCGTTTGTTTCCCAGTCTTAAATGGAGTTGAGTCACATGCAGTTTCTGGTACTACGAGCAAGAGTTGTTTTCTGGTAAGAAGAGTCACTATTGTGCTCCCATTGCCACACACAATGCAAATAGCACTCGCTTCTGTTCCCAGCAAGTACAGTGAATTGGACTGAACAGGAGCTACTGTTCTTGTCAGTTTCCTAAGCAGAGTTGAAATAGATATGGCCTGTATGTGTACGAAGCACATTTCTTTTGTTCTGAGCAAGCTCACTGTTCTGGCAGTCTAGGAAACACAGTAGAGTAGAAGAGTGCTCTTTTTTCAAAAGCACAGTGTGTTTCTTGAAAGGTGAGCTAGTGTTTCTTTCCCAGTCAGTAATGGAGTTGAATCCCATGCAGTTTCTGGACCTATGAGCAAGAGTTGTTTTCTGGTAAGAAGAGTCACTATTGCGCTCCCATTGCCATACACAGTGCAAATAGCACTCGCGTCTGTTCCCAGCAAGTACAGTGTATTCGACTGAAGAGGAGCTACTGTTCTAGTCAGTTTCCTAAGCAGAGTTGAACTAGATATGGCCCGTGTGTGTAGGAAGCACAGTACTTTTGTTCTGACCAAGCTCACTGTTCTGGCAGTCTAGGAAACACAGTACAGTAGAAGAGTGCTCTTTTCTCAAAAGCAGAGTGTGTTTCTTGTAAGGTGAGCTAGTGTTTGTTTCCCAGTCAGTAATGGAGTTGAACCCCATGCAGTTTCTGGTCCTATGAGCAAGAGTTGTTTTTTGGTAAGAAGAGTCACTGTTGCGCTCCCATTGCCATACACAGTGCAAATAGCACTCCCGTCTGTTCCCAGCAAGTACAGTGTATTGGCCTGAAGAGAAGCTAATGTTCTAGTCAGTTTTCTAAGCAGAGTTGAACTAGATATGCCCCGTGTGTGTAAGAAGCACAGTTCTTTTGTTCTGAGCAAGCTCACTGTTCTGGCCCTATAGGAAACACAGTAGAGTAGAAGAGTGCTCTTTTCTCAAAAGCAGAGTGTGTATCTTGTAAGGCGAGCTAGGGTTTGTTTCCCTATCCTAAATGGAGTTGAATCACATGAAGTTTCTGGTCTTACGAGCAAGAGTTGTTTTCTTGTAAGAAGAGTCACTATTGCGCTCCCATTGCAATACACAGGGCAAATAGCACTGGCGTCTGTTCCCAGCATATACAGTGTATTGGACTCAAGAGGATCTACTGTTCTTTTCAATTTCCTATGCAGAATTGAACTAGATATAGCCCGTGTGTGTAGCAAGCACAGTTCTTTTGTTCTGAGCAAGCTCACTGTTCTGTCCCTATAGGAAACACAGTAGAGTAGAAGAGTGCTCTTTTCTCAAAAGCAGAGTGTGTTTCTTGTAAGGTGAACTAGCGTTTCTTTCCCATTTCTAAATGGAGTTGAATCTCATGCAGTTTGTGTTTCTACGAGCAAGAAATATTTTCTGGTAAGAAGAGTCACTATTGCGCTCCCATTGCCATACACAGTGCAAATAGCACTCGCGTCTGTTCTCAGCAAGTACAGTGTATTGGACTGAAGAGGAGCAACTGCTCTTGTCAGTTTCCTAAGCAGAGTTGAACTAGATATGGCCCGTGTGTAGGAAGCACAGTTCTTTTGTACTGAGCAAGCTCACTGTTCTGGCCCTATAGGAAACACAGTAGAGTAGAAGAGTGCTCTTTACTCTAAAGCAGAGTGTGTCTCTTGTAAGTCGAGCTAGTGTTTGTTTCCCAGTCCTAAATGGAGTTGAGTCACATGCAGTTTCTGGTCCTACGAGCAAGAGTTGTTTTCTGGTAAGAAGAGTCACTATTGCGCTCCCATTGCCATACTCAGTGCAAATAGCACTCGCTTCTGGTTCCAGCAAGTACAGTGTATTGGACTGAAGAGGATCTACTGTTCTTGTCATTTTCCTATGCAGAGTTGAACTAGATATGGCCCGTGTGTGTAGAAAGCACATTTCTTTTGTTCTGAGCAAGCTCATTGTTCGGAAACCATAGGAAACACAGTAGAGTAGAAGAGTGCTCTTTTCTCAAAAGCAGAGTGTGTTTCTTATAAGGCGAGCTAGCGTTTGTTTCCCAACCCTAAATGGAGTTGAATCACATGCAGTTTCTGGTCCTACGAGTAAGAGTTGTTTCCTGGTAAGAAGAGTCACTACTGCGCTCCCATTGTCATACACAGGGCAAATAGCACTGGCGTTGGTTCCCAGCATGTACAGTGTATTGGACTGAAGAGGACCTACTGCTCTTTTCAGTTTTCTAAGCAGAGTTGAACTAGATATCGGCGTGTTTTGGAAGCACAGTTCTTTTTTTCTGAGCAAGCTCACTGTTATGGCCCTATAGGAAACACAGTAGAGTAGAAGAGTGCTCTTTTCTCAAAAGCAGAGTGTGTTTCTTGTAAGGCGAGCTAGCGTTTGTTTCCCAGTCATAAACGGAGTTGAATCACATGCAGTTTCTGGTCCTACAAGCAAGAGTTGTTTTCTCGTAAGAAGAGTCACTATTGCGCTCCCTTTGACACACACAGTGCAAATAGCACTCGCGTCTGTTCCCAGCAATTACAGTATATTAGAATGAAGAGGAGCTATTGTTCTTGTCAGTTTCCTAAGCAGAGTTGAACTAGATATGGCCAGTGTGTGTAGGAAGCACAGTTCTTTTGTTCTGAGCAAACCCACTGTTCGGACCCCATAGGAAACACAGCAGACTAGAAGAGTGCTCTTTTCTCAAAAGCAGAGTGTGTTTCTTGTAAGGCGAGCTAGCGTTTGTTTCCCAGTCCTAAATGGAGTTGAATCACATGCAGTTTTTGGTCCTACGAGCAAGAGTTGTTTTCTGGTAAGGAAAGTCATTATTGCGCTCCCATTGCCATACACAGTGCAAGTAGCACTCGTGTCTGTTTCCAGCAAGTACAGTGTATTGAACTGAAGAGGAGGTACTGTTCTTGTGAGTTTCCTAAGCAGAGTTAAACTAGATATGGCCAGTGTGTGTAGGAAGCACATTCCTTTTGTTCTGAGCAAGCTCACTGTTCGGACCCCATAGGAAACACAGTAGAGTAGAAGAGTGCTCTTTTCTCAAAAGCAGAGTGTGTTTCTTGTAAGTCCAGCTAGTGTTTGTTTCCCAGTCCTAAATGGAGTTGAGTCACATGCAGTTTCTGGTCCTACGAGCAAGAGTTGTTTTCTGGTAAGAAGAGTCACTATTGCGCTCCCATTGCCATACTCAGTGCAAATAGCACTCGCTTCTGGTTCCAGCAAGTACAGTGTATTGGACTGAAGAGGATCTACTGTTCTTGTCATTTTCCTATGCAGAGTTGAACTAGATATGGCCCGTGTGTGTAGAAAGCACATTTCTTTTGTTCTGAGCAAGCTCATTGTTCGGAAACCATAGGAAACACAGTAGAGTAGAAGAGTGCTCTTTTCTCAAAAGCAGAGTGTGTTTCTTATAAGGCGAGCTAGTGTTTGTTTCCCAGTCCTAAATGGAGTTGAATCACATGCAGTTTCTTGTCCTACGAGTAAGAGTTGTTTCCTGGTAAGAAGAGTCACTACTGCGCTCCCATTGTCATACACAGGGCAAATAGCACTGGCGTCGGTTCCCAGCATGTACAGTGTATTGAACTGAAGAGGACCTACTGCTCTTTTCAGTTTTCTAAGCAGAGTTGAACTAGATATGGCCGGTGTGTGTGGGAAGCACAGTTCTTTTGTTCTGAGCAAGCTCACTGTTCTGGCCCTATAGGAAACACAGTAGAGTAGAAGAGTGCTCTTTTCTCAAATGCAGAGTTTGTTTCTTGTAAAGCGAGCTAGCGTTTGTTTCCAAGTCTTAAATGTAGTTGAGTCACATGCAGTTTCTGGATCTACGAGCAAGAGTTGTTTTCTGGTAAGAAGAATCACTATTGAGCTCCCATTGCCATACACAGTGCAAATAGCTCTCGCGTCTCTTCCCAGCAAGTACAGTGTATTGGACTGAAGAGGATCTACTGTTCTTGTCATTTTCCTATCTAGAGTTGAACTAGATATGGCCGCTGTGTGTAGGAAGCACAGTTCTTTTGTTCTGAGCAAGCTCACTGTTCGGACCCCATAGGAAACACAGTAGAGTAGAAGAGTGCTCTTTTCTCAAAAGCAGAGTGTGATTCTTGTAATGCGAGCTAGTGTTTGTTTTCCAGTCAGAAATGGAGTTGAATCCCATGCATTTTCTGGTCCTATGAGCAAGAGTTGTTTTCTGGTAAGAACAGTCACTATTGACCTCCCATTGCCAAACACAGTGTAAATAGCACTCGCGTCTGTTCCCAGCAAGTACAGTGTATTGGACTTAAGAGGAGCTTCTGTTCTTCTCAGTTTCCTAAGCAGAGTTGAACTAGATATGGCCCTTGTGTGTACGAAGCACAGTTCTTTTGTTTTGAGCAAGCTCACTGTTTGGACACCATAAGAAACACAGTAGCATAGAAGAGTGCTCTTTTCTCAAAAGCAGAGTGTGTTTCTTGTAAGGAGATCTAGCGTTTGTTTCCCAGTCCTAAATGTAGTTGAATCACATGCAGTTTTTGGTCCTACGAGCAAGAGTTGTTTTCTGGTAAGGAAAGTAATTATTGCGCTCCCATTGCCATACACATTGCAAATAGCACTCGCGTCTGTTTCCATCAAGTACAGTGTATTGGACTGAAGAGGACCTACTGTTCTTTTCAGTTTTCTAAGCAGAGTTGAACTAGATATGGCCGTGTGTTGGAAGCACAGTTATTTTGTTCTTAGCAAGCTCACTGTTCTGGCCCTATAGGAAACACAGTAGAGTAGAATAGTGCTCTTTTCTCAAAAGCAGAGTTTGTTTCTTGTAAGGCGAGCTAGCGTTTGTTTCCCAGTCCTAAATGGAGTTGAGTCACATGCAGTTTCTGGATCTACGAGCAAGAGTTGTTTTCTGGTAAGAAGAGTCACTATTGTGCTCCCATTGTCATACACAGGGCAAATACACTGGCGTCTGTTCCCAGCATGTACAGTCTATTGGACTGAAGAGGATCTACTGTTCTTTTCAGTTTCCTAAGCAGAGTTGAACAAGATATTGCCGTGTGTTGGAAGCACAGTTCTTTTGTTCTGAGCAAGCTCACTGTTCTGGCCCTATAAGAAACACAGTAGAGTAGAAGAGTGCACTTTTCTCAAAAGCACAGTGTGTTTCTTGTAAGGCGAGATAGCGTTTGTTTCCCAGTCCTAAGTGCAGGTGAGTCACATGCAGTTTGTGGTCCTATGAGCAAGAGTTGTTTTCTGGTATGAAGAGTCACTATTGAGCTCCTATTGCCATTCACAGTGCAAAAAGCACTCGCATCTGTTCCCAGCAAGTACAGTGTATTGTACTAACAAAGAGCTACTGTTCTTGTCAGTTTCCTAAGCAGAGTTGAACTAGATATGGCCCGTGTGTGCAGGAAGCACAGTTTTTTTCTTCTGAGCAAGCTCACTGTCCTGGCCCTATAGGAAACACAGTAGAGTAGAAGAGTGCTCTTTTCACAAAAGCAGCGTGTGTTTCTTGTGAGGCGAGCTAGTGTTTGTTTCCTAGTCCTAAATGGAGTTGAATCACATGCAGTTTCTGGTCCTATGACCAAGAGTTGTTTTCTGGTAAGAAGAGTCACTATTGCGCGTCCATTTTCATACACAGGGCAAGTAGCACTGGCATCTGTTCCCAGCATATACAGTGTATTGGACAGAAGAGGAGATACTGTTCTTGTCAGTTTCCTAAGCAGAATTGAACTAGATATTGCCGTGTGTGTAGGAAGCACAGTTCTTTTGTTCTGAGCAAGCACTCTGTTCTGGCCATATAGGAAACACAGTAACGTAGAAGAGTGCTTTTTTCTCAAAAGCAGAGTGTGTTTCTTGTAAGGAGATCTAGCGTTTGTTTCCCAGTCCTAAATGTAGTTGAATCACATGCAGTTTTTGGTCCTACGAGCAAGAGTTGTTTTCTGGGAGGAAAGTAATTATTGCGCTCCCATTGCCATACACATTGCAAATAGCACTCGCGTCTGTTTCCATCAAGTACAGTGTATTGGACTGAAGAGGACCTACTGTTCTTTTCAGTTTTCTAAGCAGAGTTGAACTAGATATGGCGCGTGTATGTAGGAAGCACAGTTCTTTTGTTCTGAGCAAGCTCACTGTTATGGCACTATAGGAAACACAGTAGAGTAGAAGAGTGCTCTTTACTCAAAAGCAGAGTGTGGCTCTTGTAAGGCGAGCTAGCGTTTGTTTCCCAGTCCTAAATGGAGTTGAGTCACATGCAGTTTCTGGTCCTACGAGCAAGAGTTCTTTTCTGGTAAGAAGAGTCACTAATGCGCTCCCATTGCCATACATAGTGCAAATAGCACTCGCTTCTGTTTCCAGCAAGTACAGTGTATTGGACTGAAGAGGATCTACTGTTCTTGTCATTTTCCTATGCAGAGTTGAACTAGATATGCCCCGTGTGTTTAGAAAGCACATTTCTTTTGTTCTGAGCAAGTTCACTTTTCGGACACCATAGGAAACACAGTAGAGTAGAAGAGTGCTCTTTTCTCAAAAGCAGAGTGTGTTTCTTATAAGTCGAGCTAGCGTTTGTTTCCCAACCCTAAATGGAATTGAATCACATGCAGTTTCTGGTCCTACGAGTAAGAGTTGTTTCCTGGTAAGAAGAGTCACTATTGCGCTCCCATTGTCATACACAGGGCAAATAGCACTGGCGTTGGTTCCCAGCATGTACAGTGTATTGGACTGAAGAGGACCTACTGCTCTTTTCAGTTTTCTAAGCAGAGTTGAACTAGATATCGGCGTGTGTTGGAAGCACAGTTCTTTTGTTCTGAGCAAGCTCACTGTTATGGCCCTATAGGAAACAGAGTAGAGTAGAAGAGTGCTCTTTTCTCAAAATCAGAGTGTGTTTCTTGTAAGGCGAGCTAGCGTTTTTTTCCCAGTCCTAAATGGAGTTGAGTCACATGCAGTTTCTGGATCTATGAGCAAGAGTTGGTTTCTGGTAAGAAGAATCACTATTGAGCTCCCAGTGTCATACACAGGGCAAATAGCACTGGCGTTTGTTCTCAGCATGTACAGTGTATTGGACTGAAGAGGATCTACTGTTCTTTTCAGTTTCCAAGCAAAGTTGATCTAGATACGGCCGTGTGTGTTGGAAGCACAGTTCTTTTGTTCTGAGCAAGCTCACTGTTCTGGCCCTATAGGAAACACAGTAGAGTAGAAGAGTGCTCTTTTCTCAAAAGCAGAGTGTGTTTCTTGTAAGACGAGCTAGCGTTTGTTTCCCAGTCATAAACGGAGTTGAATCACATGCAGTTTCTGGTCCTACAAGCAAGAGTTGTTTTCTCATAAGAAGAGTCACTATTGCGCTCCCTTTGACACACACAGTGCAAATAGCACTCGCGTCTGTTCCCAGCAATTACAGTGTATTAGAATGAAGAGGAGCTATTGTTCTTGTCAGTTTCCTAAGCAGAGTTGAACTAGATATGGCCAGTGTGTGTAGGAAGCACAGTTCTTTTGTTCTGAGCAAGCCCACTGTTCGGACCCCATAGGAAACACAGCAGAGTAGAAGAGTGCTCTTTTATCAAAAGCAGAGTGTGTTTCTTGTAAGGCGAGCTAGCGTTTGTTTCCCAGTCCTAAATGGAGTTGAATCACATGCAGTTTTTGGTCCTACGAGCAAGAGTTGTTTTCTGGTAAGGAAAGTCATTATTGCGCTCCCATTGCCATACACAGTGCAAGTAGCACTCGTGTCTGTTTCCAGCAAGTACAGTGTATTGGACTGAAGAGGACCTACTGTTCTTTTCAGTTTTCTAAGCAGAGTTGAACTAGATATGGCCGTGTGTTGGAAGCACAGTTATTTTGTTCTTAGCAAGCTCACTGTTCTGGCCATATAGGAAACACAGTAGAGTAGAATAGTGCTCTTTTCTCAAAAGCAGAGTTTGTTTCTTGTAAGGCGAGCTAGCGTTTGTTTCCCAGTCCTAAATGGAGTTGAGTCACATGCAGTTTCTGGATCTACGAGCAAGAGTTGTTTTCTGGTAAAAGAGTCACTATTGTGCTCCCATTGTCATACACAGGGCAAATACACTGGTGTCTGTTCCCAGCATGTACAGTGTATTGGACTGAAGAGGATCTACTGTTCTTTTCAGTTTCCTAAGCAGAGTTGAACAAGATATTGCCGTGTGTTGGAAGCACAGTTCTTTTGTTCTGAGCAAGCTCACTGTTCTGGCCCTATAAGAAACACAGTAGAGTAGAAGAGTGCACTTTTCTCAAAAGCACAGTGTGTTTCTTGTAAGGCGAGCTAGCGTTTGTTTCCCAGTCCTAAGTGGAGGTGAGTCACATGCAGTTTGTGGTCCTATGAGCAAGAGTTGTTTTCTGGTATGAAGAGTCACTATTGAGCTCCTATTGCCATTCACAGTGCAAAAAGCACTCGCATCTGTTCCCAGCAAGTACAGTGTATTGTACTAACAAAGAGCTACTGTTCTTGTCACTTTCCTAAGCAGAGTTGAACTAGATATGGCCCGTGTGTGCAGGAAGCACAGTTTTTTTCTTCTGAGCAAGCTCACTGTCCTGGCCCTATAGGAAACACAGTAGAGTAGAAGAGTGCTCTTTTCACAAAAGCAGCGTGTGTTTCTTGTGAGGCGAGCTAGTGTTTGTTTCCTAGTCCTAAATGGAGTTGAATCACATGCAGTTTCTGGTCCTATGACCAAGAGTTGTTTTCTGGTAAGAAGAGTCACTATTGCGCGTCCATTTTCATACACAGGGCAAGTAGCACTGGCATCTGTTCCCAGCATATGCAGTGTATTGGACAGAAGAGGAGATACTGTTCTTGTCAGTTTCCTAAGCAGAATTGAACTAGATATTGCCGTGTGTGTAGGAAGCACAGTTCTTTTGTTCTGAGCAAGCACTCTGTTCTGGCCATATAGGAAACACAGTAACGTAGAAGAGTGCTTTTTTCTCAAAAGCAGAGTGTGTTTCTTGTAAGGAGATCTAGCGTTTGTTTCCCAGTCCTAAATGTAGTTGAACCACATGCAGTTTTTGGTCCTATGAGCAAGAGTTGTTTTCTGGTAAGGAAAGTAATTATTGCGCTCCCATTGCCATACACATTGCAAATAGCACTCGCGTCTGTTTCCATCAAGTACAGTGTATTGGACTGAAGAGGACCTACTGTTCTTTTCAGTTTTCTAAGCAGAGTTGAACTAGATATGGCGCGTGTATGTAGGAAGCACAGTTCTTTTGTTCTGAGCAAGCTCACTGTTATGGCCCTATAGGAAACACAGTAGAGTAGAAGAGTGCTCTTTACTCAAAAGCAGAGTGTGGCTCTTGTAAGGCGAGCTAGCGTTTGTTTCCCAGTCCTAAATGGAGTTGAGTCACATGCAGTTTCTGGTCCTACGAGCAAGAGTTCTTTTCTGGTAAGAAGAGTCACTAATGCGCTCCCATTGCCATACATAGTGCAAATAGCACTCGCTTCTGTTTCCAGCAAGTACAGTGTATTGGACTGAAGAGGATCTACTGTTCTTGTCATTTTCCTATGCAGAGTTGAACTAGATATGCCCCGTGTGTTTAGAAAGCACATTTCTTTTGTTCTGAGCAAGTTCACTTTTCGGACACCATAGGAAACACAGTAGAGTAGAAGAGTGCTCTTTTCTCAAAAGCAGAGTGTGTTTCTTATAAGTCGAGCTAGCGTTTGTTTCCCAACCCTAAATGGAATTGAATCACATGCAGTTTCTGGTCCTACGAGTAAGAGTTGTTTCCTGGTAAGAAGAGTCACTGTTGCGCTCCCATTGTCATACACAGGGCAAATAGCACTGGCGTTGGTTCCCAGCATGTACAGTGTATTGGACTGAAGAGGACCTACTGCTCTTTTCAGTTTTCTAAGCAGAGTTGAACTAGATATCGGCGTGTGTTGGAAGCACAGTTCTTTTGTTCTGAGCAAGCTCACTGTTATGGCCCTATAGGAAACACAGTAGAGTAGAAGAGTGCTCTTTTCTCAAAATCAGAGTTTGTTTCTTGTAAGGCGAGCTAGCGTTTTTTTCCCAGTCCTAAATGGAGTTGAGTCACATGCAGTTTCTGGATCTATGAGCAAGAGTTGGTTTCTGGTAAGAAGAATCACTATTGAGCTCCCAGTGTCATACACAGGGCAAATAGCACTGGCGTTTGTTCTCAGCATGTACAGTGTATTGGACTGAAGAGGATCTACTGTTCTTTTCAGTTTCCAAGCAAAGTTGATCTAGATACGGCCGTGTGTGTTGGAAGCACAGTTCTTTTGTTCTGAGCAAGCTCACTGTTCTGGCCCTATAGGAAACACAGTAGAGTAGAAGAGTGCTCTTTTCTCAAAAGCAGAGTGTGTTTCTTGTAAGGCGAGCTAGCGTTTGTTTCCCAGTCATAAACGGAGTTGAATCACATGCAGTTTCTGGTCCTACAAGCAAGAGTTGATTTCTCGTAAGAAGAGTCACTATTGCGCTCCCTTTGACACACACAGTGCAAATGGCACTCGCGTCTGTTCCCAGCAATTACAGTGTATTAGAATGAAGAGGAGCTATTGTTCTTGTCAGTTTCCTAAGCAGAGTTGAACTAGATATGGCCAGTGTGTGTAGGAAGCACAGTTCTTTTGTTCTGAGCAAGCCCACTGTTCGGACCCCATAGGAAACACAGCAGAGTAGAAGAGTGCTCTTTTCTCAAAAGCAGAGTGTGTTTCTTGTAAGGCGAGCTAGCGTTTGTTTCCCAGTCCTAAATGGAGTTGAATCACATGCAGTTTTTGGTCCTACGAGCAAGAGTTGTTTTCTGGTAAGGAAAGTCATTATTGTGCTCCCATTGCCATACACAGTGCAAGTAGCACTCGTGTCTGTTTCCAGCAAGTACAGTGTATTGGACTGAAGAGGACCTACTGTTCTTTTCAGTTTTCTAAGCAGAGTTGAACTAGATATGGCCGTGTGTTGGAAGCACAGTTATTTTGTTCTTAGCAAGCTCACTGTTCTGGCCCTATAGGAAACAAAGTAGAGTAGAAGAGTGCTCTTTTCTCAAAAGCAGAGTTTGTTTCTTGTAAGGCGAGCTAGCGTTTGTTTCCCAGTCCTAAATGGAGTTGAGTCACATGCAGTTTCTGGATCTACGAGCAAGAGTTGTTTTCTGGTAAGAAGAGTCACTATTGTGCTCCCATTGTCATACACAGGGCAAATACACTGGCGTCTGTTCCCAGCATGTACAGTGTATTGGACTGAAGAGGATCTACTGTTCTTTTCAGTTTCCTAAGCAGAGTTGAACAAGATATTGCCGTGTGTTGGAAGCACAGTTCTTTTGTTCTGAGCAAGCTCACTGTTCTGGCCCTATAAGAAACACAGTAGAGTAGAAGAGTGCACTTTTCTCAAAAGCACAGTGTGTTTCTTGTAAGGCGAGCTAGCGTTTGTTTCCCAGTCCTAAGTGGAGGTGAGTCACATGCAGTTTGTGGTCCTATGAGCAAGAGTTGTTTTCTGGTATGAAGAGTCACTATTGAGCTCCTATTGCCATTCACAGTGCAAAAAGCACTCGCATCTGTTCCCAGCAAGTACAGTGTATTGTACTAACAAAGAGCTACTGTTCTTGTCACTTTCCTAAGCAGAGTTGAACTAGATATGGCCCGTGTGTGCAGGAAGCACAGTTTTTTTCTTCTGAGCAAGCTCACTGTCCTGGCCCTATAGGAAACACAGTAGAGTAGAAGAGTGCTCTTTTCACAAAAGCAGCGTGTGTTTCTTGTGAGGCGAGCTAGTGTTTGTTTCCTAGTCCTAAATGGAGTTGAATCACATGCAGTTTCTGGTCCTATGACCAAGAGTTGTTTTCTGGTAAGAAGAGTCACTATTGCGCGTCCATTTTCATACACAGGGCAAGTAGCACTGGCATCTGTTCCCAGCATATGCAGTGTATTGGACAGAAGAGGAGATACTGTTCTTGTCAGTTTCCTAAGCAGAATTGAACTAGATATTGCCGTGTGTGTAGGAAGCACAGTTCTTTTGTTCTGAGCAAGCACTCTGTTCTGGCCATATAGGAAACACAGTAACGTAGAAGAGTGCTTTTTTCTCAAAAGCAGAGTGTGTTTCTTGTAAGGAGATCTAGCGTTTGTTACCCAGTCCTAAATGTAGTTGAACCACATGCAGTTTTTGGTCCTATGAGCAAGAGTTGTTTTCTGGTAAGGAAAGTAATTATTGCGCTCCCATTGCCATACACATTGCAAATAGCACTCGCGTCTGTTTCCATCAAGTACAGTGTATTGGACTGAAGAGGACCTACTGTTCTTTTCAGTTTTCTAAGCAGAGTTGAACTAGATATGGCGCGTGTATGTAGGAAGCACAGTTCTTTTGTTCTGAGCAAGCTCACTGTTATGGCCCTATAGGAAACACAGTAGAGTAGAAGAGTGCTCTTTACTCAAAAGCAGAGTGTGGCTCTTGTAAGGCGAGCTAGCGTTTGTTTCCCAGTCCTAAATGGAGTTGAGTCACATGCAGTTTCTGGTCCTACGAGCAAGAGTTCTTTTCTGGTAAGAAGAGTCACTAATGCGCTCCCATTGCCATACATAGTGCAAATAGCACTCGCTTCTGTTTCCAGCAAGTACAGTGTATTGGACTGAAGAGGATCTACTGTTCTTGTCATTTTCCTATGCAGAGTTGAACTAGATATGCCCCGTGTGTTTAGAAAGCACATTTCTTTTGTTCTGAGCAAGTTCACTTTTCGGACACCATAGGAAACACAGTAGAGTAGAAGAGTGCTCTTTTCTCAAAAGCAGAGTGTGTTTCTTATAAGTCGAGCTAGCGTTTGTTTCCCAACCCTAAATGGAATTGAATCACATGCAGTTTCTGGTCCTACGAGTAAGAGTTGTTTCCTGGTAAGAAGAGTCACTATTGCGCTCCCATTGTCATACACAGGGCAAATAGCACTGGCGTTGGTTCCCAGCATGTACAGTGTATTGGACTGAAGAGGACCTACTGTTCTTTTCAGTTTTCTAAGCAGAGTTGAACTAGATATCGGCGTGTGTTGGAAGCACAGTTCTTTTGTTCTGAGCAAGCTCACTGTTATGGCCCTATAGGAAACACAGTAGAGTAGAAGAGTGCTCTTTTCTCAAAATCAGAGTTTGTTTCTTGTAAGGCGAGCTAGCGTTTTTTTCCCAGTCCTAAATGGAGTTGAGTCACATGCAGTTTCTGGATCTATGAGCAAGAGTTGGTTTCTGGTAAGAAGAATCACTATTGAGCTCCCAGTGTCATACACAGGGCAAATAGCACTGGCGTTTGTTCTCAGCATGTACAGTGTATTGGACTGAAGAGGATCTACTGTTCTTTTCAGTTTCCAAGCAAAGTTGATCTAGATACGGCCGTGTGTGTTGGAAGCACAGTTCTTTTGTTCTGAGCAAGCTCACTGTTCTGGCCCTATAGGAAACACAGTAGAGTAGAAGAGTGCTCTTTTCTCAAAAGCAGAGTGTGTTTCTTGTAAGGCGAGCTAGCGTTTGTTTCCCAGTCATAAACGGAGTTGAATCACATGCAGTTTCTGGTCCTACAAGCAAGAGTTGATTTCTCGTAAGAAGAGTCACTATTGCGCTCCCTTTGACACACACAGTGCAAATGGCACTCGCGTCTGTTCCCAGCAATTACAGTGTATTAGAATGAAGAGGAGCTATTGTTCTTGTCAGTTTCCTAAGCAGAGTTGAACTAGATATGGCCAGTGTGTGTAGGAAGCACAGTTCTTTTGTTCTGAGCAAGCCCACTGTTCGGACCCCATAGGAAACACAGCAGAGTAGAAGAGTGCTCTTTTCTCAAAAGCAGAGTGTGTTTCTTGTAAGGCGAGCTAGCGTTTGTTTCCCAGTCCTAAATGGAGTTGAATCACATGCAGTTTTTGGTCCTACGAGCAAGAGTTGTTTTCTGGTAAGGAAAGTCATTATTGTGCTCCCATTGCCATACACAGTGCAAGTAGCACTCGTGTCTGTTTCCAGCAAGTACAGTGTATTGGACTGAAGAGGACCTACTGTTCTTTTCAGTTTTCTAAGCAGAGTTGAACTAGATATGGCCGTGTGTTGGAAGCACAGTTATTTTGTTCTTAGCAAGCTCACTGTTCTGGCCCTATAGGAAACACAGTAGAGTAGAAGAGTGCTCTTTTCTCAAAAGCAGAGTGTGTATCTTGTAAGGCGAGCTAGGGTTTGTTTCCCTATCCTAAATGGAGTTGAATCACATGAAGTTTCTGGTCTTACGAGCAAGAGTTGTTTTCTTGTAAGAAGAGTCACTATTGCGCTCCCATTGCAATACACAGGGCAAATAGCACTGGCGTCTGTTCCCAGCATATACAGTGTATTGGACTCAAGAGGATCTACTGTTCTTTTCAATTTCCTATGCAGAATTGAACTAGATATAGCCCGTGTGTGTAGCAAGCACAGTTCTTTTGTTCTGAGCAAGCTCACTGTTCTGTCCCTATAGGAAACACAGTAGAGTAGAAGAGTGCTCTTTTCTCAAAAGCAGAGTGTGTTTCTTGTAAGGTGAACTAGCGTTTCTTTCCCATTTCTAAATGGAGTTGAATCTCATGCAGTTTGTGTTTCTACGAGCAAGAAATATTTTCTGGTAAGAAGAGTCACTATTGCGCTCCCATTGCCATACACAGTGCAAATAGCACTCGCGTCTGTTCTCAGCAAGTACAGTGTATTGGACTGAAGAGGAGCAACTGCTCTTGTCAGTTTCCTAAGCAGAGTTGAACTAGATATGGCCCGTGTGTAGGAAGCACAGTTCTTTTGTACTGAGCAAGCTCACTGTTCTGGCCCTATAGGAAACACAGTAGAGTAGAAGAGTGCTCTTTACTCTAAAGCAGAGTGTGTCTCTTGTAAGTCGAGCTAGTGTTTGTTTCCCAGTCCTAAATGGAGTTGAGTCACATGCAGTTTCTGGTCCTACGAGCAAGAGTTGTTTTCTGGTAAGAAGAGTCACTATTGCGCTCCCATTGCCATACTCAGTGCAAATAGCACTCGCTTCTGGTTCCAGCAAGTACAGTGTATTGGACTGAAGAGGATCTACTGTTCTTGTCATTTTCCTATGCAGAGTTGAACTAGATATGGCCCGTGTGTGTAGAAAGCACATTTCTTTTGTTCTGAGCAAGCTCATTGTTCGGAAACCATAGGAAACACAGTAGAGTAGAAGAGTGCTCTTTTCTCAAAAGCAGAGTGTGTTTCTTATAAGGCGAGCTAGCGTTTGTTTCCCAACCCTAAATGGAGTTGAATCACATGCAGTTTCTGGTCCTACGAGTAAGAGTTGTTTCCTGGTAAGAAGAGTCACTACTGCGCTCCCATTGTCATACACAGGGCAAATAGCACTGGCGTTGGTTCCCAGCATGTACAGTGTATTGGACTGAAGAGGACCTACTGCTCTTTTCAGTTTTCTAAGCAGAGTTGAACTAGATATCGGCGTGTTTTGGAAGCACAGTTCTTTTTTTCTGAGCAAGCTCACTGTTATGGCCCTATAGGAAACACAGTAGAGTAGAAGAGTGCTCTTTTCTCAAAAGCAGAGTGTGTTTCTTGTAAGGCGAGCTAGCGTTTGTTTCCCAGTCATAAACGGAGTTGAATCACATGCAGTTTCTGGTCCTACAAGCAAGAGTTGTTTTCTCGTAAGAAGAGTCACTATTGCGCTCCCTTTGACACACACAGTGCAAATAGCACTCGCGTCTGTTCCCAGCAATTACAGTGTATTAGAATGAAGAGGAGCTATTGTTCTTGTCAGTTTCCTAAGCAGAGTTGAACTAGATATGGCCAGTGTGTGTAGGAAGCACAGTTCTTTTGTTCTGAGCAAACCCACTGTTCGGACCCCATAGGAAACACAGCAGACTAGAAGAGTGCTCTTTTCTCAAAAGCAGAGTGTGTTTCTTGTAAGGCGAGCTAGCGTTTGTTTCCCAGTCCTAAATGGAGTTGAATCACATGCAGTTTTTGGTCCTACGAGCAAGAGTTGTTTTCTGGTAAGGAAAGTCATTATTGCGCTCCCATTGCCATACACAGTGCAAGTAGCACTCGTGTCTGTTTCCAGCAAGTACAGTGTATTGAACTGAAGAGGAGGTACTGTTCTTGTGAGTTTCCTAAGCAGAGTTAAACTAGATATGGCCAGTGTGTGTAGGAAGCACATTCCTTTTGTTCTGAGCAAGCTCACTGTTCGGACCCCATAGGAAACACAGTAGAGTAGAAGAGTGCTCTTTTCTCAAAAGCAGAGTGTGTTTCTTGTAAGTCCAGCTAGTGTTTGTTTCCCAGTCCTAAATGGAGTTGAGTCACATGCAGTTTCTGGTCCTACGAGCAAGAGTTGTTTTCTGGTAAGAAGAGTCACTATTGCGCTCCCATTGCCATACTCAGTGCAAATAGCACTCGCTTCTGGTTCCAGCAAGTACAGTGTATTGGACTGAAGAGGATCTACTGTTCTTGTCATTTTCCTATGCAGAGTTGAACTAGATATGGCCCGTGTGTGTAGAAAGCACATTTCTTTTGTTCTGAGCAAGCTCATTGTTCGGAAACCATAGGAAACACAGTAGAGTAGAAGAGTGCTCTTTTCTCAAAAGCAGAGTGTGTTTCTTATAAGGCGAGCTAGTGTTTGTTTCCCAGTCCTAAATGGAGTTGAATCACATGCAGTTTCTTGTCCTACGAGTAAGAGTTGTTTCCTGGTAAGAAGAGTCACTACTGCGCTCCCATTGTCATACACAGGGCAAATAGCACTGGCGTCGGTTCCCAGCATGTACAGTGTATTGAACTGAAGAGGACCTACTGCTCTTTTCAGTTTTCTAAGCAGAGTTGAACTAGATATGGCCGGTGTGTGTGGGAAGCACAGTTCTTTTGTTCTGAGCAAGCTCACTGTTCTGGCCCTATAGGAAACACAGTAGAGTAGAAGAGTGCTCTTTTCTCAAATGCAGAGTTTGTTTCTTGTAAAGCGAGCTAGCGTTTGTTTCCAAGTCTTAAATGTAGTTGAGTCACATGCAGTTTCTGGATCTACGAGCAAGAGTTGTTTTCTGGTAAGAAGAATCACTATTGAGCTCCCATTGCCATACACAGTGCAAATAGCTCTCGCGTCTCTTCCCAGCAAGTACAGTGTATTGGACTGAAGAGGATCTACTGTTCTTGTCATTTTCCTATCTAGAGTTGAACTAGATATGGCCGCTGTGTGTAGGAAGCACAGTTCTTTTGTTCTGAGCAAGCTCACTGTTCGGACCCCATAGGAAACACAGTAGAGTAGAAGAGTGCTCTTTTCTCAAAAGCAGAGTGTGATTCTTGTAATGCGAGCTAGTGTTTGTTTTCCAGTCAGAAATGGAGTTGAATCCCATGCATTTTCTGGTCCTATGAGCAAGAGTTGTTTTCTGGTAAGAACAGTCACTATTGACCTCCCATTGCCAAACACAGTGTAAATAGCACTCGCGTCTGTTCCCAGCAAGTACAGTGTATTGGACTTAAGAGGAGCTTCTGTTCTTCTCAGTTTCCTAAGCAGAGTTGAACTAGATATGGCCCTTGTGTGTACGAAGCACAGTTCTTTTGTTTTGAGCAAGCTCACTGTTTGGACACCATAAGAAACACAGTAGCATAGAAGAGTGCTCTTTTCTCAAAAGCAGAGTGTGTTTCTTGTAAGGAGATCTAGCGTTTGTTTCCCAGTCCTAAATGTAGTTGAATCACATGCAGTTTTTGGTCCTACGAGCAAGAGTTGTTTTCTGGTAAGGAAAGTAATTATTGCGCTCCCATTGCCATACACATTGCAAATAGCACTCGCGTCTGTTTCCATCAAGTACAGTGTATTGGACTGAAGAGGACCTACTGTTCTTTTCAGTTTTCTAAGCAGAGTTGAACTAGATATGGCCGTGTGTTGGAAGCACAGTTATTTTGTTCTTAGCAAGCTCACTGTTCTGGCCCTATAGGAAACACAGTAGAGTAGAATAGTGCTCTTTTCTCAAAAGCAGAGTTTGTTTCTTGTAAGGCGAGCTAGCGTTTGTTTCCCAGTCCTAAATGGAGTTGAGTCACATGCAGTTTCTGGATCTACGAGCAAGAGTTGTTTTCTGGTAAGAAGAGTCACTATTGTGCTCCCATTGTCATACACAGGGCAAATACACTGGCGTCTGTTCCCAGCATGTACAGTCTATTGGACTGAAGAGGATCTACTGTTCTTTTCAGTTTCCTAAGCAGAGTTGAACAAGATATTGCCGTGTGTTGGAAGCACAGTTCTTTTGTTCTGAGCAAGCTCACTGTTCTGGCCCTATAAGAAACACAGTAGAGTAGAAGAGTGCACTTTTCTCAAAAGCACAGTGTGTTTCTTGTAAGGCGAGATAGCGTTTGTTTCCCAGTCCTAAGTGCAGGTGAGTCACATGCAGTTTGTGGTCCTATGAGCAAGAGTTGTTTTCTGGTATGAAGAGTCACTATTGAGCTCCTATTGCCATTCACAGTGCAAAAAGCACTCGCATCTGTTCCCAGCAAGTACAGTGTATTGTACTAACAAAGAGCTACTGTTCTTGTCAGTTTCCTAAGCAGAGTTGAACTAGATATGGCCCGTGTGTGCAGGAAGCACAGTTTTTTTCTTCTGAGCAAGCTCACTGTCCTGGCCCTATAGGAAACACAGTAGAGTAGAAGAGTGCTCTTTTCACAAAAGCAGCGTGTGTTTCTTGTGAGGCGAGCTAGTGTTTGTTTCCTAGTCCTAAATGGAGTTGAATCACATGCAGTTTCTGGTCCTATGACCAAGAGTTGTTTTCTGGTAAGAAGAGTCACTATTGCGCGTCCATTTTCATACACAGGGCAAGTAGCACTGGCATCTGTTCCCAGCATATACAGTGTATTGGACAGAAGAGGAGATACTGTTCTTGTCAGTTTCCTAAGCAGAATTGAACTAGATATTGCCGTGTGTGTAGGAAGCACAGTTCTTTTGTTCTGAGCAAGCACTCTGTTCTGGCCATATAGGAAACACAGTAACGTAGAAGAGTGCTTTTTTCTCAAAAGCAGAGTGTGTTTCTTGTAAGGAGATCTAGCGTTTGTTTCCCAGTCCTAAATGTAGTTGAATCACATGCAGTTTTTGGTCCTACGAGCAAGAGTTGTTTTCTGGGAGGAAAGTAATTATTGCGCTCCCATTGCCATACACATTGCAAATAGCACTCGCGTCTGTTTCCATCAAGTACAGTGTATTGGACTGAAGAGGACCTACTGTTCTTTTCAGTTTTCTAAGCAGAGTTGAACTAGATATGGCGCGTGTATGTAGGAAGCACAGTTCTTTTGTTCTGAGCAAGCTCACTGTTATGGCACTATAGGAAACACAGTAGAGTAGAAGAGTGCTCTTTACTCAAAAGCAGAGTGTGGCTCTTGTAAGGCGAGCTAGCGTTTGTTTCCCAGTCCTAAATGGAGTTGAGTCACATGCAGTTTCTGGTCCTACGAGCAAGAGTTCTTTTCTGGTAAGAAGAGTCACTAATGCGCTCCCATTGCCATACATAGTGCAAATAGCACTCGCTTCTGTTTCCAGCAAGTACAGTGTATTGGACTGAAGAGGATCTACTGTTCTTGTCATTTTCCTATGCAGAGTTGAACTAGATATGCCCCGTGTGTTTAGAAAGCACATTTCTTTTGTTCTGAGCAAGTTCACTTTTCGGACACCATAGGAAACACAGTAGAGTAGAAGAGTGCTCTTTTCTCAAAAGCAGAGTGTGTTTCTTATAAGTCGAGCTAGCGTTTGTTTCCCAACCCTAAATGGAATTGAATCACATGCAGTTTCTGGTCCTACGAGTAAGAGTTGTTTCCTGGTAAGAAGAGTCACTATTGCGCTCCCATTGTCATACACAGGGCAAATAGCACTGGCGTTGGTTCCCAGCATGTACAGTGTATTGGACTGAAGAGGACCTACTGCTCTTTTCAGTTTTCTAAGCAGAGTTGAACTAGATATCGGCGTGTGTTGGAAGCACAGTTCTTTTGTTCTGAGCAAGCTCACTGTTATGGCCCTATAGGAAACAGAGTAGAGTAGAAGAGTGCTCTTTTCTCAAAATCAGAGTGTGTTTCTTGTAAGGCGAGCTAGCGTTTTTTTCCCAGTCCTAAATGGAGTTGAGTCACATGCAGTTTCTGGATCTATGAGCAAGAGTTGGTTTCTGGTAAGAAGAATCACTATTGAGCTCCCAGTGTCATACACAGGGCAAATAGCACTGGCGTTTGTTCTCAGCATGTACAGTGTATTGGACTGAAGAGGATCTACTGTTCTTTTCAGTTTCCAAGCAAAGTTGATCTAGATACGGCCGTGTGTGTTGGAAGCACAGTTCTTTTGTTCTGAGCAAGCTCACTGTTCTGGCCCTATAGGAAACACAGTAGAGTAGAAGAGTGCTCTTTTCTCAAAAGCAGAGTGTGTTTCTTGTAAGACGAGCTAGCGTTTGTTTCCCAGTCATAAACGGAGTTGAATCACATGCAGTTTCTGGTCCTACAAGCAAGAGTTGTTTTATCATAAGAAGAGTCACTATTGCGCTCCCTTTGACACACACAGTGCAAATAGCACTCGCGTCTGTTCCCAGCAATTACAGTGTATTAGAATGAAGAGGAGCTATTGTTCTTGTCAGTTTCCTAAGCAGAGTTGAACTAGATATGGCCAGTGTGTGTAGGAAGCACAGTTCTTTTGTTCTGAGCAAGCCCACTGTTCGGACCCCATAGGAAACACAGCAGAGTAGAAGAGTGCTCTTTTATCAAAAGCAGAGTGTGTTTCTTGTAAGGCGAGCTAGCGTTTGTTTCCCAGTCCTAAATGGAGTTGAATCACATGCAGTTTTTGGTCCTACGAGCAAGAGTTGTTTTCTGGTAAGGAAAGTCATTATTGCGCTCCCATTGCCATACACAGTGCAAGTAGCACTCGTGTCTGTTTCCAGCAAGTACAGTGTATTGGACTGAAGAGGACCTACTGTTCTTTTCAGTTTTCTAAGCAGAGTTGAACTAGATATGGCCGTGTGTTGGAAGCACAGTTATTTTGTTCTTAGCAAGCTCACTGTTCTGGCCATATAGGAAACACAGTAGAGTAGAATAGTGCTCTTTTCTCAAAAGCAGAGTTTGTTTCTTGTAAGGCGAGCTAGCGTTTGTTTCCCAGTCCTAAATGGAGTTGAGTCACATGCAGTTTCTGGATCTACGAGCAAGAGTTGTTTTCTGGTAAAAGAGTCACTATTGTGCTCCCATTGTCATACACAGGGCAAATACACTGGTGTCTGTTCCCAGCATGTACAGTGTATTGGACTGAAGAGGATCTACTGTTCTTTTCAGTTTCCTAAGCAGAGTTGAACAAGATATTGCCGTGTGTTGGAAGCACAGTTCTTTTGTTCTGAGCAAGCTCACTGTTCTGGCCCTATAAGAAACACAGTAGAGTAGAAGAGTGCACTTTTCTCAAAAGCACAGTGTGTTTCTTGTAAGGCGAGCTAGCGTTTGTTTCCCAGTCCTAAGTGGAGGTGAGTCACATGCAGTTTGTGGTCCTATGAGCAAGAGTTGTTTTCTGGTATGAAGAGTCACTATTGAGCTCCTATTGCCATTCACAGTGCAAAAAGCACTCGCATCTGTTCCCAGCAAGTACAGTGTATTGTACTAACAAAGAGCTACTGTTCTTGTCACTTTCCTAAGCAGAGTTGAACTAGATATGGCCCGTGTGTGCAGGAAGCACAGTTTTTTTCTTCTGAGCAAGCTCACTGTCCTGGCCCTATAGGAAACACAGTAGAGTAGAAGAGTGCTCTTTTCACAAAAGCAGCGTGTGTTTCTTGTGAGGCGAGCTAGTGTTTGTTTCCTAGTCCTAAATGGAGTTGAATCACATGCAGTTTCTGGTCCTATGACCAAGAGTTGTTTTCTGGTAAGAAGAGTCACTATTGCGCGTCCATTTTCATACACAGGGCAAGTAGCACTGGCATCTGTTCCCAGCATATGCAGTGTATTGGACAGAAGAGGAGATACTGTTCTTGTCAGTTTCCTAAGCAGAATTGAACTAGATATTGCCGTGTGTGTAGGAAGCACAGTTCTTTTGTTCTGAGCAAGCACTCTGTTCTGGCCATATAGGAAACACAGTAACGTAGAAGAGTGCTTTTTTCTCAAAAGCAGAGTGTGTTTCTTGTAAGGAGATCTAGCGTTTGTTTCCCAGTCCTAAATGTAGTTGAACCACATGCAGTTTTTGGTCCTATGAGCAAGAGTTGTTTTCTGGTAAGGAAAGTAATTATTGCGCTCCCATTGCCATACACATTGCAAATAGCACTCGCGTCTGTTTCCATCAAGTACAGTGTATTGGACTGAAGAGGACCTACTGTTCTTTTCAGTTTTCTAAGCAGAGTTGAACTAGATATGGCGCGTGTATGTAGGAAGCACAGTTCTTTTGTTCTGAGCAAGCTCACTGTTATGGCCCTATAGGAAACACAGTAGAGTAGAAGAGTGCTCTTTACTCAAAAGCAGAGTGTGGCTCTTGTAAGGCGAGCTAGCGTTTGTTTCCCAGTCCTAAATGGAGTTGAGTCACATGCAGTTTCTGGTCCTACGAGCAAGAGTTCTTTTCTGGTAAGAAGAGTCACTAATGCGCTCCCATTGCCATACATAGTGCAAATAGCACTCGCTTCTGTTTCCAGCAAGTACAGTGTATTGGACTGAAGAGGATCTACTGTTCTTGTCATTTTCCTATGCAGAGTTGAACTAGATATGCCCCGTGTGTTTAGAAAGCACATTTCTTTTGTTCTGAGCAAGTTCACTTTTCGGACACCATAGGAAACACAGTAGAGTAGAAGAGTGCTCTTTTCTCAAAAGCAGAGTGTGTTTCTTATAAGTCGAGCTAGCGTTTGTTTCCCAACCCTAAATGGAATTGAATCACATGCAGTTTCTGGTCCTACGAGTAAGAGTTGTTTCCTGGTAAGAAGAGTCACTGTTGCGCTCCCATTGTCATACACAGGGCAAATAGCACTGGCGTTGGTTCCCAGCATGTACAGTGTATTGGACTGAAGAGGACCTACTGCTCTTTTCAGTTTTCTAAGCAGAGTTGAACTAGATATCGGCGTGTGTTGGAAGCACAGTTCTTTTGTTCTGAGCAAGCTCACTGTTATGGCCCTATAGGAAACACAGTAGAGTAGAAGAGTGCTCTTTTCTCAAAATCAGAGTTTGTTTCTTGTAAGGCGAGCTAGCGTTTTTTTCCCAGTCCTAAATGGAGTTGAGTCACATGCAGTTTCTGGATCTATGAGCAAGAGTTGGTTTCTGGTAAGAAGAATCACTATTGAGCTCCCAGTGTCATACACAGGGCAAATAGCACTGGCGTTTGTTCTCAGCATGTACAGTGTATTGGACTGAAGAGGATCTACTGTTCTTTTCAGTTTCCAAGCAAAGTTGATCTAGATACGGCCGTGTGTGTTGGAAGCACAGTTCTTTTGTTCTGAGCAAGCTCACTGTTCTGGCCCTATAGGAAACACAGTAGAGTAGAAGAGTGCTCTTTTCTCAAAAGCAGAGTGTGTTTCTTGTAAGGCGAGCTAGCGTTTGTTTCCCAGTCATAAACGGAGTTGAATCACATGCAGTTTCTGGTCCTACAAGCAAGAGTTGATTTCTCGTAAGAAGAGTCACTATTGCGCTCCCTTTGACACACACAGTGCAAATGGCACTCGCGTCTGTTCCCAGCAATTACAGTGTATTAGAATGAAGAGGAGCTATTGTTCTTGTCAGTTTCCTAAGCAGAGTTGAACTAGATATGGCCAGTGTGTGTAGGAAGCACAGTTCTTTTGTTCTGAGCAAGCCCACTGTTCGGACCCCATAGGAAACACAGCAGAGTAGAAGAGTGCTCTTTTCTCAAAAGCAGAGTGTGTTTCTTGTAAGGCGAGCTAGCGTTTGTTTCCCAGTCCTAAATGGAGTTGAATCACATGCAGTTTTTGGTCCTACGAGCAAGAGTTGTTTTCTGGTAAGGAAAGTCATTATTGTGCTCCCATTGCCATACACAGTGCAAGTAGCACTCGTGTCTGTTTCCAGCAAGTACAGTGTATTGGACTGAAGAGGACCTACTGTTCTTTTCAGTTTTCTAAGCAGAGTTGAACTAGATATGGCCGTGTGTTGGAAGCACAGTTATTTTGTTCTTAGCAAGCTCACTGTTCTGGCCCTATAGGAAACAAAGTAGAGTAGAATAGTGCTCTTTTCTCAAAAGCAGAGTTTGTTTCTTGTAAGGCGAGCTAGCGTTTGTTTCCCAGTCCTAAATGGAGTTGAGTCACATGCAGTTTCTGGATCTACGAGCAAGAGTTGTTTTCTGGTAAGAAGAGTCACTATTGTGCTCCCATTGTCATACACAGGGCAAATACACTGGCGTCTGTTCCCAGCATGTACAGTGTATTGGACTGAAGAGGATCTACTGTTCTTTTCAGTTTCCTAAGCAGAGTTGAACAAGATATTGCCGTGTGTTGGAAGCACAGTTCTTTTGTTCTGAGCAAGCTCACTGTTCTGGCCCTATAAGAAACACAGTAGAGTAGAAGAGTGCACTTTTCTCAAAAGCACAGTGTGTTTCTTGTAAGGCGAGCTAGCGTTTGTTTCCCAGTCCTAAGTGGAGGTGAGTCACATGCAGTTTGTGGTCCTATGAGCAAGAGTTGTTTTCTGGTATGAAGAGTCACTATTGAGCTCCTATTGCCATTCACAGTGCAAAAAGCACTCGCATCTGTTCCCAGCAAGTACAGTGTATTGTACTAACAAAGAGCTACTGTTCTTGTCACTTTCCTAAGCAGAGTTGAACTAGATATGGCCCGTGTGTGCAGGAAGCACAGTTTTTTTCTTCTGAGCAAGCTCACTGTCCTGGCCCTATAGGAAACACAGTAGAGTAGAAGAGTGCTCTTTTCACAAAAGCAGCGTGTGTTTCTTGTGAGGCGAGCTAGTGTTTGTTTCCTAGTCCTAAATGGAGTTGAATCACATGCAGTTTCTGGTCCTATGACCAAGAGTTGTTTTCTGGTAAGAAGAGTCACTATTGCGCGTCCATTTTCATACACAGGGCAAGTAGCACTGGCATCTGTTCCCAGCATATGCAGTGTATTGGACAGAAGAGGAGATACTGTTCTTGTCAGTTTCCTAAGCAGAATTGAACTAGATATTGCCGTGTGTGTAGGAAGCACAGTTCTTTTGTTCTGAGCAAGCACTCTGTTCTGGCCATATAGGAAACACAGTAACGTAGAAGAGTGCTTTTTTCTCAAAAGCAGAGTGTGTTTCTTGTAAGGAGATCTAGCGTTTGTTACCCAGTCCTAAATGTAGTTGAACCACATGCAGTTTTTGGTCCTATGAGCAAGAGTTGTTTTCTGGTAAGGAAAGTAATTATTGCGCTCCCATTGCCATACACATTGCAAATAGCACTCGCGTCTGTTTCCATCAAGTACAGTGTATTGGACTGAAGAGGACCTACTGTTCTTTTCAGTTTTCTAAGCAGAGTTGAACTAGATATGGCGCGTGTATGTAGGAAGCACAGTTCTTTTGTTCTGAGCAAGCTCACTGTTATGGCCCTATAGGAAACACAGTAGAGTAGAAGAGTGCTCTTTACTCAAAAGCAGAGTGTGGCTCTTGTAAGGCGAGCTAGCGTTTGTTTCCCAGTCCTAAATGGAGTTGAGTCACATGCAGTTTCTGGTCCTACGAGCAAGAGTTCTTTTCTGGTAAGAAGAGTCACTAATGCGCTCCCATTGCCATACATAGTGCAAATAGCACTCGCTTCTGTTTCCAGCAAGTACAGTGTATTGGACTGAAGAGGATCTACTGTTCTTGTCATTTTCCTATGCAGAGTTGAACTAGATATGCCCCGTGTGTTTAGAAAGCACATTTCTTTTGTTCTGAGCAAGTTCACTTTTCGGACACCATAGGAAACACAGTAGAGTAGAAGAGTGCTCTTTTCTCAAAAGCAGAGTGTGTTTCTTATAAGTCGAGCTAGCGTTTGTTTCCCAACCCTAAATGGAATTGAATCACATGCAGTTTCTGGTCCTACGAGTAAGAGTTGTTTCCTGGTAAGAAGAGTCACTATTGCGCTCCCATTGTCATACACAGGGCAAATAGCACTGGCGTTGGTTCCCAGCATGTACAGTGTATTGGACTGAAGAGGACCTACTGTTCTTTTCAGTTTTCTAAGCAGAGTTGAACTAGATATCGGCGTGTGTTGGAAGCACAGTTTTTTTGTTCTGAGCAAGCTCACTGTTATGGCCCTATAGGAAACAGAGTAGAGTAGAAGAGTGCTCTTTTCTCAAAATCAGAGTTTGTTTCTTGTAAGGCGAGCTAGCGTTTTTTTCCCAGTCCTAAATGGAGTTGAGTCACATGCAGTTTCTGGATCTATGAGCAAGAGTTGGTTTCTGGTAAGAAGAATCACTATTGAGCTCCCAGTGTCATACACAGGGCAAATAGCACTGGCGTTTGTTCTCAGCATGTACAGTGTATTGGACTGAAGAGGATCTACTGTTCTTTTCAGTTTCCAAGCAAAGTTGATCTAGATACGGCCGTGTGTGTTGGAAGCACAGTTCTTTTGTTCTGAGCAAGCTCACTGTTCTGGCCCTATAGGAAACACAGTAGAGTAGAAGAGTGCTCTTTTCTCAAAAGCAGAGTGTGTTTCTTGTAAGGCGAGCTAGCGTTTGTTTCCCAGTCATAAACGGAGTTGAATCACATGCAGTTTCTGGTCCTACAAGCAAGAGTTGATTTCTCGTAAGAAGAGTCACTATTGCGCTCCCTTTGACACACACAGTGCAAATGGCACTCGCGTCTGTTCCCAGCAATTACAGTGTATTAGAATGAAGAGGAGCTATTGTTCTTGTCAGTTTCCTAAGCAGAGTTGAACTAGATATGGCCAGTGTGTGTAGGAAGCACAGTTCTTTTGTTCTGAGCAAGCCCACTGTTCGGACCCCATAGGAAACACAGCAGAGTAGAAGAGTGCTCTTTTCTCAAAAGCAGAGTGTGTTTCTTGTAAGGCGAGCTAGCGTTTGTTTCCCAGTCCTAAATGGAGTTGAATCACATGCAGTTTTTGGTCCTACGAGCAAGAGTTGTTTTCTGGTAAGGAAAGTCATTATTGTGCTCCCATTGCCATACACAGTGCAAGTAGCACTCGTGTCTGTTTCCAGCAAGTACAGTGTATTGGACTGAAGAGGACCTACTGTTCTTTTCAGTTTTCTAAGCAGAGTTGAACTAGATATGGCCGTGTGTTGGAAGCACAGTTATTTTGTTCTTAGCAAGCTCACTGTTCTGGCCCTATAGGAAACAAAGTAGAGTAGAATAGTGCTCTTTTCTCAAAAGCAGAGTTTGTTTCTTGTAAGGCGAGCTAGCGTTTGTTTCCCAGTCCTAAATGGAGTTGAGTCACATGCAGTTTCTGGATCTACGAGCAAGAGTTGTTTTCTGGTAAGAAGAGTCACTATTGTGCTCCCATTGTCATACACAGGGCAAATACACTGGCGTCTGTTCCCAGCATGTACAGTGTATTGGACTGAAGAGGATCTACTGTTCTTTTCAGTTTCCTAAGCAGAGTTGAACAAGATATTGCCGTGTGTTGGAAGCACAGTTCTTTTGTTCTGAGCAAGCTCACTGTTCTGGCCCTATAAGAAACACAGTAGAGTAGAAGAGTGCACTTTTCTCAAAAGCACAGTGTGTTTCTTGTAAGGCGAGCTAGCGTTTGTTTCCCAGTCCTAAGTGGAGGTGAGTCACATGCAGTTTGTGGTCCTATGAGCAAGAGTTGTTTTCTGGTATGAAGAGTCACTATTGAGCTCCTATTGCCATTCACAGTGCAAAAAGCACTCGCATCTGTTCCCAGCAAGTACAGTGTATTGTACTAACAAAGAGCTACTGTTCTTGTCACTTTCCTAAGCAGAGTTGAACTAGATATGGCCCGTGTGTGCAGGAAGCACAGTTTTTTTCTTCTGAGCAAGCTCACTGTCCTGGCCCTATAGGAAACACAGTAGAGTAGAAGAGTGCTCTTTTCACAAAAGCAGCGTGTGTTTCTTGTGAGGCGAGCTAGTGTTTGTTTCCTAGTCCTAAATGGAGTTGAATCACATGCAGTTTCTGGTCCTATGACCAAGAGTTGTTTTCTGGTAAGAAGAGTCACTATTGCGCGTCCATTTTCATACACAGGGCAAGTAGCACTGGCATCTGTTCCCAGCATATGCAGTGTATTGGACAGAAGAGGAGATACTGTTCTTGTCAGTTTCCTAAGCAGAATTGAACTAGATATTGCCGTGTGTGTAGGAAGCACAGTTCTTTTGTTCTGAGCAAGCACTCTGTTCTGGCCATATAGGAAACACAGTAACGTAGAAGAGTGCTTTTTTCTCAAAAGCAGAGTGTGTTTCTTGTAAGGAGATCTAGCGTTTGTTACCCAGTCCTAAATGTAGTTGAACCACATGCAGTTTTTGGTCCTACGAGCAAGAGTTGTTTTCTGGTAAGGAAAGTAATTATTGCGCTCCCATTGCCATACACATTGCAAATAGCACTCGCGTCTGTTTCCATCAAGTACAGTGTATTGGACTGAAGAGGACCTACTGTTCTTTTCAGTTTTCTAAGCAGAGTTGAACTAGATATGGCGCGTGTATGTAGGAAGCACAGTTCTTTTGTTCTGAGCAAGCTCACTGTTATGGCCCTATAGGAAACACAGTAGAGTAGAAGAGTGCTCTTTACTCAAAAGCAGAGTGTGTCTCTTGTAAGGCGAGCTAGCGTTTGTTTCCCAGTCCTAAATGGAGTTGAGTCACATGCAGTTTCTGGTCCTAAGAGCAAGAGTTCTTTTCTGGTAAGAAGAGTCACTAATGCACTCCCATTGCCATACATAGTGCAAATAGCACTCGCTTCTGTTTCCAGCAAGTACAGTGTATTGGACTGAAGAGGATCTACTGTTCTTGTCATTTTCCTATGCAGAGTTGAACTAGATATGCCCCGTGTGTTTAGAAAGCACATTTCTTTTGTTCTGAGCAAGTTCACTTTTCGGACACCATAGGAAACACAGTAGAGTAGAAGAGTGCTCTTTTCTCAAAAGCAGAGTGTGTTTCTTATAAGTCGAGCTAGCGTTTGTTTCCCAACCCTAAATGGAATTGAATCACATGCAGTTTCTGGTCCTACGAGTAAGAGTTGTTTCCTGGTAAGAAGAGTCACTATTGCGCTCCCATTGTCATACACAGGGCAAATAGCACTGGCGTTGGTTCCCAGCATGTACAGTGTATTGGACTGAAGAGGACCTACTGCTCTTTTCAGTTTTCTAAGCAGAGTTGAACTAGATATCGGCGTGTGTTGGAAGCACAGTTCTTTTGTTCTGAGCAAGCTCACTGTTATGGCCCTATAGGAAACAAAGTAGAGTAGAATAGTGCTCTTTTCTCAAAAGCAGAGTTTGTTTCTTGTAAGGCGAGCTAGCGTTTGTTTCCCAGTCCTAAATGGAGTTGAGTCACATGCAGTTTCTGGATCTACGAGCAAGAGTTGTTTTCTGGTAAGAAGAGTCACTATTGTGCTCCCATTGTCATACACAGGGCAAATACACTGGCGTCTGTTCCCAGCATGTACAGTCTATTGGACTGAAGAGGATCTACTGTTCTTTTCAGTTTCCTAAGCAGAGTTGAACAAGATATTGCCGTGTGTTGGAAGCACAGTTCTTTTGTTCTGAGCAAGCTCACTGTTCTGGCCCTATAAGAAACACAGTAGAGTAGAAGAGTGCACTTTTCTCAAAAGCACAGTGTGTTTCTTGTAAGGCGAGCTAGCGTTTGTTTCCCAGTCCTAAGTGGAGGTGAGTCACATGCAGTTTGTGGTCCTATGAGCAAGAGTTGTTTTCTGGTATGAAGAGTCACTATTGAGCTCCTATTGCCATTCACAGTGCAAAAAGCACTCGCATCTGTTCCCAGCAAGTACAGTGTATTGTACTAACAAAGAGCTACTGTTCTTGTCACTTTCCTAAGCAGAGTTGAACTAGATATGGCCCGTGTGTGCAGGAAGCACAGTTTTTTTCTTCTGAGCAAGCTCACTGTCCTGGCCCTATAGGAAACACAGTAGAGTAGAAGAGTGCTCTTTTCACAAAAGCAGCGTGTGTTTCTTGTGAGGCGAGCTAGTGTTTGTTTCCTAGTCCTAAATGGAGTTGAATCACATGCAGTTTCTGGTCCTATGACCAAGAGTTGTTTTCTGGTAAGAAGAGTCACTATTGCGCGTCCATTTTCATACACAGGGCAAGTAGCACTGGCATCTGTTCCCAGCATATGCAGTGTATTGGACAGAAGAGGAGATTCTGTTCTTGTCAGTTTCCTAAGCAGAATTGAACTAGATATTGCCGTGTGTGTAGGAAGCACAGTTCTTTTGTTCTGAGCAAGCACTCTGTTCTGGCCATATAGGAAACACAGTAACGTAGAAGAGTGCTTTTTTCTCAAAAGCAGAGTGTGTTTCTTGTAAGGAGATCTAGCGTTTGTTACCCAGTCCTAAATGTAGTTGAACCACATGCAGTTTTTGGTCCTACGAGCAAGAGTTGTTTTCTGGTAAGGAAAGTAATTATTGCGCTCCCATTGCCATACACATTGCAAATAGCACTCGCGTCTGTTTCCATCAAGTACAGTGTATTGGACTGAAGAGGACCTACTGTTCTTTTCAGTTTTCTAAGCAGAGTTGAACTAGATATGGCGCGTGTATGTAGGAAGCACAGTTCTTTTGTTCTGAGCAAGCTCACTGTTATGGCCCTATAGGAAACACAGTAGAGTAGAAGAGTGCTCTTTACTCAAAAGCAGAGTGTGTCTCTTGTAAGGCGAGCTAGCGTTTGTTTCCCAGTCCTAAATGGAGTTGAGTCACATGCAGTTTCTGGTCCTAAGAGCAAGAGTTCTTTTCTGGTAAGAAGAGTCACTAATGCACTCCCATTGCCATACATAGTGCAAATAGCACTCGCTTCTGTTTCCAGCAAGTACAGTGTATTGGACTGAAGAGGATCTACTGTTCTTGTCATTTTCCTATGCAGAGTTGAACTAGATATGCCCCGTGTGTTTAGAAAGCACATTTCTTTTGTTCTGAGCAAGTTCACTTTTCGGACACCATAGGAAACACAGTAGAGTAGAAGAGTGCTCTTTTCTCAAAAGCAGAGTGTGTTTCTTATAAGTCGAGCTAGCGTTTGTTTCCCAACCCTAAATGGAATTGAATCACATGCAGTTTCTGGTCCTACGAGTAAGAGTTGTTTCCTGGTAAGAAGAGTCACTATTGCGCTCCCATTGTCATACACAGGGCAAATAGCACTGGCGTTGGTTCCCAGCATGTACAGTGTATTGGACTGAAGAGGACCTACTGCTCTTTTCAGTTTTCTAAGCAGAGTTGAACTAGATATCGGCGTGTGTTGGAAGCACAGTTCTTTTGTTCTGAGCAAGCTCACTGTTATGGCCCTATAGGAAACAGAGTAGAGTAGAAGAGTGCTCTTTTCTCAAAATCAGAGTGTGTTTCTTGTAAGGCGAGCTAGCGTTTTTTTCCCAGTCCTAAATGGAGTTGAGTCACATGCAGTTTCTGGATCTATGAGCAAGAGTTGGTTTCTGGTAAGAAGAATCACTATTGAGCTCCCAGTGTCATACACAGGGCAAATAGCACTGGCGTTTGTTCTCAGCATGTACAGTGTATTGGACTGAAGAGGATCTACTGTTCTTTTCAGTTTCCAAGCAAAGTTGATCTAGATACGGCCGTGTGTGTTGGAAGCACAGTTCTTTTGTTCTGAGCAAGCTCACTGTTCTGGCCCTATAGGAAACACAGTAGAGTAGAAGAGTGCTCTTTTCTCAAAAGCAGAGTGTGTTTCTTGTAAGGCGAGCTAGCGTTTGTTTCCCAGTCATAAACGGAGTTGAATCACATGCAGTTTCTGGTCCTACAAGCAAGAGTTGTTTTCTCGTAAGAAGAGTCACTATTGCGCTCCCTTTGACACACACAGTGCAAATAGCACTCGCGTCTGTTCCCAGCAATTACAGTGTATTAGAATGAAGAGGAGCTATTGTTCTTGTCAGTTTCCTAAGCAGAGTTGAACTAGATATGGCCAGTGTGTGTAGGAAGCACAGTTCTTTTGTTCTGAGCAAGCCCACTGTTCGGACCCCATAGGAAACACAGCAGAGTAGAAGAGTGCTCTTTTCTCAAAAGCAGAGTGTGTTTCTTGTAAGGCGAGCTAGCGTTTGTTTCCCAGTCCTAAATGGAGTTGAATCACATGCAGTTTTTGGTCCTACGAGCAAGAGTTGTTTTCTAGTAAGGAAAGTCATTATTGCGCTCCCATTGCCATACACAGTGCAAGTAGCACTCGTGTCTGTTTCCAGCAAGTACAGTGTATTGAACTGAAGAGGAGGTACTGTTCTTGTGAGTTTCCTAAGCAGAGTTAAACTAGATATGGCCAGTGTGTGTAGGAAGCACATTCCTTTTGTTCTGAGCAAGCTCACTGTTCGGACCCCATAGGAAACACAGTAGAGTAGAAGAGTGCTCTTTTCTCAAAAGCAGAGTGTGTTTCTTGTAAGTCGAGCTAGTGTTTGTTTCCCAGTCCTAAATGGAGTTGAGTCACATGCAGATTCTGGTCCTACGAGCAAGAGTTGTTTTCTGGTAAGAAGAGTCACTATTGTGCCCCCATTGCCATACTCAGTGCAAATAGCACTCGCTTCTGGTTCCAGCAATTACAGTGTATTGGACTGAAGAGGATCTACTGTTCTTGTCATTTTCCTATGCAGAGTTGAACTAGATATGGCCCGTGTGTGTAGGAAGCACATTTCTTTTGTTCTGAGCAAGCTCATTGTTCGGAAACCATAGGAAACACAGTAGAGTAGAAGAGTGCTCTTTTCACAAAAGCAGAGTGTGTTTCTTATAAGGCGAGCTAGCGTTTGTTTCCCAACCCTAAATGGAGTTGAATCACATGCAGTTTCTGGTCCTACGAGTAAGAGTTGTTTCCTGGTAAGAAGAGTCACTACTGCGCTCCCATTGTCATACACAGGGCAAATAGCACTGGCTTCGGTTCCCAGCATGTACAGTGTATTGAACTGAAGAGGACCTACTGCTCTTTTCAGTTTTCTAAGCAGAGTTGAACTAGATATGGCCGTGTGTTGGAAGCACAGTTCTTTTGTTCTGAGCAAGCTCACTGTTCTGGCCCTATAGGAAACACAGTAGAGTAGAAGAGTGCTCTTTTCTCAAATGCAGAGTTTGTTTCTTGTAAAGCGAGCTAGCGTTTGTTTCCAAGTCTTAAATGTAGTTGAGTCACATGCAGTTTCTGGATCTACGAGCAAGAGTTGTTTTCTGGTAAGAAGAATCACTATTGAGCTTCCATTGCCATACACAGTGCAAATAGCTCTCGCGTCTCTTCCCAGCAAGTACAGTGTATTGGACTGAAGAGGATCTACTGTTCTTGTCATTTTCCTATCTAGAGTTGAACTAGATATGGCCCATGTGTGTAGGAAGCACAGTTCTTTTGTTCTGAGCAAGCTCACTGTTCGGACCCCATAGGAAACACAGTAGAGTAGAAGAGGGCTCTTTTCTCAAAAGCAGAGTGTGATTCTTGTAATGCGAGCTAGTGTTTGTTTTCCAGTCAGAAATGGAGTTGAATCCCATGCATTTTCTGGTCCTATGAGCAAGAGTTGTTTTCTGGTAAGAATAGTCACTATTGAGCTCCCATTGCCAAACACAGTGTAAATAGCACTCGCGTCTGTTCCCAGCAAGTACAGTGTATTGGACTTAAGAGGAGCTTCTGTTCTTCTAAGTTTCCTAAGCAGAGTTGAACTAGATATGGCCCTTGTGTGTACGAAGCACAGTTCTTTTGTTTTGAGCAAGCTCACTGTTTGGACACCATAAGAAACACAGTAGCATAGAAGAGTGCTCTTTTCTCAAAAGCAGAGTGTGTTTCTTGTAAGGAGATCTAACGTTTGTTTCCCAGTCCTAAATGTAGTTGAATCACATGCAGTTTTTGGTCCTACGAGCAAGAGTTGTTTTCTGGTAAGGAAAGTAATTATTGCGCTCCCATTGCCAAACACATTGCAAATAGCACTCGCGTCTGTTTCCATCAAGTACAGTGTATTGGACTGAAGAGGACCTACTGTTCTTTTCAGTTTTCTAAGCAGAGTTGAACTAGATATGGCCGTGTGTTGGAAGCACAGTTATTTTGTTCTTAGCAAGCTCACTGTTCTGGCCCTATAGGAAACACAGTAGAGTAGAATAGTGCTCTTTTCTCAAAAGCAGAGTTTGTTTCTTGTAAGGCGAGCTAGTGTTTGTTTCCCAGTCCTAAATGGAGTTGAGTCACATGCAGTTTCTGGATCTACGAGCAAGAGTTGTTTTCTGGTAAGAAGAGTCACTATTGTGCTCCCATTGTCATACACAGGGCAAATACACTGGCGTCTGTTCCCAGCATGTACAGTGTATTGGACTGAAGAGGATCTACTGTTCTTTTCAGTTTCCTAAGCAGAGTTGAACAAGATATTGCCATGTGTTGGAAGCACAGTTCTTTTGTTCTGAGCAAGCTCACTGTTCTGGCCCTATAAGAAACACAGTAGAGTAGAAGAGTGCACTTTTCTCAAAAGCACAGTGTGTTTCTTGTAAGGCGAGCTAGCGTTTGTTTCCCAGTCCTAAGTGGAGGTGAGTCACATGCAGTTTGTGGTCCTATGAGCAAGAGTTGTTTTCTGGTATGAAGAGTCACTATTGAGCTCCTATTGCCATTCACAGTGCAAAAAGCACTCGCATCTGTTCCCAGCAAGTACAGTGTATTGTACTAACAAAGAGCTACTGTTCTTGTCAGTTTCCTAAGCAGAGTTGAACTAGATATGGCCCGTGTGTGCAGGAAGCACAGTTTTTTTCTTCTGAGCAAGCTCACTGTCCTGGCCCTATAGGAAACACAGTAGAGTAGAAGAGTGCTCTTTTCACAAAAGCAGCGTGTGTTTCTTGTGAGGCAAGCTAGTGTTTGTTTCCTAGTCCTAAATGGAGTTGAATCACATGCAGTTTCTGGTCCTATGACCAAGAGTTGTTTTCTGGTAAGAAGAGTCACTATTGCGCGTCCATTTTCATACACAGGGCAAGTAGCACTGGCATCTGTTCCCAGCATATACAGTGTATTGGACAGAAGAGGAGATACTGTTCTTGTCAGTTTCCTAAGCAGAATTCAACTAGATATTGCCTGTGTGTGTAGTAAGCACAGTTCTTTTGTTCTGAGCAAGCACTCTGTTCTGGCCATATAGGAAACACAGTAGAGTAGAAGAGTGCTCTTTTCTCAAAATCAGAGTTTGTTTCTTGTAAGGCGAGCTAGCGTTTTTTTCCCAGTCCTAAATGGAGTTGAGTCACATGCAGTTTCTGGATCTATGAGCAAGAGTTGGTTTCTGGTAAGAAGAATCACTATTGAGCTCCCAGTGTCATACACAGGGCAAATAGCACTGGCGTTTGTTCTCAGCATGTACAGTGTATTGGACTGAAGAGGATCTACTGTTCTTTTCAGTTTCCAAGCAAAGTTGATCTAGATACGGCCGTGTGTGTTGGAAGCACAGTTCTTTTGTTCTGAGCAAGCTCACTGTTCTGGCCCTATAGGAAACACAGTAGAGTAGAAGAGTGCTCTTTTCTCAAAAGCAGAGTGTGTTTCTTGTAAGGCGAGCTAGCGTTTGTTTCCCAGTCATAAACGGAGTTGAATCACATGCAGTTTCTGGTCCTACAAGCAAGAGTTGTTTTCTCGTAAGAAGAGTCACTATTGCGCTCCCTTTGACACACACAGTGCAAATAGCACTCGCGTCTGTTCCCAGCAATTACAGTGTATTAGAATGAAGAGGAGCTATTGTTCTTGTCAGTTTCCTAAGCAGAGTTGAACTAGATATGGCCAATGTGTGTAGGAAGCACAGTTCTTTTGTTCTGAGCAAGCCCACTGTTCGGACCCCATAGGAAACACAGCAGAGTAGAAGAGTGCTCTTTTCTCAAAAGCAGAGTGTGTTTCTTGTAAGGCGAGCTAGTGTTTGTTTCCCAGTCCTAAATGGAGTTGAATCACATGCAGTTTTTGGTCCTACGAGCAAGAGTTGTTTTCTGGTAAGGAAAGACATTATTGCGCTCCCATTGCCATACACAGTGCAAGTAGCACTCGTGTCTGTTTCCAGCAAGTACAGTGTATTGAACTGAAGAGGAGGTACTGTTCTTGTGAGTTTCCTAAGCAGAGTTAAACTAGATATGGCCAGTGTGTGTAGGAAGCACATTCCTTTTGTTCTGAGCAAGCTCACTGTTCGGACCCCATAGGAAACACAGTAGAGTAGAAGAGTGCTCTTTTCTCAAAAGCAGAGTGTGTTTCTTGTAAGTCGAGCTAGTGTTTGTTTCCCAGTCCTAAATGGAGTTGAGTCACTTGCAGTTTCTGGTCCTACGAGCAAGAGTTGTTTTCTGGTAAGAAGAGTCACTATTGCGCTCCCATTGCCACACTCAGTGCAAATAGCACTCGCTTCTGGTTCCAGCAATTACAGTGTATTGGACTGAAGAGGATCTACTGTTCTTGTCATTTTCCTATGCAGAGTTGAACTAGATATGGCCCGTGTGTGTAGGAAGCACATTTCTTTTGTTCTGAGCAAGCTCATTGTTCGGAAACCATAGGAAACACAGTAGAGTAGAAGAGTGCTCTTTTCTCAAAAGCAGAGTGTGTTTCTTGTAAGGCGAGCAAGCGTTTGTTTCCCAGTCCTAAATGGAGTTGAATCACATGCAGTTTCTGGTCCTATGACCAAGAGTTGTTTTCTGGTAAGAAGAGTCACTATTGCGCGTCCATTGTCATACACAGGGCAAATAGCACTGGCATCTGTTCCCAGCATGTACAGTGTATTGGACTGAAGAGAATCTACTGTTCTTGTCAGTTTCCTAAGCAGAATTGAACTAGATATGGCCGTGTGTGTAGGAAGCACAGTTCTTTTGTTCTGAGCAAGCTCTCTGTTCTGGCCATATAGGAAACACAGTAGCGTAGAAGAGTGCTCTTTTCTCAAAAGCACAGTGTCTTTCTTGTAAGGCGAACTAGTATTTGTTTCCCAGTCCTAAATGGAGTTGAGTCACATGCAGTTTCTGGTTATACGAGCAAGAGTTGTTTTCTGGTAAGAAGAGTCACTATTGCGCTCCCATTGTCATACACAGGGCAAATAGCACTGGCGTCTGTTCCCAGCACGTACAGTGTATTGGACTGAAGAGGATCTACTGTTCTTGTCAGTTTCCTAAGCAGAAATGAACTAGATATGGCACGTGTGTGTAGGAAGCACAGTTCTTTTGTTCTGAGCAAGCTCACTGTTCTGGCACTATAGGAAACACAGTAGAGTAGAACAGGGCTCTTTTCTCAAAAGCAGAGTGTGTTTCTTGTAAGGCGAGCTAGCGTTTGTTTCCCAGTAAGAAATGGAGTTGAAGCACAATCAGTTTTTGGTCCTAAGAGCAAGAGGTGTTTTCTGGTAAGGAAAGTCACAATTGTGCTCCCATTGCCATGCACAGTGCAAATAGCACGCGCGTCTGTTCCCAGCAAGTACAGTGTATTGGACTGAAGAGGAGCTACTGTTCTTGTCAGTTTCCTAAGCAGAGTTGAACTAGATATGGCCCGTGTGTGTAGGAAGCACAGTTCTTTTGTTCTGAGCAAGCTCACTGTTTGGACCCCATAGGAAACACTGTTGAGTAGAAGAGTGCTCTTTTCTCAAAAGCAGTGTGTGTTAATTTTAAGGCGAGCTAGCGTTTGTTTCCCAGTACTAAATGGAATTGAATCACATGCAGTTTCTATCCTACAAGCAAGAGTTGTTTTCTGGTAAGGAATATCATTATTGCGCTCCCATTGCTAATCACAGGGCAAACAGCATTCACGTCTGTTCCCCAGCAAGTACTGTGTATTGGACTGAAGAGTAGCTACTTTTCTTGTCAGTTTCCTAAGCAGAGTTGAACTAGATATGGCCCCTGTGTGTAGGAAGCACAGTTCTTTTGTTCTGAGCAAGTTCACTGTTCTGGCCCTATAGGAAACACAGTAGAGTAGAAGAGTGCTCTTTTCTCAAAAGCAGAGTGTGTCCCTTGTAAGGCGAGCTAGAGTTTGTTTCCCAGTCCTAAATGGAGTTGAATCACATGCAGTTTTTGGTGCTACGAGGAAGAGTAGTTTTCTGGTAAGGAAAGTCACTATTGCGTTCCCATTGCCTTACACAGTAAAAATAGCACTCGCGTCTGTTCCCAGCAAGTACAGTGTATTGGATTGAAGAGGAGCTACTGTTCTTGTCAGTTTCCTAAGCAGAGTTGAACTAGATATGGCCCGTGTGTGTAGGAAGCACAGTTCTTTTGTTCTGAGCAAGCTCACAGTTCGGACCCCATAGGAAACACAGTAGACTAGAAGAGTGCTCATTTCTCAAAAGCAGAGTGTGTTTCTTGTAAGGCGAGCTAGTGTTTGTTTCCCAGTCCTAAATGGAGTTCAGTCACATGCAGTTTCTGTTCCTACGAGCAAGAGTTGTTTTCTGGTAAGAAGAGCCACTATTGCGCTCCCATTGTCAAACACAGGGCAAATAGCACTGGTGTCTGTTCCCCAGCATGTACAGTGAATTGGACTGAATAGGATTTACTGTTCTTGTTCAGATTCCTAAGCAGAAATGAACTAGATATGGCACGTGTGTGTAGGAAGCACATTCCTTTTGTTCTGAGCAAGCTCACTGTTCTGGCCCTATAGGAAACACAGTAGAGTAGAAGAGTGCTCTTTTCTCAAAAGCAGAGTGTGTTTCTTGTAAGGAGTGCTAGCATTTGTTTCCCAGTCCTAAATGGAGTTGAATCACATGCAGTTTCTGGTCCTACGAGCAAGAGTTTTTTTCTGGTAAGAAGAGTCACTATTGCGCTCCCATTGTCATACACAGGGCAGATAGCACTGGCGTCTGTTCCCAGCATGTACAGTGTATTGGACTGAAGAGGATCTACTGTTCTCATCAGTTTCCTAAGCAGAGTTGAACTAGATATGGCCCGTGTGTGTAGGAAGCACAGTTCTTTTATCTGAGCAAGCTCTCAGTCCGGACCCCATAGGAAACACAGTAGACTAGAAGAGTGCTCTTTTCTCAAAAGCAGAGTGTGTTTCTTGTAAGGCGAGCTAGTGTTTGTTTCCCAGTCCTAAATGGAGTTGAGTCACATGCAGTTTCTGGTTATATGAGCAAGAGTTGTTTTCTGGTAAGAAGAGTCACTATTGCGCTCCCATTGTCATACACACGGCAAATAGCACTGGCGTCTGTTCCCAGCATGTACAGTGTATTGGACTGAAGAGGATCTACTGTTCTTGTCAGTTTCCTAAGCAGAAATGAACTAGATATGGCACGTGTGTGTAGGAAGCACAGTTCTTTTGTTTTGAGCAAGCTCACTGTTCTGGCCCAGTAGGAAACACAGTAGAGTAGTAGAGTGCTCTTTTATCAAAAGCAGAGTGTGTTTATTGTAAGGCGAGCTAGCCTTGGTTTCGCAGTCAGAAATGGAGTTGAATTACATGCAGTTTCTGGTCCTACGAGCAAGAGTTGTTTTCTGTTAAGAAGTGTCACTATTGCGCTCCCATTGCCATACACACTGCAAATAGCACTCGCGTCTGTTCCCAGCAAGTACAGTATATTGGACTGAAGAGGAGCTACTGTTCTTGTCAGTTTCCTAAGCAGAGTTGAACTAGATATGGCCTGTGTGTGTAGGAAGCACAGTTCTTTTGTTCTGAGCAAGCTCACTGTTAGGACCCCATAGGAAACACAGTAGACTAGAAGAGTGCTCTTTTCTCAAAAGCAGAGTTTGTTTCTTGTAAGGTGAACTAGTGTTTGTTTCCCAGTCCTAAATGGAGTTGAGAAACATGCAGTTTCTGGTTACATGAGCAAGAGTTGTTTTCTGGTAAGAAGAGTCACTATTGCGCTCCCATTGTCATACACACGGCAAATAGCACTGGCGTCTGTTCCCAGCATGTACAGTGTATTGGACTGAAGAGGATCTTCTGTTCTTGTCAGTTTCCTAAGCAGAAATGAACTAGATATGGCACGTGTGTGTAGGAAGCACAGTTCTTTTGTTTTGAGCAAGCTCACTGTTCTGGCCCTGTAGGTAACACAGTAGATTAGTAGAGTGCTCTTTTCTCAAAAGCAGAGTGTGTTTCTTGTAAGGCGAGCTAGCGTTTGTTTCCCAGTCTTAAATGGAGTTGAGTCACATGCAGTTTCTGGTCGTATGAGCATCAGTTGTTTTCTGGTAAGAAGAGTCACTATTGTGCTCCCATTGCCTTACGCAGTGGAAATAGCACTCGCGTCTGTTCCCAGCAAGTACAATGTATTGGACTGAAGAGGAGCAAATGTGCTTGTCAGTTTCCTAAGCAGAGTTGAACTAGATATGGCCCGTGTGTGTAGGAAGCACAGTTCTTTTGTTCTGAGCAAGCTCACTGTTCGGACCCCATAGGAAACACAGTAGAGTAAAAGAGTGCCCTTTTCTCAAAAGCAGAGTGTGTTTCTTGTAAGGCGAGCTAGCATTTGTTTCCCAGTCCTAAATAGAGTTGAATCCCATGCAGTTTCTGGTCCTACGAGCAAGAGTTGTTTTCTGGTAAGAAGAGTCACTATTGCGCTCTCATTGCCATACACACTGCAAATAGCACTCGCATCTGTTCACAGCAAGTACAGTATATTGGACTGAAGAGGAGCTACTGTTCTTGTCAGTTTCCTAAGCAGAGTTGAACTAGATATGGCCTGTGTGTGTAGGAAGCACAGTTCTTTTGTTCTGAGCAAGCTCACTGTTCGAACCCCACAGGAAACACAGTAGAGTAGAAGAGTGCTCTTTTCTCAAAAGCATAGTGTGTCTCTTGTAAGGCGAGCTAGTGTTTGTTTCCCAGTCCTAAATGGAATTCAGTCACATGCAGTTTCTGGTCCTATGAGCAAGAGTTGTTTTCTGGTAAGAAGAGCCACTATTGCGCTCCCATTGTCATACACAGGGCAAATAGCACTGGCGTCTGTTCCCAGCATGTACAATGAATTGGACTGAAGAGGATCTACTGTTCATGTCAGTTTCCTAAGCAGAAATGACTAGATATGGCCCGTGTGTGTAGGAAGCACAGTTCTTTTGTTCTGAGCAAGCTCACTATTCTGGCCCTATAGGAAACACAGTAGAGTAGAAGAGTGCTCTTTTCTCAATAGCAGAGTGTGTCTCTTGTAAGGCGAGCTAGAGTTTGTTTCCCAGTCCTAAATGGAGTTGAATCACATGCAGTGTTTGGTCCTACAAGGAAGAGTAGTTTTCTGGTAAGGAAAGTCCTTATTGCGTTCCCATTGCCTTACAGAAAAAATAGCACTAACGTCTGTTCCCAGCAAGTACACTGTATTGGTTTGAAGAGGAGCTACTGTTCTTGTCAGTTTCCTAAGCAAAGTTGAACTAGATATGGCCCGTGTGTGTAGGAAGCACAGTTCTTTTGTTCTGAGCAAGCTCACTGTTCTGGCCCTATAGGAAACACAGTACAGTAGAAGAGTGTTCTTTTCTCAAAAGCAGAGTGTGTTTATTGTAAGGCGAGCTAGCGTTTGTTTCCCAGTCAGAAATGGAGTTGAATTACATGCAGATTCTGGCCCTACGAGCAAGAGTTGCTTTCTTGTAAGAAGAGTCACAATTGTGCTCCCATTGTCATACACAGGGCAAATAGCACAGGTGTCTGTTCCCAGCAATACAGTGTATTGGACTGAAGAGGAGCTACTGTTCTGTCAGTTTCCTAAGCAGAGTTGAACTAGATATGGTCCGTGTGTGTAGGAAGCACAGTTCTTTTGTTCTGAGCAAGCTCACTGTTCGGACCCCATAGGAAACACATTAGACTAGAAGAGTGCTCTTTTCTCAAAAGCAGAGTGTGTTTCTTGTAAGGCGAGCTAGTGTTTGTTTCCCAGTCCTAAATGGAATTCAGTCACATGCAGTTTCTGGTCCTACGAGCAAGAGTTGTTTTCTGGTAAGAAGAGCCACTATTGCACTCCCATTGTCATACACAGGGCAAATAGCACTGGCGTCTGTTCCCAGCATGTACAGTGAATTGGACTGAAGAGGATCTACTGTTCTTGTCAGTTTCCTAAGCAGAAATGACTAGATATGGCACGTGTGTGTAGGAAGCACAGTTCTTTTGTTTTGAGCAAGCTCACTGTTCTGGCCCTGTAGGAAACACAGTAGAGTAGTAGAGTGCTCTTTTCTCAAAAGCAGAGTGTGTTTCTTGTAAGGCGAGAGAGCGTTTGTTTCAAAGTCTTAAATGGATTTGAGTCACATGCAGTTTCTGGTCGTATGACCATGAGTTGGTTTTTGGTAAGAAGAGTCACTGTTGTGCTCCCATTGCCATACACAGTGGAAATAGCACTCGCGTCTGTTCCCAGCAATTACAATGTATTGGACTGAAGAGGAGCAAATGTATTTGTCAGTTTCCTAAACAAAGTTGAACAAGATATGGCCCGTGGGTGTAGGAAGCACAGTTCTTTTGTTCTGAGCAAGCTCACTGTTCGGACCCCATAGGAAACACAGTAGACTAGAAGAGTGCTCTTTTCTCAAAAGCAGAGTGTGTTTCTTGTAAGGCGAACTAGTGTTTGTTTCCGAGTCCTAATTGGAGTTGAGTCACATGCAGTTTCTGGTTATACGAGCAAGAGTTGTTTTCTGGTAAGAAGAGTCACTATTGTGCTCACATTGTCATACACAGGGCAAATAGCACTGGCGTATGTTCCCAGCATGTACAGTGTATTGGACTGAAGAGGATCTACTGTTCTTGTCAGTTTCTCAGCAGAAATGAACTAGATATGGCACGTGTGTGTAGGAAGCACAGTTCTTTTGTTTTGAGCAAGCTCACTGTTCTGGCCCTGTAGGAAACACAGTAGAGTAGTAGAGTGCTCTTTTCTCAAAAGCAGAGTGTGTTTCTTGTAAGGCGAGCTAGCATTTGTTTTTCAGTCCTAAATGGAGTTGATTCACATGCAGTTTCTGGTCCTAGGATCAAGAGTTGTTTTCTGGTAAGGAAAGTCACTATAGCGCTCCCATTGCCATACACTGTGCAAATAGCTTTCGCGTCTTGTCCCAGCAAGTACAGTGTATTGGACTGAAGAGGAGCTACTGTTCTTGTCAGTTTCCTAAACACAGTTGAACTATATATGGCCCGTGTGTGTAGGAAGCACAGTTCTTTTGTTCTGAGCAAGCTCACTATTCTGGCCCTATAGGAAACACAGTAGAGTAGAAGAGTGCTCTTTTCTCAAAAGCAGAGTGTGTTTCTTGGAAGGCGAGCTAGAGTTTGTTTCCCAGTCCTAAATGGAGTTGAATCACACGCAGTTTTTGGTACTATGAGGAAGAGTAGTTTTTTGGTAAGGAAAGTCACTATTGCGTTCCCATTGCCTTACCAGTAAAAATAGCACTCACGTCTGTTCCCAGCAAGTACACTGTATTGGGTTAAAGAGGAGCTACTGTTCTTGTCAGTTTCCTAAGCAGAGTTGAACTAGATATGGCCCGTGTGTGTAGGAAGCACAGTTCTTTTGTTCTGAGCAAGCTCACTGTTCTGGCCCTGTAGGTAACACAGTAGATTAGTAGAGTGCTCTTTTCTCAAAAGCAGAGTGTGTTTCTTGTAAGGCGAGCTAGCTTTTGTTTCCCAGTCTTAAATAGAGTTGAGTCACATGCAGTTTCTGGTCGTATGAGCATGAGTTGTTTTCTGGTAAGAAGAGTCACTATTGTGCTCCCATTGTCATACACAGGGCAGATAGCCCTGGTGTCTGTTCCCAGCATGTACAGTGTATTGGACTGAAGAGGATCTACTGTTCTCATCAGTTTCCTAAGCAGAGTTGAACTAGATATGGCCCGTGTGTGTAGGAAGCACAGTTCTTTTGTTCTGAGCAAGCTCACTGTTCTGGCCCTATAGGAAACACAGTAGAGTAGAAGAGTGCTCTTTTCTCAAAAGCAGAGTGTGTTTCTTGTAAGGAGAGCTAGCGTTTGTTTCCCAGTCCTGAATGGAGTTGAGTCACATGCAGTTTCTGGTTATACGAGCAAGAGTTGTTTTCTGGTAAGAAGAGTCACTATTGCGCTCCCATTGTCATACACATGGCAAATAGCACTGGCGTCTGTTTCCAGCATGTACAGTGAATTGGATTGAAGAGGATCTACTGTTCTTGTCAGTTTCCTAAGCAGAAATGAACTAGATATGGCACATGTGTGTAGGAAGCACAGTTCTTTTGTTTTGAGCAAGCTCACTCTTCTGGCCCTGTAGGAAACACAGTAGAGTAGTAGAGTGCTCTTTTCTCAAAAGCAGAGTGTGTTTCTTGTAAGGTGAGCTAGCGTTTGTTTCCCAGTATTAAATGGAGTTGCGTCACATGCAGTTTCTGGTCCTATGAGCATGAGTTGTTTTCTGGTAAGAAGAGACACTATTGTGCTCCCATTGCCATACACAGTGGAAATAGCACTTGCGTCTGTTCCCAGCAATTACAATGTATTGGACTGAAGAGGAGCAAATGTTCTTGTCAGTTTCCTAAGCAGAATTGAACTAGATATGGAAGTGTGTAGGAAGCACAGTTCTTTAGTTCTGAGCCAACTCACTATTCTGGCCCTAAAGGAAACACAGTAGCGTAGAAGAGTGCTCTTTTCTCAAAAGCACAGTGTCTTTCTTGTAAGGCGAACTAGTATTTGTTTCCCAGTCCTAAATGGAGTTGAGTCACATGCAGTTTCTGGTTATACGAGCAAGAGTTGTTTTCTGGTAAGAAGAGTCACTATTGCGCTCCCATTGTCATACACAGGGCAAATAGCACTGGCGTCTGTTCCCAGCACGTACAGTGTATTGGACTGAAGAGGATCTACTGTTCTTGTCAGTTTCCTAAGCAGAAATGAACTAGATATGGCACGTGTGTGTAGGAAGCACAGTTCTTTTGTTCTGAGCAAGCTCACTGTTCTGGCACTATAGGAAACACAGTAGAGTAGAACAGGGCTCTTTTCTCAAAAGCAGAGTGTGTTTCTTGTAAGGCGAGCTAGCGTTTGTTTCCCAGTACTAAATGGAATTGAATCACATGCAGTTTCTATCCTACAAGCAAGAGTTGTTTTCTGGTAAGGAATATCACTATTGCGCTCCCATTGCTATTCACAGGGCAAACAGCATTCACGTCTGTTCCCAGCAAGTACTGTGTATTGGACTGAAGAGTAGCTACTTTTCTTGTCAGTTTCCTAAGCAGAGTTGAACTAGATATGGCCCCTGTGTGTAGGAAGCACAGTTCTTTTGTTCTGAGCAAGTTCACTGTTCTGGCCCTATAGGAAACACAGTAGAGTAGAAGAGTGCTCTTTTCTCAAAAGCAGAGTGTGTCCCTTGTAAGGCGAGCTAGAGTTTGTTTCCCAGTCCTAAATGGAGTTGAATCACATGCAGTTTTTGGTGCTACGAGGAAGAGTAGTTTTCTGGTAAGGAAAGTCACTATTGCGTTCCCATTGCCTTACGCAGTAAAAATAGCACTCGCGTCTGTTCCCAGCAATTACAGTGTATTGGATTGAAGAGGAGCTACTGTTCTTGTCAGTTTCCTAAGCAGAGTTGAACTAGATATGGCCCGTGTGTGTAGGAAGCACAGTTCTTTTGTTCTGAGCAAGCTCACAGTTCGGACCCCATAGGAAACACAGTAGACTAGAAGAGTGCTCATTTCTCAAAAGCAGAGTGTGTTTCTTGTAAGGCGAGCTAGTGTTTGTTTCCCAGTCCTATATGGAGTTCAGTCACATGCAGTTTCTGTTCCTACGAGCAAGAGTTGTTTTCTGGTAAGAAGAGCCACTATTGCGCTCCCATTGTCATACACAGGGCAAATAGCACTGGTGTCTGTTCCCAGCATGTACAGTGAATTGGACTGAATAGGATTTACTGTTCTTGTTCAGATTCCTAAGCAGAAATGAACTAGATATGGCACGTGTGTGTAGGAAGCACAGTACTTTTGTTCTGAGCAAGCTCACTGTTCTGGCCCTATAGGAAACACAGTAGAGTAGAAGAGTGCTCTTTTCTCAAAAGCAGAGTGTATTTCTTGTAAGGAGAGCTAGCATTTGTTTCCCAGTCCTAAATGGAGTTGAATCACATGCAGTTTCTGGTCCTACGAGCAAGAGTTTTTTTCTGGTAAGAAGAGTCACTATTGCGCTCCCATTGTCATACACAGGGCAGATAGCACTGGCGTCTGTTCCCAGCATGTACAGTGTATTGGACTGAAGAGGATCTACTGTTCTCCTCAGTTTCCTAAGCAGAGTTGAACTAGATGTGGCCCGTGTGTGTAGGAAGCACAGTTCTTTTATCTGAGCAAGCTCACAGTCCGGACCCCATAGGAAACACAGTAGACTAGAAGAGTGCTCTTTTCTCAAAAGCAGAGTGTGTTTCTTGTAAGACGAGCTAGTGTTTGTTTCCCAGTCCTAAATGGAGTTGAGTCACATGCAGTTTCTGGTTATATGAGCAAGAGTTGTTTTCTGGTAAGAAGAGTCACTATTGCGCTCCCATTGTCATACACACGGCAAATAGCACTGGCGTCTGTTCCCAGCATGTACAGTGTATTGGACTGAAGAGGATCTACTGTTCTTGTCAGTTTCCTAAGCAGAAATGAACTAGATATGGCACGTGTGTGTAGGAAGCACAGTTCTTTTGTTTTGAGCAAGCTCACTGTTCTGGCCCTGTAGGAAACACAGTAGAGTAGTAGAGTGCTCTTTTATCAAAAGCAGAGTGTGTTTATTGTAAGGCGAGCTAGCCTTGGTTTCGCAGTCAGAAATGGAGTTGAATTACATGCAGTTTCTGGTCCTACGAGCAAGAGTTGTTTTCTGTTAAGAAGTGTCACTATTGCGCTCCCATTGCCATACACACTGCAAATAGCACTCGCGTCTGTTCCCAGCAAGTCCAGTATATTGGACTGAAGAGGAGCTACTGTTCTTGTCAGTTTCCTAAGCAGAGTTGAACTAGATATGGCCTGTGTGTGTAGGAAGCACAGTTCTTTTGTTCTGAGCAAGCTCACTGTTAGGACCCCATAGGAAACACAGTAGACTAGAAGAGTGCTCTTTTCTCAAAAGCAGAGTGTGTTTCTTGTAAGGCGAACTAGTGTTTGTTTCCGAGTCCTAATTGGAGTTGAGTCACATGCAGTTTCTGGTTATACGAGCAAGAGTTGTTTTCTGGTAAGAAGAGTCACTATTGTGCTCACATTGTCATACACAGGGCAAATAGCACTGGCGTATGTTCCCAGCATGTACAGTGTATTGGACTGAAGAGGATCTACTGTTCTTGTCAGTTTCTAAGCAGAAATGAACTAGATATGGCACGTGTGTGTAGGAAGCACAGTTCTTTTGTTTTGAGCAAGCTCACTGTTCTGGCCCTGTAGGAAACACAGTAGAGTAGTAGAGTGCTCTTTTCTCAAAAGCAGAGTGTGTTTCTTGTAAGGCGAGCTAGCATTTGTTTTTCAGTCCTAAATGGAGTTGATTCACATGCAGTTTCTGGTCCTAGGATCAAGAGTTGTTTTCTGGTAAGGAAAGTCACTATAGCTCTCCCATTGCCATACACTGTGCAAATAGCTTTCGCGTCTTGTCCCAGCAAGTACAGTGTATTGGACTGAAGAGGAGCTACTGTTCTTGTCAGTTTCCTAAACACAGTTGAACTATATATGGCCCGTGTGTGTAGGAAGCACAGTTCTTTTGCTCTGAGCAAGCTCACTATTCTGGCCCTATAGGAAAAACAGTAGAGTAGAAGAGTGCTCTTTTCTCAAAAGCAGAGTGTGTTTCTTGGAAGGCGAGCTAGAGTTTGTTTCCCAGTCCTAAATGGAGTTGAATCACACACAGTTTTTGGTACTATGAGGAAGAGTAGTTTTTTGGTAAGGAAAGTCACTATTGCGTTCCCATTGCCTTACCAGTAAAAATAGCACTCACGTCTGTTCCCAGCAAGTACACTGTATTGGGTTAAAGAGGAGCTACTGTTCTTGTCAGTTTCCTAAGCAGAGTTGAACTAGATATGGCCCGTGTGTGTAGGAAGCACAGTTCTTTTGTTCTGAGCAAGCTCCCTGTTCTGGCCCTGTAGGTAACACAGTAGATTAGTAGAGTGCTCTTTTCTCAAAAGCAGAGTGTGTTTCTTGTAAGGCGAGCTAGCTTTTGTTTCCCAGTCTTAAATAGAGTTGAGTCACATGCAGTTTCTGGTCGTATGAGCATGAGTTGTTTTCTGGTAAGAAGAGTCACTATTGTGCTCCCATTGCCATACACAGTGGAAATAGCACTCGCGTCTGTTCCCAGCAATTACAATGTATTGGACTGAAGAGGAGCAAATGTTCTTGTCAGTTTCCTAAGCAGAGTTGAACTAGATATGGCCCGTGTGTGTAGGAAGCACAATTCTTTTGTTCTGAGCAAGCTCACTGTTCGGACCCCATAGGAAACACAGCAGAGTAAAAGAGTGCCCTTTTCTCAAAAGCAGAGTGTGTTTCTTGTAAGGCAAGCTAGTGTTTGTTTCCCAGTCCTAAATGGAGTTGAATCACATGCCTTTTCTGGTCCTACGAACAAGAGTTTTTTTTCTGGTAAGAAGAGTCACTATTGTGCTCCCATTGTCATACACAGGGCAGATAGCCCTGGTGTCTGTTCCCAGCATGTACAGTGTATTGGACTGAAGAGGATCTACTGTTCTCATCAGTTTCCTAAGCAGAGTTGAACTAGATATGGCCCGTGTGTGTAGGAAGCACAGTTCTTTTGTTCTGAGCAAGCTCACTGTTCTGGCCCTATAGGAAACACAGTAGAGTAGAAGAGTGCTCTTTTCTCAAAAGCAGAGTGTGTTTCTTGTAAGGAGAGCTAGCGTTTGTTTCCCAGTCCTAAATGGAGTTGAGTCACATGCAGTTTCTGGTTATACGAGCAAGAGATGTTTTCTGGTAAGAAGAGTCACTATTGCGCTCCCATTGTCATACACATGGCAAATAGCACTGGCGTCTGTTCCCAGCATGTACAGTGAATTGGATTGAAGAGGATCTACTGTTCTTGTCAGTTTCCTAAGCAGAAATGAACTAGATATGGCACATGTGTGTAGGAAGCACAGTTCTTTTGTTTTGAGCAAGCTCACTCTTCTGGCCCTGTAGGAAACACAGTAGAGTAGTAGAGTGCTCTTTTCTCAAAAGCAGAGTGTGTTTCTTGTAAGGTGAGCTAGCGTTTGTTTCCCATTATTAAATGGAGTTGCGTCACATGCAGTTTCTGGTCCTATGAGCATGAGTTGTTTTCGGTAAGAAGAGACACTATTGTGCTCCCATTGCCATACACTGTGGAAATAGCACTTGCGTCTGTTCCCAGCAATTACAATGTATTGGACTGAAGAGGAGCAAATGTTCTTGTCAGTTTCCTAAGCAGAATTGAACTAGATATGGAAGTGTGTAGGAAGCACAGTTCTTTAGTTCTGAGCCAACTCACTATTCTGGCCCTATAGGAAACACAGTAGAGTAGAAGAGTGCTCTTTTCTCAAAAGCATAGTGTGTCTCTTGTAAGGCGAGCTAGTGTTTGTTTCCCAGTCCTAAATGGAATTCAGTCACATGCATTTTCTGGTACTACGAGCAAGAGTTGTTTTCTGGTAAGAAGAGCCACTATTGCGCTCCCATTGTCATTAACAGGGCAAATAGCACTGGCGTCTGTTCCCAGCATGTACAGTGAATTGGACTGAAGAGGATCTACTGTTCTTGTCAGTTTCCTAAGCAGAAATGACTAGATATGGCCCGTGTGTGTAGGAAGCACAGTTCTTTTGTTCTCAGCAAGCTCACTATTCTGGCCCTATAGGAAACACAGTAGAGTAGAAGAGTGCTCTTTTCTCAATAGCAGAGTGTGTCTCTTGTAAGGCGAGCTAGAGTTTGTTTCCCAGTCCTAAATGGATTTGAATCACATGCAGTTTTTGGTCCTACAAGGAAGAGTAGTTTTCTGGTAAGGAAAGTCCTTATTGCGTTCCCATTGCCTTACAGAAAAAATAGCACTAACGTCTGTTCCCAGCACGTACACTGTATTGGTTTGAAGAGGAGCTACTGTTCTTGTCAGTTTCCTAAGCAGAGTTGAACTAGATATGGCCCGTGTGTGTAGGAAGCACAGTTCTTTTGTTCTGAGCAATCTCACTGTTCTGGCCCTATAGGAAACACAGTAGAGTAGAAGAGTGCTCTTTTCTCAAAAGCAGAGTGTGTTTATTGTAAGGCGAGCTAGCATTTGTTTCCCAGTCAGGAATGGAGTTGAATTACATGCAGTTTCTGGTCCTACGAGCAAGAGTTGCTTTCTTGTAAGAAGAGTCACAATTGTGCTCCCATTGTCATACACAGGGCAAATAGCACAGGTGTCTGTTCCCAGCAATACAGTGTATTGGACTGAAGAGGAGCTACTGTTCTGTCAGTTTCCTAAGCAGAGTTGAACTAGATATGGTCCGTGTGTGTAGGAAGCACAGTTCTTTTGTTCTGAGCAAGCTCACAGTTCGGACCCCATAGGAAACACAGTAGACTAGAAGAGTGCTCTTTTCTCAAAAGCAGAGTGTGTTTCTTGTAAGGCGAGCTAGTGTTTGTTTCCCAGTCCTAAATGGAATTCAGTCACATGCAGTTTCTGGTCCTACGAGCAAGAGTTGTTTTCTGGTAAGAAGAGCCACTATTGCACTCCCATTGTCATACACAGGGCAAAAAGCACTGGCGTCTGTTCCCAGCATGTACAGTGAATTGGACTGAAGAGGATCTACTGTTCTTGTCAGTTTCCTAAGCAGAAATGACTAGATATGGCCCGTGTGTGTAGGAAGCACAGTTCTTTTTTTCTGAGCAATCTCACTGTTCTGGCCCTATTGGAAACACAGTAGAGTAGAAGAGTGCTCTTTTCTCATAAGCAAAGTGTGTTTCTTGTAAGGCGAGCTAGCGTTTCTTTCCCAGTCAGAAATGGAGTTGAATCACATGCAGTTTCTGGTCCTATGAGCAAGAGTTGCTTTCTCGTAAGAAGAGTCACTATTGTGCTCCCTTTGCCATACACAGTGCAAATAGCACTCGCGTCTGTTCCCAGCAAGTACAGTGTATTGGACTGAAGAGGAGCTACTGTTCTTGTCAGTTTCCTAAGCAGAGTTGAACTAGATATGGCCCGTGTGTGTAGGAAGCACTGTTCGGACCGCATAGGAAACACAGTAGACTAGAAGTGTTTCTTGTAAGGCGAACTAGTGTTTGTTTCCCAGTCCTAAATGGAGTTGAGTCACATGCAGTTTCTGGTTATATGAGCAAGAGTTGTTTTCTGGTGAGAAGAGTCACTATTGCGCTCCCATTGTCATACACAGGGCAAATAGCACTGGCGTCTGTTCCCAGCATGTACAGTGTATTGGACTGAAGAGGATCTACTGTTCTTGTCAGTTTCCTAAGCAGAAATGAACTAGATATGGCACGTGTGTGTAGGAAGCACAGTTCTTTTGTTCTGAGCAAGCTCTCTGTTCTGGCCTTGTAGGAAACACAGTAGAGTAGTAGAGTGCTCTTTTCTCAAAAGCAGAGAGTGTTTCTTCTAGTCAGTTTCCTAAGCAAAAATGACTAGATATGGCCCGTATCTAGAAGAGTGCTCTTTTCTTAAAAGCAGAGTGTGTTTCTTGTAAGGCGAGCTAGTGTTGAATCACATGCAGTTTTTGTTCCTACGAGCAAGAGTAGTTTTCTGGTAAGGAAAGTCACTATTGCGTTTCCATTGCCTTACCAGTAAAAATAGCACTCACGTCTGTTCCCAGCAAGTACACTGTATTGGGTTGAAGAGGAGCTACTGTTCTTGTCAGTTTCCTAAGCAGAGTTGAACTAGATATGGCCCGTGTGTGTAGGAAGCACAATTCTTTTGTTCTGAGCAAGCTCTCTGTTCTGGCCCTATAGGAAACACAGTACAGTAGAAGAGTGCCCTTTTCTCAAAAGCAGAGTGTGTTTCTTGTAAGGCAAGCTAGTGTTTGTTTCCCAGTCTTAAATGGAGTTGAATCACATACAGTTTCTGGTCCTACGAACAAGAGTTGTTTTCTGGTAAGAAGAGTCACTATTGCGCTCCCATTGTCATACACAGGGCAGATAGCCCTGGCGTCTGTTCCCAGCATGTACAGTGTATTGGACTGAAGAGGATCTACTGTTCTCATTAGTTTCCTAAGCAGAGTTGAACTAGATATGGCCCGTGTGTGTAGGAAGCACAGTTCTTTTGTTCTGAGCAAGCTCACTCTTCTGGCCCTATAGGAAACACAGTAGAGTAGAAGAGTGCTCTTTTCTCAAAAGCAGAGTGTGTCTCTTGTAATGCGAGCTAGAGTTTGTTTCCCAGTCCTAAATGGAGTTGAATCACATGCAGTTTTTGGTACTACGAGCAAGAGTAGTTTTCTGGTAAGGAAAGTCACTATTGCATTCCCATTGCCTTACGAGTAAAAATAGCACTCACGTCTGTTCCCAGCAAGTACACTGTATTGGGTTGAAGAGGAGCTACTGTTCTTGTCAGTTTCCTAAGCAGAGTTGAACTAGATATGGCCCGTGTGTGTAGGAAGCACAGTTCTTTTGTTCTGTGCAAGCTCACTGTTCTGGCCCTATAGGAAACACAGTACAGTAGAAGAGTGCTCTTTTCTCAAAAGCAGAGTGTGTTTATTGTAAGGCGAGCTAGCGTTTGTTTCCCAGTCAGAAATGGAGTTGAATCACATGCAGTTTCTGGTCCTACGAGCAAGAGTTGCTTTCTTGTAAGAAGAGTAACAATTGCGCTCCCATTGTCATACACAGGGCAAATAGCACAGGCGTCTGTTCCCAGCAAGTACAGTGTATTGGACTGAAGAGGAGCTACTGCTCTTGTCAGTTTCCTAAGCAGAGTTGAACTAGATATGGCCCATGTGTGTAGGAAGCACAGTTCTTTTGTTCTGAGCAAGCTCTCTGTTCTGGCCTTATAGGAAACACAGTAGACTAGACGAGTGCTCTTTTCTCAAAAGCAGAGTGTGTTTCTTGTAAGGCGAGCTAGTGTTTGTTTCCCAGTCCTAAATGGAATTCAGTCACATGCAGTTTCTGGTCCTACGAGGAAGAGTTGTTTTCTGGTAAGAAGAGCCACTATTGCGCTCCCATTGTCATGCACAAGGTAAATAGCACTGGCGTCTGTTCCCAGCATTTACAGTGAATTGGACTGAAGAGGATCTACTGTTCTTGTCATTTTCCTAAGCAGAAATGAACTAGATATGGCCCGTGTGTGTAGGAAGCACAGTTCTTTTGTTCTGAGCAAGCTCACTGTTCTGGCCCTTTAGGAAACACAGTAGAGTAGAAGAGTGCTCTTTTCTCAAAAGCAGAGTGTGTTTCTTGTAAGGCAAGCTAGCGTTTGTTTCCCAGTCAGAAATGGAGTTGAATCACATGCAGTTTCTGGTCCTATGAGCAAGAGTTGCTTTCTCGTAAGAAGAGTCACTATTGCGCTCCCATTGCCATACACAGTGCAAATAGCACTCGCGTCTGTTCCCAGCAAGCACAGTGTATTGGACTGAAGAGGAGCTACTGTTCTTGTCAGTTTCCTAAGCAGAGTTGAACTAGATATGGCCTGTGTGTGTAGGAAGCACAGTTCTTTTGTTCTGAGCAAGCTCACTGTTCGAACCCCACAGGAAACCCAGTAGAGTAGAAGAGTGCTCTTTTATCAAAAGCAGAGTGTTTCTCTTGTAAGGCGAGGTAGCGTTTGTTTCCCAGTCCTAAATGGAGTTGATTCACATGCAGTTTCCTGTCCTACAAGCAAGAGTTGTTTTCTGGTAAGAAGAGTCACTATTGCGCTCCCATTGCCATACACAGTGCAAATAGCACTCGCATGTGTTCCCAGCATGTACAGTGTATTGGACTGAAGAGAAGCAATGTTCTTGTCAGTTTCCTAAGCAGAATTGAACTAGATATGGAAGTGTGTAGGAAGCACAGTTCTTTAGTTCTGAGCCAGCTCACTATACTGGCCCTATACGAAACACAGTAGAGTAGAAGAGTGCCCTTTTCTCAAAAGCAGAGTGTTTTTTTTGTAAGGCGAGCTAGCGTTTGTTTCCCAGTCCTAAATGGAGTTGAATCACATGCAGTTTCTGGTCCTTTGAACAAGAGTTGTTTTCTGGTAAGAAGAGTCACTATTGCGCTCCCATTGTCATACACAGTACAAATAGGACTCGCGTCTCTTCCCAGCAAATACAGTGTATTGGACTGAAGAGGAGCTACTGTTCTTGTCAGTTTCCTAAGCAGAGTTGAACTAGATATGGCCCGTGTGTGTAGGAAGCACAATTCTTTTGTTCTGAGCAAGCTCACTGTTCGGACCCCATAGGAAACACAGCAGAGTAAAAGAGTGCCCTTTTCTCAAAAGCAGAGTGTGTTTCTTGTAAGGCAAGCTAGTGTTTGTTTCCCAGTCCTAAATGGAGTTGAATCACATACAGTTTCTGGTCCTACGAACAAGAGTTGTTTTCTGGTAAGAAGAGTCACTATTGCACTCCCATTGTCATGCACAGGGCAGATAGCCCTGGCGTCTGTTCCCAGCATGTACAGTGTATTGGACTGAAGAGGATCTACTGTTCTCATTAGTTTCCTAAGCAGAGTTGAACTAGATATGGCCCGTGTGTGTAGGAAGCACAGTTCTTTTGTTCTGAGCAAGCTCACTGTTCTGGCCCTATAGGAAACACAGTAGAGTAGAAGAGTGCCCTTTTCTCAAAAGCAGAGTGTGTCTCTTGTAAGGCGAGCTAGAGTTTGTTTCCCAGTCCTAAATGGAGTTGAATCACATGCAGTTTTTGGTACTACGAGCAAGAGTAGTTTTCTGGTAAGGAAAGTCACTATTGCATTCCCATTGCCTTATGAGTAAAAATAGCACTCACGTCTGTTCCGAGCAAGTACACTGTATTGGGTTGAAGAGGAGCTACTGTTCTTGTCAGTTTCCTAAGCAGAGTTGAACTAGATATGGCCCGTGTGTGTAGGAAGCACAGTTCTTTTGTTCTGAGCAAGCTCACTGTTCTGGCCCTATTGGAAACACAGTACAGTAGAAGAGTGCTCTTTTCTCCAAAGCAGAGTGTGTTTATTGTAAGGCGAGCTAGCCTTTGTTTCCCAGTCAGAAATGGAGTTGAATCACATGCAGTTTCTGGTCCTACGAGCAAGAGTTGCTTTCTTGTAAGAAGAGTAACAATTGTGCTCCCATTGTCATACACAGGGCAAATAGCACAGGCGTCTGTTCCCAGCAAGTACAGTGTATTGGACTGAAGAGGAGCTACTGCTCTTGTCAGTTTCCTAAGCAGAGTTGAACTAGATATGGCCCGTGTGTGTAGGAAGCACAGTTCTTTTGTTCTGAGCAAGCTCACTGTTCGGACCCCATAGGAAAAACAGTAGACTAGAAGAGTGCTGTTTTCTCAAAAGCAGAGTTTGTTTCTTGTAAGGCGAGCTAGTGTTTGTTTCCCAGTACTAAATGGAGTTCAGTCACATGCAGGTTCTGGTCCTACGAGGAAGATTTGTTTTCTGGTAAGAAGAGCCACTATTGTGCTCCCATTGTCATGCACAAGGCAAATAGCACTGGCCTCTGTTCCCAGCATGTACAGTGAATTGGACTGAAGAGGATCTACTGTTCTTGTCATTTTCCTAAGCAGAAATGAACCAGATATGGCCCGTGTGTGTAGGAAGCACAGTTCTTTTGTTCTGAGCAAGCTCACTGTTCTGGCCCTTTAGGAAACACAGTAGAGTAGAAGAGTGCTCTTTTCTCAAAAGCAGAGTGTGTTTCTTGTAAGGCGAGCTAGCATTTGTTTCTCAGTCCTAAATGGAGTTGAGTCACATGCAGTTTTTTGGTCCTACGATCAAGAGTTGTTTTCTGGTAAGAAGAGTCACTATTGCTCTCCCATTGCCATACACACTGCAAATAGCACTCGCGTCTGTTCCCAGCAAGTACAGTATATTGGACTGAAGAGGAGCTACTGTTCTTGTCAGTTTCCTAAGCAGAGTTGAACTAGATATGGCCTGTGTGTGTAGGAAGCACAGTTCTTTTTTTCTGAGCAAGCTCACTGTTCGAACCCCACAGGAAACCCAGTAGAGTAGAAGAGTGCTCTTTTATCAAAAGCAGAGTGTTTCTCTTGTAAGGTGAGGTAGCGTTTGTTTCCCAGTCCTAAATGGAGTTGATTCACATGCAGTTTCTTGTCCTACAAGCAAGAGTTGTTTTCTGGTAAGAAGAGTCACTATTGCGCTCCCATTGCCATACACAGTGCAATTAGCACTCGCGTCTGTTCCCAGCATGTACAGTGTACTGGACTGAAGAGAAGCAATGTTCTTGTCAGTTTCCTAAGCAGAATTGAACTAGATATGGAAGTGTGTAGGAAGCACAGTCCTTTAGTTCTGAGCCAGCTCACTATTCTGGCCCTATATGAAACACAGTAGAGTAGAAGAGTGCCCTTTTCTCTAAAGCAGAGTGTTTTTCTTGTAAGGCGAGCTAGCGTTTGTTTCCCAGTCCTAAATGGAGTTGAATCACATGCAGTTTCTGGTCCTACGAGCAAGAGTTGTTTTCTCGTAAGAAGAGTCACTATTGCGCTCCCATTGTCATACACAGTACAAATAGGACTCGCGTCTGTTCCCAGCAAATGCAGTGTATTGGACTGAAGAGGAGCTACTGTTCTTGTCATTTTCCTAAGCAGAGTTGAACTAGATATGGCCCGTGTGTGTAGGAAGCACAATTCTTTTGTTCTGAGCAAGCTCACTGTTCGGACCCCATATGAAACACAGCAGAGTAAAAGAGTGCCCTTTTCTCAAAAGCAGAGTGTGTTTCTTGTAAGGCAAGCTAGTGTTTGTTTCCCAGTCCTAAATGGAGTTGAATCACATGCAGTTTCTGGTCCTACAAACAAGAGTTGTTTTCTGGTAAGAAGAGTCACTATTGCGCTCCCATTGTCATACAAGGCAGATAGCCCTGGCGTCTGTTCCCAGCATGTACAGTGTATTGGACTGAAGAGGATCTACTGTTCTCATTAGTTTCCTAAGCAGAGTTGAACTAGAAATGGCCCGTGTGTGTAGGAAGCACAGTTCTTTTGTTCTGAGCAAGCTCACTGTTCTGGCCCTATAGGAAACACAGTAGAGTAGAAGAGTGCTCTTTTCTCAAAAGCAGAGTGTGTTTCTTGTAAGGCGAGCTAGCGTTTGTTTCCCAGTCCTAAATGGAGTTGAGTCACATACAGTTTCTGGTCCTACGAGCAAGAGTTGTTTTCTGGTAAGAAGAGTCACTATTGCGCTCCCATTGCCATACACAGTGCAAATAGCACTCGCGTCTGTTCCCAGCAAGTACAGTGTATTGGACTGAAGAGGAGTTACTGTTCTTCTCAGTTTCCAAAGCAGAGTTGAACTAGATATGGCCCGTGTGTGTAGGAAGCACAGTTCTTTTGTTCTGAGCAAGCTCACTGTTCGGACCCCATAGGAAACACAGTAGACTAGAAGAGTGCTCTTTTCTCAAAAGCAGAGTGTGTTTCTTGTAAGGCGAACTAGTGTTTGTTTGCCAGTCCTAATTGGAGTTGAGTCACATGCAGTTTCTGGTTATATTAGCAAGAGTTGTTTTCTGGTAAGAAGAGTCACTATTGCGCTCCCATTGTCATACACAGGGCAAATAGCACTGGCGTATGTTCCCAGCATGTACAGTGTATTGGACTGAAGAGGATCTACTGTTCTTGTCAGTTTCCTAAGCAGAAATGAACTAGATATGGCATGTGTGTGTAGGAAGCACAGTTCTTTTGTTTTGAGCAAGCTCACTGTTCTGGCGCTGTAGGAAACACAGTAGAATAGTAGAGTGCTCTTTTCTCAAAAGCACAGTGTGTTTCTTGTAAGGCCAGCTAGCGTTTGTTTCCCAGTCTTAGATGGAGTTGAGTCACATGCAGTTTCTGGTTCTACGAGCATGAGTTGTTTTCTGGTAAGAAGAGACACTATTCTGCTCCCGTTGCCATACACAGTGGAAATAGCACTCGCGTCTGTTCCCAGCAATTACAATGTATTGGACTGAAGAGGAGCAAATGTTCTTGTCAGTTTCCTAAGCAGAATTGAACTAGATATGGAAGTGTGTACGAAGCACAGTTCTTTAGTTCTGAGCCAGCTCACTGTTCTGGCCCTATAGGAAACACAGTACAGTAGAAGAGTGCTCTTTTCTCAAAAGCAGAGTGTGTTTATTGTAAGGCGAGCTAGCGTTTGTTTCCCAGTCAGAAATGGAGTTGAATCACATGCAGTTTCTGGTCCTACAAACAAGAGTTGTTTTCTGGTAAGAAGAGTCACTATTGCGCTCCCATTGTCATACAAGGCAGATAGCCCTGGCGTCTGTTCCCAGCATGTACAGTGTATTGGACTGAAGAGGATCTACTGTTCTCATTAGTTTCCTAAGCAGAGTTGAACTAGAAATGGCCCGTGTGTGTAGGAAGCACAGTTCTTTTGTTCTGAGCAAGCTCACTGTTCTGGCCCTATAGGAAACACAGTAGAGTAGAAGAGTGCTCTTTTCTCAAAAGCAGAGTGTGTTTCTTGTAAGGCGAGCTAGCGTTTGTTTCCCAGTCCTAAATGGAGTTGAGTCACATACAGTTTCTGGTCCTACGAGCAAGAGTTGTTTTCTGGTAAGAAGAGTCACTATTGCGCTCCCATTGCCATACACAGTGCAAATAGCACTCGCGTCTGTTCCCAGCAAGTACAGTGTATTGGACTGAAGAGGAGTTACTGTTCTTCTCAGTTTCCAAAGCAGAGTTGAACTAGATATGGCCCGTGTGTGTAGGAAGCACAGTTCTTTTGTTCTGAGCAAGCTCACTGTTCGGACCCCATAGGAAACACAGTAGACTAGAAGAGTGCTCTTTTCTCAAAAGCAGAGTGTGTTTCTTGTAAGGCGAACTAGTGTTTGTTTGCCAGTCCTAATTGGAGTTGAGTCACATGCAGTTTCTGGTTATATTAGCAAGAGTTGTTTTCTCGTAAGAAGAGTCACTATTGCGCTCCCATTGTCATACACAGGGCAAATAGCACTGGCGTATGTTCCCAGCATGTACAGTGTATTGGACTGAAGAGGATCTACTGTTCTTGTCAGTTTCCTAAGCAGAAATGAACTAGATATGGCATGTGTGTGTAGGAAGCACAGTTCTTTTGTTTTGAGCAAGCTCACTGTTCTGGCGCTGTAGGAAACACAGTAGAATAGTAGAGTGCTCGTTTCTCAAAAGCACAGTGTGTTTCATGTAAGGCCAGCTAGCGTTTGTTTCCCAGTCTTAGATGGAGTTGAGTCACATGCAGTTTCTGGTTCTACGAGCATGAGTTGTTTTCTGGTAAGAAGAGACACTATTCTGCTCCCGTTGCCATACACAGTGGAAATAGCACTCGCGTCTGTTCCCAGCAATTACAATGTATTGGACTGAAGAGGAGCAAATGTTCTTGTCAGTTTCCTAAGCAGAATTGAACTAGATATGGAAGTGTGTACGAAGCACAGTTCTTTAGTTCTGAGCCAGCTCACTGTTCTGGCCCTATAGGAAACACAGTACAGTAGAAGAGTGCTCTTTTCTCAAAAGCAGAGTGTGTTTATTGTAAGGCGAGCTAGCGTTTGTTTCCCAGTCAGAAATGGAGTTGAATCACATGCAGTTTCTGGTCCTAGGATAAAGAGTTGTTTTCTGGTAAGGAAAGTCACTATTGCTATTGCGCTCCCATTGCCATACACTGTGCAAATAGCTTTCGTGTCTTTTCCCAGCAAGTACAGTGTATTGGACTGAAGAGGAGCTACTGTTCTTGTCAGTTTCCTATACGGAGTTGAACTATGTATGGCCCGTGTGTGTAGGAAGCACAGTTCTTTTGTTCTGAGCAAGCTCACTATTCTGGCCCTATAGGAAACACAGTAGAGTAGAAGAGTGCTCTTTTCTCAAAAGCAGAGTGTGTCTCTTGTAAGGCGAGCTAGAGTTTGTTTCCCAGTCCTAAATGGAGTTGAATCACATGCAGTTTTTGTTCCTACAAGCAAGAGTAGTTTTCTGGTAAGGAAAGTCACTATTGCGTTTCCATTGCCTTACCAGTAAAAATAGCACTCACGTCTGTTCCCAGCAAGTACACTGTATTGGGTTGAAGAAGAGCTACTGTTCTTGTCAGTTTCCTAAGCAGAGTTGAACTAGATATGGCCCGTGTGTGTAGGAAGCACAGTTCGTTTGTTCTGAGCAAGCTCTCTGTTCTGGCCCTATAGGAAACACAGTAGAGTAGAAGAGTGCTCTTTTCTCAAAAGCAGAGTGTGTTTATTGTAAGGCGAGCTAGCGTTTGTTTCCCAGTCAGAAATGGAGTTGAATCACATGCAGTTTCTGGTCCTACGAGCAAGAGTTGCTTTCTTGTAAGAAGAGTAACAATTGCGCTCCCATTGTCATACACAGGGCAAATAGCACAGGCGTCTGTTTTCAGCAAGTACAGTGTATTGGACTGAAGAGGAGCTACTGCTCTTGTCAGTTTCCTAAGCAGAGTTGAACTAGATATGGCCCATGTGTGTAGGAAGCACAGTTCTTTGGTTCTGAGCAAGCTCTCTGTTCTGGCCTTCTAGGAAACACAGTAGACTAGAAGAGTGCTCTTTTCTCAAAAGCAGAGTGTGTTTCTTGTAAGGCAAGCTAGTGTTTGTTTCCCAGTCCTAAATGGAATTCAGTCACATGCAGTTTCTGGTCCTACGAGGAAGAGTTGTTTTCTGGTAAGAAGAGCCACTATTGCGCTCCCATTGTCATGCACAAGGTAAATAGCACTGGCGTCTGTTCCCAGCATTTACAGTGAATTGGACTGAAGAGGATCTACTGTTCTTGTCATTTTCCTAAGCAGAAATGAACTAGATATGGCCCGTGTGTGTAGGAAGCACAGTTCTTTTGTTCTGAGCAAGCTCACTGTTCTGGCCCTTTAGGAAACACAGTAGAGTAGAAGAGTGCTCTTTTCTCAAAAGCAGAGTGTGTTTCTTGTAAGGCAAGCTAGCGTTTGTTTCCCAGTCAGAAATGGAGTTGAATCACATGCAGTTTCTGGTCCTATGAGCAAGAGTTGCTTTCTCGTAAGAAGAGTCACTATTGCGCTCCCATTGCCATACACAGTGCAAATAGCACTCGCGTCTGTTCCCAGCAAGCACAGTGTATTGGACTGAAGAGGAGCTACTGTTCTTGTCAGTTTCCTAAGCAGAGTTGAACTAGATATGGCCTGTGTGTGTAGGAAGCACAGTTCTTTTGTTCTGAGCAAGCTCACTGTTCGAACCCCACAGGAAACCCAGTAGAGTAGAAGAGTGCTCTTTTATCAAAAGGAGAGTGTTTCTCTTGTGAGGCAAGGTAGCGTTTGTTTGCCAGTCCTAAATGGAGTTGAGCCACATGCAGTTTCTTGTCCTACAAGCAAGAGTTGTTTTCTGGTAAGAAGAGTCACTATTGCGCTCCCATTGCCATACACAGTGCAAATAGCACTCGCGTCTGTTCCCAGCATGTACAGTGTATTGGACTGAAGAGAAGCAATGTTCTTGTCAGTTTCCTAAGCAGAATTGACCTAGATATGGAAGTGTGTAGGAAGCACAGTTCTTTAGTTCTGAACCAGCTCACTATTCTGGCCCTATACGAAACACAGTAGAGTAGAAGAGTGCCCTTTTCTCAAAAGCAGAGTGTTTTTTTTGTAAGGCGAGCTAGCGTTTGTTTCCCAGTCCTAAATGGAGTTGAATCACATGCAGTTTCTGGTCCTACGAACAAGAGTTGTTTTCTGGTAAGAAGAGTCACTATTGCGCTCCCATTGTCATACACAGTACAAACAGGACTCGCGTCTGTTCCCAGCAAATACAGTGTATTGGACTGAAAAGGAGCTACTGTTCTTGTCAGTTTCCTAAGCAGAGTTGAACTAGATATGGCCCGTGTGTGTAGGAAGCACAATTCTTTTGTTCTGAGCAAGCTCACTGTTCGGTCCCCATAGGAAACACAGCAGAGTAAAAGAGTGCCCTTTTCTCAAAAGCAGAGTGTGTTTCTTGTAAGGCAAGCTAGTGTTTGTTTCCCAGTCCTAAATGGAGTTGAATCACATACAGTTTCTGGTCCTACGAACAAGAGTTGTTTTCTGGTAAGAAGAGTAACTATTACGCTCCCATTGTCATACACAGGGCAGATACCCCTGGCGTCTGTTCCCAGCATGTACAGTGTATTGGACTGAAGAGGATCTACTGTTCTCATTAGTTTCCTAAGCAGAGTTGAACTAGATATGGCCCGTGTGTGTAGGAAGCACAGTTCTTTTGTTCTGAGCAAGCTCACTCTTCTGGCCCTATAGGAAACACAGTAGAGTAGAAGAGTGCTCTTTTCTCAAAAGCAGAGTGTGTCTCTTGTAAGGCGAGCTAGAGTTTGTTTCCCAGTCCTAAATGGAGTTGAATCACATGCAGTTTTTGGTACTACGAGCAAGAGTAGTTTTCTGGTAAGGAAAGTCACTATTGCATTCCCATTGCCTTATGAGTAAAAATAGCACTCACGTCTGTTCCCAGCAAGTACACTCTATTGGGTTGAAGTGGAGCTACTGTTCTTGTCAGTTTCCTAAGCAGAGTTGAACTAGATATGGCCCGTGTGTGTAGGAAGCACAGTTCTTTTGTTCTGAGCAAGCTCACTGTTCTGGCCCTATAGGAAACACAGTACAGTAGAAGAGTGCTCTTTTCTCAAAAGCAGAGTGTGTTTATTGTAAGGAGAGCTAGCCTTTGTTTCCCAGTCAGAAATGGAGTTGAATCACATGCAGTTTCTGGTCCTACGAGCAAGAGTTGCTTTCTTGTAAGAAGAGTAACAATTGTGCTTCCATTGTCATACACAGGGCAAATAGCACAGGCGTCTGTTTTCAGCAAGTACAGTGTATTGGACTGAAGAGGAGCTACTGCTCTTGTCAGTTTCCTAAGCAGAGTTGAACTAGATATGGCCCGTGTGTGTAGGAAGCACAGTTCTTTTGTTCTGAGCAAGCTCACTGTTCGGACCCCATAGGAAAAACAGTAGACTAGAAGAGTGCTGTTTTCTCAAAAGCAGAGTTTGTTTCTTGTAAGGCGAGCTAGTGTTTGTTTCCCAGTACTAAATGGAGTTCAGTCACATGCAGGTTCTGGTCCTACGAGGAAGATTTGTTTTCTGGTAAGAAGAGCCACTATTGCGCTCCCATTGTCATGCACAAGTCAAATAGCACTGGCCTCTGTTCCCAGCATGTACAGTGAATTGGACTGAAGAGGATCTACTGTTCTTGTCATTTTCCTAAGCAGAAATGAACCAGATATGGCCCGTGTGTGTAGGAAGCACAGTTCTTTTGTTCTGAGCAAGCTCACTGTTCTGGCCCTTTAGGAAACACAGTAGAGTAGAAGAGTGCTCTTTTCTCAAAAGCAGAGTGTGTTTCTTGTAAGGCGAGCTAGCATTTGTTTCCCAGTCCTAAATGGAGTTGAGTCACATGCAGTTTCTGGTCCTACGAGCAAGAGTTGTTTTCTGGTAAGAAGAGTCACTGTTGCGCTCCCATTGCCATACACACTGCAAATAGCACTCGCGTCTGTTACCAGCAAGTACAGTATATTGGACTGAAGAGGAGCTACTGTTCTTGTCAGTTTCCTAAGCAGAGTTGAACTAGATATGGCCTGTGTGTGTAGGAAGCACAGTTCTTTTGTTCTGAGCAAGCTCACTGTTCGAACCCCACAGGAAACCCAGTAGAGTAGAAGAGTGCTCTTTTATCAAAAGCAGAGTGTTTCTCTTGTGAGGCAAGGTAGCGTTTGTTTCCCAGTCCTAAATGGAGTTGAGCCACATGCAGTTTCTTGTCCTACAAGCAAGAGTTGTTTTCTGGTAAGAAGAGTCACTATTGCGCTCCCATTGCCATACACAGTGCAAATAGCACTCGCGTCTGTTCCCAGCATGTACAGTGTATTGGACTGAAGAGAAGCAATGTTCTTGTCAGTTTCCTAAGCAGAATTGACCTAGATATGGAAGTGTGTAGGAAGCACAGTTCTTTAGTTCTGAACCAGCTCACTATTCTGGCCCTATATGAAACACAGTAGAGTAGAAGAGTGCCCTTTTCTCAAAAGCAGAGTCTTTTTTTTGTAAGGCGAGCTAGCGTTTGTTTCCCAGTCCTAAATGGAGTTGAATCACATGCAGTTTCTGGTCCTATGAACAAGAGTAGTTTTCTGGTAAGAAGAGTCACTATTGCGCTCCCATTGTCATACACAGTACAAATAGAACTCGCGTCTGTTCCCAGCAAATACAGTGTATTGGACTGAAAAGGAGCTACTGTTCTTGTCAGTTTCCTAAGCAGAGTTGAACTAGATATGGCCCGTGTGTGTAGGAAGCACAATTCTTTTGTTCTGAGCAAGCTCACTTTTCGGTCCCCATAGGAAACACAGCAGAGTAAAAGAGTGCCCTTTTCTCAAAAGCAGAGTGTGTTTCTTGTAAGGCAAGCTAGTGTTTGTTTCCCAGTCCCAAATGGAGTTGAATCACATACAGTTTCTGGTCCTACGAACAAGAGTTGTTTTCTGGTAAGAAGAGTAACTATTACGCTCCCATTGTCATACACAGGGCAGATACCCCTGGCGTCTGTACCCAGCATGTACAGTGTATTGGACTGAAGAGGATCTACTGTTCTCATTAGTTTCCTAAGCAGAGTTGAACTAGATATGGCCCGTGTGTGTAGGAAGCACAGTTCTTTTGTTCTGAGCAAGCTCACTCTTCTGGCCCTATAGGAAACACAGTAGAGTAGAAGAGTGCTCTTTTCTCAAAAGCAGAGTGTGTCTCTTGTAAGGCGAGCTAGAGTTTGTTTCCCAGTCCTAAATGGAGTTGAATCACATGCAGTTTTTGGTACTACGAGCAAGAGTAGTTTTCTGGTAAGGAAAGTCACTATTGCATTCCCATTGCCTTACGAGTAAAAATAGCACTCACGTCTGTTCCGAGCAAGTACACTGTATTGGGTTGAAGAGGAGCTACTGTTCTTGTCAGTTTCCTAAGCAGAGTTGAACTAGATATGGCCCGTGTGTGTAGGAAGCACAGTTCTTTTGTTCTGAGCAAGCTCACTGTTCTGGCCCTATTGGAAACACAGTACAGTAGAAGAGTGCTCTTTTCTCAAAAGCAGAGTGTGTTTATTGTAAGGCGAGCTAGCCTTTGTTTCCCAGTCAGAAATGGAGTTGAATCACATGCAGTTTCTGGTCCTACGAGCAAGAGTTGCTTTCTTGTAAGAAGAGTAACAATTGTGCTCCCATTGTCATACACAGGGCAAATAGCACAGGCGTCTGTTCCCAGCAAGTACAGTGTATTGGACTGAAGAGGAGCTACTGCTCTTGTCAGTTTCCTAAGCAGAGTTGAACTAGATATGGCCCGTGTGTGTAGGAAGCACAGTTCTTTTGTTCTGAGCAAGCTCACTGTTCGGACCCCATAGGAAAAACAGTAGACTAGAAGAGTGCTGTTTTCTCAAAAGCAGAGTTTGTTTCTTGTAAGGCGAGCTAGTGTTTGTTTTCCAGTACTAAATGGAGTTCAGTCACATGCAGGTTCTGGTCCTACGAGGAAGATTTGTTTTCTGGTAAGAAGAGCCACTATTGCGCTCCCATTGTCATGCACAAGGCAAATAGCACTGGCCTCTGTTCCCAGCATGTACAGTGAATTGGACTGAAGAGGATCTACTGTTCTTGTCATTTTCCTAAGCAGAAATGAACCAGATATGGCCCGTGTGTGTAGGAAGCACAGTTCTTTTGTTCTGAGCAAGCTCACTGTTCTGGCCCTTTAGGAAACACAGTAGAGTAGAAGAGTGCTCTTTTCTCAAAAGCAGAGTGTGTTTCTTGTAAGGCGAGCTAGCATTTGTTTCCCAGTCCTAAATGGAGTTGAGTCACATGCAGTTTTTTGGTCCTACGATCAAGAGTTGTTTTCTGGTAAGAAGAGTCACTATTGCTCTCCCATTGCCATACACACTGCAAATAGCACTCGCGTCTGTTCCCAGCAAGTACAGTATATTGGACTGAAGAGGAGCTACTGTTCTTGTCAGTTTCCTAAGCAGAGTTGAACTAGATATGGCCTGTGTGTGTAGGAAGCACAGTTCTTTTGTTCTGAGCAAGCTCACTGTTCGAACCCCACAGGAAACCCAGTAGAGTAGAAGAGTGCTCTTTTATCAAAAGCAGAGTGTTTCTCTTGTAAGGTGAGGTAGCGATTGTTTCCCAGTCCTAAATGGAGTTGATTCACATGCAGTTTCTTGTCCTACAAGCAAGAGTTGTTTTCTGGTAAGAAGAGTCACTATTGCGCTCCCATTGCCATACACAGTGCAATTAGCACTCGCGTCTGTTCCCAGCATGTACAGTGTACTGGACTGAAGAGAAGCAATGTTCTTGTCAGTTTCCTAAGCAGAATTGAACTAGATATGGAAGTGTGTAGGAAGCACAGTCCTTTAGTTCTGAGCCAGCTCACTATTCTGGCCCTATATGAAACACAGTAGAGTAGAAGAGTGCCCTTTTCTCTAAAGCAGAGTGTTTTTCTTGTAAGGCGAGCTAGCGTTTGTTTCCCAGTCCTAAATGGAGTTGAATCACATGCAGTTTCTGGTCCTACGAGCAAGAGTTGTTTCCTCGTAAGAAGAGTCACTATTGCGCTCCCATTGTCATACACAGTACAAATCGGACTCGCGTCTGTTCCCAGCAAATGCAGTGTATTGGACTGAAGAGGAGCTACTGTTCTTGTCATTTTCCTAAGCAGAGTTGAACTAGATATGGCCCGTGTGTGTAGGAAGCACAATTCTTTTGTTCTGAGCAAGCTCACTGTTCGGACCCCATATGAAACACAGCAGAGTAAAAGAGTGCCCTTTTCTCAAAAGCAGAGTGTGTTTCTTGTAAGGCAAGCTAGTGTTTGTTTCCCAGTCCTAAATGGAGTTGAATCACATGCAGTTTCTGGTCCTACAAACAAGAGTTGTTTTCTGGTAAGAAGAGTCACTATTGCACTCCCATTGTCATACAAGGCAGATAGCCCTGGCGTCTGTTCCCAGCATGTACAGTGTATTGGACTGAAGAGGATCTACTGTTCTCATTAGTTTCCTAAGCAGAGTTGAACTAGAAATGGCCCGTGTGTGTAGGAAGCACAGTTCTTTTGTTCTGAGCAAGCTCACTGTTCTGGCCCTATAGGAAACACAGTAGAGTAGAAGAGTGCTCTTTTCTCAAAAGCAGAGTGTGTTTATTGTAAGGCGAGCTAGCGTTTGTTTCCCAGTCAGAAATGGAGTTGAATCACATGCAGTTTCTGGTCCTACGAGCAAGAGTTGTTTTCTGGTAAGAAGAGTAACAATTGCGCTCCCATTGTCATACACAGGGCAAATAGCACAGGCGTCTGTTTTCAGCAAGTACAGTGTATTGGACTGAAGAGGAGCTACTGCTCTTGTCAGTTTCCTAAGCAGAGTTGAACTAGATATGGCCCATGTGTGTAGGAAGCACAGTTCTTTGGTTCTGAGCAAGCTCTCTGTTCTGGCCTTATAGGAAACACAGTAGACTAGAAGAGTGCTCTTTTCTCAAAAGCAGAGTGTGTTTCTTGTAAGGCAAGCTAGTGTTTGTTTCCCAGTCCTAAATGGAATTCAGTCACATGCAGTTTCTGGTCCTACGAGGAAGAGTTGTTTTCTGGTAAGAAGAGCCACTATTGCGCTCCCATTGTCATGCACAAGGTAAATAGCACTGGCGTCTGTTCCCAGCATTTACAGTGAATTGGACTGAAGAGGATCTACTGTTCTTGTCATTTTCCTAAGCAGAAATGAACTAGATATGGCCCGTGTGTGTAGGAAGCACAGTTCTTTTGTTCTGAGCAAGCTCACTGTTCTGGCCCTTTAGGAAACACAGTAGAGTAGAAGAGTGCTCTTTTCTCAAAAGCAGAGTGTGTTTCTTGTAAGGCAAGCTAGCGTTTGTTTCCCAGTCAGAAATGGAGTTGAATCACATGCAGTTTCTGGTCCTATGAGCAAGAGTTGCTTTCTCGTAAGAAGAGTCACTATTGCGCTCCCATTGCCATACACAGTGCAAATAGCACTCGCGTCCGTTCCCAGCAAGCACAGTGTATTGGACTGAAGAGGAGCTACTGTTCTTGTCAGTTTCCTAAGCAGAGTTGAACTAGATATGGCCTGTGTGTGTAGGAAGCACAGTTCTTTTGTTCTGAGCAAGCTCACTGTTCGAACCCCACAGGAAACCCAGTAGAGTAGAAGAGTGCTCTTTTATCAAAAGCAGAGTGTTTCTCTTGTAAGGCGAGGTAGCGTTTGTTTCCCAGTCCTAAATGGAGTTGATTCACATGCAGTTTCCTGTCCTACAAGCAAGAGTTGTTTTCTGGTAAAAAGAGTCACTATTGCGCTCCCATTGCCATACACAGTGCAAATAGCACTCGCGTGTGTTCCCAGCATGTACAGTGTATTGGACTGAAGAGAAGCAATGTTCTTGTCAGTTTCCTAAGGAGAATTGAACTAGATATGGAAGTGTGTAGGAAGCACAGTTCTTTAGTTCTGAGCCAGCTCACTATTCTGGCCCTATACGAAACACAGTAGAGTAGAAGAGTGCCCTTTTCTCAAAAGCAGAGTGTTTTTTTTGTAAGGCGAGCTAGCGTTTGTTTCCCAGTCCTAAATGGAGTTGAATCACATGCAGTTTCTGGTCCTACGAACAAGAGTTGTTTTCTGGTAAGAAGAGTCACTATTGCTCTCCCATTGTCATACACAGTACAAATAGGACTCGCGTCTCTTCCCAGCAAATACAGTGTATTGGACTGAAGAGGAGCTACTGTTCTTGTCAGTTTCCTAAGCAGAGTTGAACTAGATATGGCCCGTGTGTGTAGGAAGCACAATTCTTTTGTTCTGAGCAAGCTCACTGTTCGGACCCCATAGGAAACACAGCAGAGTAAAAGAGTGCCCTTTTCTCAAAAGCAGAGTGTGTTTCTTGTAAGGCAAGCTAGTGTTTGTTTCCCAGTCTTAAATGGAGTTGAATCACATACAGTTTCTGGTCCTACGAACAAGAGTTGTTTTCTGGTAAGAAGAGTCACTATTGCGCTCCCATTGTCATACACAGGGCAGATAGCCCTGGTGTCTGTTCCCAGCATGTACAGTGTATTGGACAGAAGAGGATCTACTGTTCTCATTAGTTTCCTAAGCAGAGTTGAACTAGATATGGCCCGTGTGTGTAGGAAGCACAGTTCTTTTGTTCTGAGCAAGCTCACTCTTCTGGCCCAATAGGAAACACAGTAGAGTAGAAGAGTGCTCTTTTCTCAAAAGCAGAGTGTGTCTCTTGTAATGCGAGCTAGAGTTTGTTTCCCAGTCCTAAATGGAGTTGAATCACATGCAGTTTTTGGTACTACGAGCAAGAGTAGTTTTCTGGTAAGGAAAGTCACTATTGCATTCCCATTGCCTTACGAGTAAAAATAGCACTCACGTCTGTTCCCAGCAAGTACACTGTATTGGGTTGAAGAGGAGCTACTGTTCTTGTCAGTTTCCTAAGCAGAGTTGAACTAGATATGGCCCGTGTGTGTAGGAAGCACAGTTCTTTTGTTCTGAGCAAGCTCACTGTTCTGGCCCTATAGGAAACACAGTACAGTAGAAGAGTGCTCTTTTCTCAAAAGCAGAGTGTGTTTATTGTAAGGCGAGCTAGCGTTTGTTTCCCAGTCAGAAATGGAGTTGAATCACATGCAGTTTCTGGTCCTACGAGCAAGAGTTGCTTTCTTGTAAGAAGAGTAACAATTGCGCTCCCATTGTCATACACAGGGCAAATAGCACAGGCGTCTGTTCCCAGCAAGTACAGTGTATTGGACTGAAGAGGAGCTACTGCTCTTGTCAGTTTCCTAAGCAGAGTTGAACTAGATATGGCCCATGTGTGTTGGAAGCACAGTTCTTTTGTTCTGAGCAAGCTCTCTGTTCTGGCCTTATAGGAAACACAGTAGACTAGACGAGTGCTCTTTTCTCAAAAGCAGAGTGTGTTTCTTGTAAGGCGAGCTAGTGTTTGTTTCCCAGTCCTAAATGGAATTCAGTCACATGCAGTTTCTGGTCCTACGAGGAAGAGTTGTTTTCTGGTAAGAAGAGCCACTATTGCGCTCCCATTGTCATGCACAAGGTAAATAGCACTGGCGTCTGTTCCCAGCATTTACAGTGAATTGGACTGAAGAGGATCTACTGTTCTTGTCATTTTCCTAAGCAGAAATGAACTAGATATGGCCCGTGTGTGTAGGAAGCACAGTTCTTTTGTTCTGAGCAAGCTCACTGTTCTGGCCCTTTAGGAAACACAGTAGAGTAGAAGAGTGCTCTTTTCTCAAAAGCAGAGTGTGTTTCTTGTAAGGCAAGCTAGCGTTTGTTTCCCAGTCAGAAATGGAGTTGAATCACATGCAGTTTCCGGTCCTATGAGCAAGAGTTGCTTTCTCGTAAGAAGAGTCACTATTGCGCTCCCATTGCCATACACAGTGCAAATAGCACTCGCGTCTGTTCCCAGCAAGCACAGTGTATTGGACTGAAGAGGAGCTACTGTTCTTGTCAGTTTCCTAAGCAGAGTTGAACTAGATATGGCCTGTGTGTGTAGGAAGCACAGTTCTTTTGTTCTGAGCAAGCTCACTGTTCGAACCCCACAGGAAACCCAGTAGAGTAGAAGAGTGCTCTTTTATCAAAAGCAGAGTGTTTCTCTTGTAAGGCGAGGTAGCGTTTGTTTCCCAGTCCTAAATGGAGTTGATTCACATGCAGTTTCCTGTCCTACAAGCAAGAGTTGTTTTCTGGTAAGAAGAGTCACTATTGCGCTCCCATTGCCATACACAGTGCAAATAGCACTCGCATGTGTTCCCAGCATGTACAGTGTATTGGACTGAAGAGAAGCAATGTTCTTGTCAGTTTCCTAAGCAGAATTGAACTAGATATGGAAGTGTGTAGGAAGCACAGTTCTTTAGTTCTGAGCCAGCTCACTATACTGGCCCTATACGAAACACAGTAGAGTAGAAGAGTGCCCTTTTCTCAAAAGCAGAGTGTTTTTTTTGTAAGGCGAGCTAGCGTTTGTTTCCCAGTCCTAAATGGAGTTGAATCACATGCAGTTTCTGGTCCTTTGAACAAGAGTTGTTTTCTGGTAAGAAGAGTCACTATTGCGCTCCCATTGTCATACACAGTACAAATAGGACTCGCGTCTCTTCCCAGCAAATACAGTGTATTGGACTGAAGAGGAGCTACTGTTCTTGTCAGTTTCCTAAGCAGAGTTGAACTAGATATGGCCCGTGTGTGTAGGAAGCACAATTCTTTTGTTCTGAGCAAGCTCACTGTTCGGACCCCATAGGAAACACAGCAGAGTAAAAGAGTGCCCTTTTCTCAAAAGCAGAGTGTGTTTCTTGTAAGGCAAGCTAGTGTTTGTTTCCCAGTCCTAAATGGAGTTGAATCACATACAGTTTCTGGTCCTACGAACAAGAGTTGTTTTCTGGTAAGAAGAGTCACTATTGCACTCCCATTGTCATGCACAGGGCAGATAGCCCTGGCGTCTGTTCCCAGCATGTACAGTGTATTGGACTGAAGAGGATCTACTGTTCTCATTAGTTTCCTAAGCAGAGTTGAACTAGATATGGCCCGTGTGTGTAGGAAGCACAGTTCTTTTGTTCTGAGCAAGCTCACTGTTCTGGCCCTATAGGAAACACAGTAGAGTAGAAGAGTGCCCTTTTCTCAAAAGCAGAGTGTGTCTCTTGTAAGGCGAGCTAGAGTTTGTTTCCCAGTCCTAAATGGAGTTGAATCACATGCAGTTTTTGGTACTACGAGCAAGAGTAGTTTTCTGGTAAGGAAAGTCACTATTGCATTCCCATTGCCTTATGAGTAAAAATAGCACTCACGTCTGTTCCGAGCAAGTACACTGTATTGGGTTGAAGAGGAGCTACTGTTCTTGTCAGTTTCCTAAGCAGAGTTGAACTAGATATGGCCCGTGTGTGTAGGAAGCACAGTTCTTTTGTTCTGAGCAAGCTCACTGTTCTGGCCCTATTGGAAACACAGTACAGTAGAAGAGTGCTCTTTTCTCAAAAGCAGAGTGTGTTTATTGTAAGGCGAGCTAGCCTTTGTTTTCCAGTCAGAAATGGAGTTGAATCACATGCAGTTTCTGGTCCTACGAGCAAGAGTTGCTTTCTTGTAAGAAGAGTAACAATTGCGCTCCCATTGTCATACACAGGGCAAATAGCACAGGCGTCTGTTCCCAGCAAGTACAGTGTATTGGACTGAAGAGGAGCTACTGCTCTTGTCAGTTTCCTAAGCAGAGTTGAACTAGATATGGCCCATGTGTGTTGGAAGCACAGTTCTTTTGTTCTGAGCAAGCTCTCTGTTCTGGCCTTATAGGAAACCCAGTAGACTAGACGAGTGCTCTTTTCTCAAAAGCAGAGTGTGTTTCTTGTAAGGCGAGCTAGTGTTTGTTTCCCAGTCCTAAATGGAATTCAGTCACATGCAGTTTCTGGTCCTACGAGGAAGAGTTGTTTTCTGGTAAGAAGAGCCACTATTGCGCTCCCATTGTCATGCACAAGGTAAATAGCACTGGCGTCTGTTCCCAGCATTTACAGTGAATTGGACTGAAGAGGATCTACTGTTCTTGTCATTTTCCTAAGCAGAAATGAACTAGATATGGCCCGTGTGTGTAGGAAGCACAGTTCTTTTGTTCTGAGCAAGCTCACTGTTCTGGCCCTTTAGGAAACACAGTAGAGTAGAAGAGTGCTCTTTTCTCAAAAGCAGAGTGTGTTTCTTGTAAGGCAAGCTAGCGTTTGTTTCCCAGTCAGAAATGGAGTTGAATCACATGCAGTTTCCGGTCCTATGAGCAAGAGTTGCTTTCTCGTAAGAAGAGTCACTATTGCGCTCCCATTGCCATACACAGTGCAAATAGCACTCGCGTCTGTTCCCAGCAAGCACAGTGTATTGGACTGAAGAGGAGCTACTGTTCTTGTCAGTTTCCTAAGCAGAGTTGAACTAGATATGGCCTGTGTGTGTAGGAAGCACAGTTCTTTTGTTCTGAGCAAGCTCACTGTTCGAACCCCACAGGAAACCCAGTAGAGTAGAAGAGTGCTCTTTTATCAAAAGCAGAGTGTTTCTCTTGTAAGGCGAGGTAGCGTTTGTTTCCCAGTCCTAAATGGAGTTGATTCACATGCAGTTTCCTGTCCTACAAGCAAGAGTTGTTTTCTGGTAAGAAGAGTCACTATTGCGCTCCCATTGCCATACACAGTGCAAATAGCACTCGCATGTGTTCCCAGCATGTACAGTGTATTGGACTGAAGAGAAGCAATGTTCTTGTCAGTTTCCTAAGCAGAATTGAACTAGATATGGAAGTGTGTAGGAAGCACAGTTCTTTAGTTCTGAGCCAGCTCACTATACTGGCCCTATACGAAACACAGTAGAGTAGAAGAGTGCCCTTTTCTCAAAAGCAGAGTGTTTTTTTTGTAAGGCGAGCTAGCGTTTGTTTCCCAGTCCTAAATGGAGTTGAATCACATGCAGTTTCTGGTCCTTTGAACAAGAGTTGTTTTCTGGTAAGAAGAGTCACTATTGCGCTCCCATTGTCATACACAGTACAAATAGGACTCGCGTCTCTTCCCAGCAAATACAGTGTATTGGACTGAAGAGGAGCTACTGTTCTTGTCAGTTTCCTAAGCAGAGTTGAACTAGATATGGCCCGTGTGTGTAGGAAGCACAATTCTTTTGTTCTGAGCAAGCTCACTGTTCGGACCCCATAGGAAACACAGCAGAGTAAAAGAGTGCCCTTTTCTCAAAAGCAGAGTGTGTTTCTTGTAAGGCAAGCTAGTGTTTGTTTCCCAGTCCTAAATGGAGTTGAATCACATACAGTTTCTGGTCCTACGAACAAGAGTTGTTTTCTGGTAAGAAGAGTCACTATTGCACTCCCATTGTCATGCACAGGGCAGATAGCCCTGGCGTCTGTTCCCAGCATGTACAGTGTATTGGACTGAAGAGGATCTACTGTTCTCATTAGTTTCCTAAGCAGAGTTGAACTAGATATGGCCCGTGTGTGTAGGAAGCACAGTTCTTTTGTTCTGAGCAAGCTCACTGTTCTGGCCCTATAGGAAACACAGTAGAGTAGAAGAGTGCCCTTTTCTCAAAAGCAGAGTGTGTCTCTTGTAAGGCGAGCTAGAGTTTGTTTCCCAGTCCTAAATGGAGTTGAATCACATGCAGTTTTTGGTACTACGAGCAAGAGTAGTTTTCTGGTAAGGAAAGTCACTATTGCATTCCCATTGCCTTATGAGTAAAAATAGCACTCACGTCTGTTCCGAGCAAGTACACTGTATTGGGTTGAAGAGGAGCTACTGTTCTTGTCAGTTTCCTAAGCAGAGTTGAACTAGATATGGCCCGTGTGTGTAGGAAGCACAGTTCTTTTGTTCTGAGCAAGCTCACTGTTCTGGCCCTATTGGAAACACAGTACAGTAGAAGAGTGCTCTTTTCTCAAAAGCAGAGTGTGTTTATTGTAAGGCGAGCTAGCCTTTGTTTCCCAGTCAGAAATGGAGTTGAATCACATGCAGTTTCTGGTCCTACGAGCAAGAGTTGCTTTCTTGTAAGAAGAGTAACAATTGTGCTCCCATTGTCATACACAGGGCAAATAGCACAGGCGTCTGTTCCCAGCAAGTACAGTGTATTGGACTGAAGAGGAGCTACTGCTCTTGTCAGTTTCCTAAGCAGAGTTGAACTAGATATGGCCCGTGTGTGTAGGAAGCACAGTTCTTTTGTTCTGAGCAAGCTCACTGTTCGGACCCCATAGGAAAAACAGTAGACTAGAAGAGTGCTGTTTTCTCAAAAGCAGAGTTTGTTTCTTGTAAGGCGAGCTAGTGTTTGTTTCCCAGTACTAAATGGAGTTCAGTCACATGCAGGTTCTGGTCCTACGAGGAAGATTTGTTTTCTGGTAAGAAGAGCCACTATTGCGCTCCCATTGTCATGCACAAGGCAAATAGCACTGGCCTCTGTTCCCAGCATGTACAGTGAATTGGACTGAAGAGGATCTACTGTTCTTGTCATTTTCCTAAGCAGAAATGAACCAGATATGGCCCGTGTGTGTAGGAAGCACAGTTCTTTTGTTCTGAGCAAGCTCACTGTTCTGGCCCTTTAGGAAACACAGTAGAGTAGAAGAGTGCTCTTTTCTCAAAAGCAGAGTGTGTTTCTTGTAAGGCGAGCTAGCATTTGTTTCCCAGTCCTAAATGGAGTTGAGTCACATGCAGTTTTTTGGTCCTACAATCAAGAGTTGTTTTCTGGTAAGAAGAGTCACTATTGCTCTCCCATTGCCATACACACTGCAAATAGCACTCCCGTCTGTTCCCAGCAAGTACAGTATATTGGACTGAAGAGGAGCTACTGTTCTTGTCAGTTTCCTAAGCAGAGTTGAACTAGATATGGCCTGTGTGTGTAGGAAGCACAGTTCTTTTTTTCTGAGCAAGCTCACTGTTCGAACCCCACAGGAAACCCAGTAGAGTAGAAGAGTGCTCTTTTATCAAAAGCAGAGTGTTTCTCTTGTAAGGTGAGGTAGCGTTTGTTTCCCAGTCCTAAATGGAGTTGATTCACATGCAGTTTCTTGTCCTACAAGCAAGAGTTGTTTTCTGGTAAGAAGAGTCACTATTGCGCTCCCATTGCCATACACAGTGCAATTAGCACTCGCGTCTGTTCCCAGCATGTACAGTGTACTGGACTGAAGAGAAGCAATGTTCTTGTCAGTTTCCTAAGCAGAATTGAACTAGATATGGAAGTGTGTAGGAAGCACAGTCCTTTAGTTCTGAGCCAGCTCACTATTCTGGCCCTATATGAAACACAGTAGAGTAGAAGAGTGCCCTTTTCTCTAAAGCAGAGTGTTTTTCTTGTAAGGCGAGCTAGCGTTTGTTTCCCAGTCCTAAATGGAGTTGAATCACATGCAGTTTCTGGTCCTACGAGCAAGAGTTGTTTTCTCGTAAGAAGAGTCACTATTGCGCTCCCATTGTCATACACAGTACAAATAGGACTCGCGTCTGTTCCCAGCAAATGCAGTGTATTGGACTGAAGAGGAGCTACTGTTCTTGTCATTTTCCTAAGCAGAGTTGAACTAGATATGGCCCGTGTGTGTAGGAAGCACAATTCTTTTGTTCTGAGCAAGCTCACTGTTCGGACCCCATATGAAACACAGCAGAGTAAAAGAGTGCCCTTTTCTCAAAAGCAGAGTGTGTTTCTTGTAAGGCAAGCTAGTGTTTGTTTCCCAGTCCTAAATGGAGTTGAATCACATGCAGTTTCTGGTCCTACAAACAAGAGTTGTTTTCTGGTAAGAAGAGTCACTATTGCGCTCCCATTGTCATACAAGGCAGATAGCCCTGGCGTCTGTTCCCAGCATGTACAGTGTATTGGACTGAAGAGGATCTACTGTTCTCATTAGTTTCCTAAGCAGAGTTGAACTAGAAATGGCCCGTGTGTGTAGGAAGCACAGTTCTTTTGTTCTGAGCAAGCTCACTGTTCTGGCCCTATAGGAAACACAGTAGAGTAGAAGAGTGCTCTTTTCTCAAAAGCAGAGTGTGTTTCTTGTAAGGCGAGCTAGCGTTTGTTTCCCAGTCCTAAATGGAGTTGAGTCACATACAGTTTCTGGTCCTACGAGCAAGAGTTGTTTTCTGGTAAGAAGAGTCACTATTGCGCTCCCATTGCCATACACAGTGCAAATAGCACTCGCGTCTGTTCCCAGCAAGTACAGTGTATTGGACTGAAGAGGAGTTACTGTTCTTCTCAGTTTCCAAAGCAGAGTTGAACTAGATATGGCCCGTGTGTGTAGGAAGCACAGTTCTTTTGTTCTGAGCAAGCTCACTGTTCGGACCCCATAGGAAACACAGTAGACTAGAAGAGTGCTCTTTTCTCAAAAGCAGAGTGTGTTTCTTGTAAGGCGAACTAGTGTTTGTTTCCCAGTCCTAATTGGAGTTGAGTCACATGCAGTTTCTGGTTATATTAGCAAGAGTTGTTTTCTGGTAAGAAGAGTCACTATTGCGCTCCCATTGTCATACACAGGGCAAATAGCACTGGCGTATGTTCCCAGCATGTACAGTGTATTGGACTGAAGAGGATCTACTGTTCTTGTCAGTTTCCTAAGCAGAAATGAACTAGATATGGCATGTGTGTGTAGGAAGCACAGTTCTTTTGTTTTGAGCAAGCTCACTGTTCTGGCGCTGTAGGAAACACAGTAGAATAGTAGAGTGCTCGTTTCTCAAAAGCACAGTGTGTTTCATGTAAGGCCAGCTAGCGTTTGTTTCCCAGTCTTAGATGGAGTTGAGTCACATGCAGTTTCTGGTTCTACGAGCATGAGTTGTTTTCTGGTAAGAAGAGACACTATTCTGCTCCCGTTGCCATACACAGTGGAAATAGCACTCGCGTCTGTTCCCAGCAATTACAATGTATTGGACTGAAGAGGAGCAAATGTTCTTGTCAGTTTCCTAAGCAGAATTGAACTAGATATGGAAGTGTGTACGAAGCACAGTTCTTTAGTTCTGAGCCAGCTCACTGTTCTGGCCCTATAGGAAACACAGTACAGTAGAAGAGTGCTCTTTTCTCAAAAGCAGAGTGTGTTTATTGTAAGGCGAGCTAGCGTTTGTTTCCCAGTCAGAAATGGAGTTGAATCACATGCAGTTTCTGGTCCTAGGATAAAGAGTTGTTTTCTGGTAAGGAAAGTCACTATTGCTATTGCGCTCCCATTGCCATACACTGTGCAAATAGCTTTCGCGTCTTTTCCCAGCAAGTACAGTGTATTGGACTGAAGAGGAGCTACTGTTCTTGTCAGTTTCCTATACGGAGTTGAACTATGTATGGCCCGTGTGTGTAGGAAGCACAGTTCTTTTGTTCTGAGCAAGCTCACTATTCTGGCCCTATAGGAAACACAGTAGAGTAGAAGAGTGCTCTTTTCTCAAAAGCAGAGTGTGTCTCTTGTAAGGCGAGCTAGATTTTGTTTCCCAGTCCTAAATGGAGTTGAATCACATGCAGTTTTTGTTCCTACAAGCAAGAGTAGTTTTCTGGTAAGGAAAGTCACTATTGCGTTTCCATTGCCTTACCAGTAAAAATAGCACTCACGTCTGTTCCCAGCAAGTACACTGTATTGGGTTGAAGAAGAGCTACTGTTCTTGTCAGTTTCCTAAGCAGAGTTGAACTAGATATGGCCCGTGTGTGTAGGAAGCACAGTTCGTTTGTTCTGAGCAAGCTCTCTGTTCTGGCCCTATAGGAAACACAGTACAGTAGAAGAGTGCTCTTTTCTCAAAAGCAGAGTGTGTTTATTGTAAGGCGAGCTAGCTTTTGTTTCCCAGTCAGAAATGGAGTTGAATCACATGCAGTTTCTGGTCCTACGAGCAAGAGTTGCTTTCTTGTAAGAAGAGTAACAATTGCGCTCCCATTGTCATACACAGGGCAAATAGCACAGGCGTCTGTTTTCAGCAAGTACAGTGTATTGGACTGAAGAGGAGCTACTGCTCTTGTCAGTTTCCTAAGCAGAGTTGAACTAGATATGGCCCATGTGTGTAGGAAGCACAGTTCTTTGGTTCTGAGCAAGCTCTCTGTTCTGGCCTTCTAGGAAACACAGTAGACTAGAAGAGTGCTCTTTTCTCAAAAGCAGAGTGTGTTTCTTGTAAGGCAAGCTAGTGTTTGTTTCCCAGTCCTAAATGGAATTCAGTCACATGCAGTTTCTGGTCCTACGAGGAAGAGTTGTTTTCTGGTAAGAAGAGCCACTATTGCGCTCCCATTGTCATGCACAAGGTAAATAGCACTGGCGTCTGTTCCCAGCATTTACAGTGAATTGGACTGAAGAGGATCTACTGTTCTTGTCATTTTCCTAAGCAGAAATGAACTAGATATGGCCCGTGTGTGTAGGAAGCACAGTTCTTTTGTTCTGACCAAGCTCACTATTCTGGCCCTTTAGGAAACACAGTAGAGTAGAAGAGTGCTCTTTTCTCAAAAGCAGAGTGTGTTTCTTGTAAGGCAAGCTAGCGTTTGTTTCCCAGTCAGAAATGGAGTTGAATCACATGCAGTTTCTGGTCCTATGAGCAAGAGTTGCTTTCTCGTAAGAAGAGTCACTATTGCGCTCCCATTGCCATACACAGTGCAAATAGCACTCGCGTCTGTTCCCAGCAAGCACAGTGTATTGGACTGAAGAGGAGCTACTGTTCTTGTCAGTTTCCTAAGCAGAGTTGAACTAGATATGGCCTGTGTGTGTAGGAAGCACAGTTCTTTTGTTCTGAGCAAGCTCACTGTTCGAACCCCACAGGAAACCCAGTAGAGTAGAAGAGTTCTCTTTTATCAAAAGCAGAGTGTTTCTCTTGTAAGGCGAGGTAGCGTTTGTTTCCCAGTCCTAAATGGAGTTGATTCACATGCAGTTTCCTGTCCTACAAGCAAGAGTTGTTTTCTGGTAAAAAGAGTCACTATTGCGCTCCCATTGCCATACACAGTGCAAATAGCACTCGCGTGTGTTCCCAGCATGTACAGTGTATTGGACTGAAGAGAAGCAATGTTCTTGTCAGTTTCCTAAGCAGAATTGAACTAGATATGGAAGTGTGTAGGAAGCACAGTTCTTTAGTTCTGAGCCAGCTCACTATTCTGGCCCTATACGAAACACAGTAGAGTAGAAGAGTGCCCTTTTCTCAAAAGCAGAGTGTTTTTTTTGTAAGGCGAGCTAGCGTTTGTTTCCCAGTCCTAAATGGAGTTGAATCACATGCAGTTTCTGGTCCTACGAACAAGAGTTGTTTTCTGGTAAGAAGAGTCACTATTGCGCTCCCATTGTCATACACAGTACAAATAGAACTCGCGTCTGTTCCCAGCAAATACAGTATATTGGACTGAAAAGGAGCTACTGTTCTTGTCAGTTTCCTAAGCAGAGTTGAACTAGATATGGCCCGTGTGTGTAGGAAGCACAATTCTTTTGTTCTGAGCAAGCTCACTTTTCGGTCCCCATAGGAAACACAGCAGAGTAAAAGAGTGCCCTTTTCTCAAAAGCAGAGTGTGTTTCTTGTAAGGCAAGCTAGTGTTTGTTTCCCAGTCCCAAATGGAGTTGAATCACATACAGTTTCTGGTCCTACGAACAAGAGTTGTTTTCTGGTAAGAAGAGTAACTATTACGCTCCCATTGTCATACACAGGGCAGATACCCCTGGCGTCTGTACCCAGCATGTACAGTGTATTGGACTGAAGAGGATCTACTGTTCTCATTAGTTTCCTAAGCAGAGTTGAACTAGATATGGCCCGTGTGTGTAGGAAGCACAGTTCTTTTTTTCTGAGCAAGCTCACTCTTCTGGCCCTATAGGAAACACAGTAGAGTAGAAGAGTGCTCTTTTCTCAAAAGCAGAGTGTGTCTCTTGTAAGGTGAGCTAGAGTTTGTTTCCCAGTCCTAAATGGAGTTGAGTCACATGCAGTTTTTGGTACTACGAGCAAGAGTAGTTTTCTGGTAAGGAAAGTCACTATTGCATTCCCATTGCCTTACGAGTAAAAATAGCACTCACGTCTGTTCCGAGCAAGTACACTGTATTGGGTTGAAGAGGAGCTACTGTTCTTGTCAGTTTCCTAAGCAGAGTTGAACTAGATATGGCCCGTGTGTGTAGGAAGCACAGTTCTTTTGTTCTGAGCAAGCTCACTGTTCTGGCCCTATTGGAAACACAGTACAGTAGAAGAGTGCTCTTTTCTCAAAAGCAGAGTGTGTTTATTGTAAGGCGAGCTAGCCTTTGTTTCCCAGTCAGAAATGGAGTTGAATCACATGCAGTTTCTGGTCCTACGAGCAAGAGTTGCTTTCTTGTAAGAAGAGTAACAATTGTGCTCCCATTGTCATACACAGGGCAAATAGCACAGGCGTCTGTTCCCAGCAAGTACAGTGTATTGGACTGAAGAGGAGCTACTGCTCTTGTCAGTTTCCTAAGCAGAGTTGAACTAGATATGGCCCGTGTGTGTAGGAAGCACAGTTCTTTTGTTCTGAGCAAGCTCACTGTTCGGACCCCATAGGAAAAACAGTAGACTAGAAGAGTCTGTTTTCTCAAAAGCAGAGTTTGTTTCTTGTAAGGCGAGCTAGTGTTTGTTTCCCAGTACTAAATGGAGTTCAGTCACATGCAGGTTCTGGTCCTACGAGGAAGATTTGTTTTCTGGTAAGAAGAGCCACTATTGCGCTCCCATTGTCATGCACAAGGCAAATAGCACTGGCCTCTGTTCCCAGCATGTACAGTGAATTGGACTGAAGAGGATCTACTGTTCTTGTCATTTTCCTAAGCAGAAATGAACCAGATATGGCCCGTGTGTGTAGGAAGCACAGTTCTTTTGTTCTGAGCAAGCTCACTGTTCTGGCCCTTTAGGAAACACAGTAGAGTAGAAGAGTGCTCTTTTCTCAAAAGCAGAGTGTGTTTCTTGTAAGGCGAGCTAGCATTTGTTTCCCAGTCCTAAATGGAGTTGAGTCACATGCAGTTTTTTGGTCCTACGATCAAGAGTTGTTTTCTGGTAAGAAGAGTCACTATTGCTCTCCCATTGCCATACACACTGCAAATAGCACTCGCGTCTGTTCCCAGCAAGTACAGTATATTGGACTGAAGAGGAGCTACTGTTCTTGTCAGTTTCCTAAGCAGAGTTGAACTAGATATGGCCTGTGTGTGTAGGAAGCACAGTTCTTTTTTTCTGAGCAAGCTCACTGTTCGAACCCCACAGGAAACCCAGTAGAGTAGAAGAGTGCTCTTTTATCAAAAGCAGAGTGTTTCTCTTGTAAGGTGAGGTAGCGTTTGTTTCCCAGTCCTAAATGGAGTTGATTCACATGCAGTTTCTTGTCCTACAAGCAAGAGTTGTTTTCTGGTAAGAAGAGTCACTATTGCGCTCCCATTGCCATACACAGTGCAATTAGCACTCGCGTCTGTTCCCAGCATGTACAGTGTACTGGACTGAAGAGAAGCAATGTTCTTGTCAGTTTCCTAAGCAGAATTGAACTAGATATGGAAGTGTGTAGGAAGCACAGTCCTTTAGTTCTGAGCCAGCTCACTATTCTGGCCCTATATGAAACACAGTAGAGTAGAAGAGTGCCCTTTTCTCTAAAGCAGAGTGTTTTTCTTGTAAGGCGAGCTAGCGTTTGTTTCCCAGTCCTAAATGGAGTTGAATCACATGCAGTTTCTGGTCCTACGAGCAAGAGTTGTTTTCTCATAAGAAGAGTCACTATTGCGCTCCCATTGTCATACACAGTACAAATAGGACTCGCGTCTGTTCCCAGCAAATGCAGTGTATTGGACTGAAGAGGAGCTACTGTTCTTGTCAGTTTCCTAAGCAGAGTTGAACTAGATATGGCCCGTGTGTGTAGGAAGCACAATTCTTTTGTTCTGAGCAAGCTCACTGTTCGGACCCCATAGGAAACACAGCAGAGTAAAAGAGTGCCCTTTTCTCAAAAGCAGAGTGTGTTTCTTGTAAGGCAAGCTAGTGTTTGTTTCCCAGTCCTAAATGGAGTTGAATCACATGCAGTTTCTGGTCCTACAAACAAGAGTTGTTTTCTGGTAAGAAGAGTCACTATTGCGCTCCCATTGTCATACAAGGCAGATAGCCCTGGCGTCTGTTCCCAGCATGTACAGTGTATTGGACTGAAGAGGATCTACTGTTCTCATTAGTTTCCTAAGCAGAGTTGAACTAGAAATGGCCCGTGTGTGTAGGAAGCACAGTTCTTTTGTTCTGAGCAAGCTCACTGTTCTGGCCCTATAGGAAACACAGTAGAGTAGAAGAGTGCTCTTTTCTCAAAAGCAGAGTGTGTTTCTTGTAAGGCGAGCTAGCGTTTGTTTCCCAGTCCTAAATGGAGTTGAGTCACATACAGTTTCTGGTCCTACGAGCAAGAGTTGTTTTCTGGTAAGAAGAGTCACTATTGCGCTCCCATTGCCATACACAGTGCAAATAGCACTCGCGTCTGTTCCCAGCAAGTACAGTGTATTGGACTGAAGAGGAGTTACTGTTCTTCTCAGTTTCCAAAGCAGAGTTGAACTAGATATGGCCCGTGTGTGTAGGAAGCACAGTTCTTTTGTTCTGAGCAAGCTCACTGTTCGGACCCCATAGGAAACACAGTAGACTAGAAGAGTGCTCTTTTCTCAAAAGCAGAGTGTGTTTCTTGTAAGGCGAACTAGTGTTTGTTTCCCAGTCCTAATTGGAGTTGAGTCACATGCAGTTTCTGGTTATATTAGCAAGAGTTGTTTTCTGGTAAGAAGAGTCACTATTGCGCTCCCATTGTCATACACAGGGCAAATAGCACTGGCGTATGTTCCCAGCATGTACAGTGTATTGGACTGAAGAGGATCTACTGTTCTTGTCAGTTTCCTAAGCAGAAATGAACTAGATATGGCATGTGTGTGTAGGAAGCACAGTTCTTTTGTTTTGAGCAAGCTCACTGTTCTGGCGCTGTAGGAAACACAGTAGAATAGTAGAGTGCTCTTTTCTCAAAAGCACAGTGTGTTTCTTGTAAGGCCAGCTAGCGTTTGTTTCCCAGTCTTAGATGGAGTTGAGTCACATGCAGTTTCTGGTTCTACGAGCATGAGTTGTTTTCTGGTAAGAAGAGACACTATTCTGCTCCCGTTGCCATACACAGTGGAAATAGCACTCGCGTCTGTTCCCAGCAATTACAATGTATTGGACTGAAGAGGAGCAAATGTTCTTGTCAGTTTCCTAAGCAGAATTGAACTAGATATGGAAGTGTGTACGAAGCACAGTTCTTTAGTTCTGAGCCAGCTCACTGTTCTGGCCCTATAGGAAACACAGTACAGTAGAAGAGTGCTCTTTTCTCAAAAGCAGAGTGTGTTTATTGTAAGGCGAGTTAGCGTTTGTTTCCCAGTCAGAAATGGAGTTGAATCACATGCAGTTTCTGGTCCTAGGATAAAGAGTTGTTTTCTGGTAAGGAAAGTCACTATTGCTATTGCGCTCCCATTGCCATACACTGTGCAAATAGCTTTCGCGTCTTTTCCCAGCAAGTACAGTGTATTGGACTGAAGAGGAGCTACTGTTCTTGTCAGTTTCCTATACGGAGTTGAACTATGTATGGCCCGTGTGTGTAGGAGGCACAGTTCTTTTGTTCTGAGCAAGCTCACTATTCTGGCCCTATAGGAAACACAGTAGAGTAGAAGAGTGCTCTTTTCTCAAAAGCAGAGTGTGTCTCTTGTAAGGCGAGCTAGAGTTTGTTTCCCAGTCCTAAATGGAGTTGAATCACATGCAGTTTTTGTTCCTACAAGCAAGAGTAGTTTTTTGGTAAGGAAAGTCACTATTGCGTTTCCATTGCCTTACCAGTAAAAATAGCACTCACGTCTGTTCCCAGCAAGTACACTGTATTGGGTTGAAGAAGAGCTACTGTTCTTGTCAGTTTCCTAAGCAGAGTTGAACTAGATATGGCCCGTGTGTGTAGGAAGCACAGTTCTTTTGTTCTGAGCAAGCTCTCTGTTCTGGCCCTATAGGAAACACAGTACAGTAGAAGAGTGCTCTTTTCTCAAAAGCAGAGTGTGTTTATTGTAAGGCGAGCTAGCGTTTGTTTCCCAGTCAGAAATGGAGTTGAATCACATGCAGTTTCTGGTCCTACGAGCAAGAGTTGCTTTCTTGTAAGAAGAGTAACAATTGCGCTCCCATTGTCATACACAGGGCAAATAGCACAGGCGTCTGTTTTCAGCAAGTACAGTGTATTGGACTGAAGAGGAGCTACTGCTCTTGTCAGTTTCCTAAGCAGAGTTGAACTAGATATGGCCCATGTGTGTAGGAAGCACAGTTCTTTGGTTCTGAGCAAGCTCTCTGTTCTGGCCTTCTAGGAAACACAGTAGACTAGAAGAGTGCTCTTTTCTCAAAAGCAGAGTGTGTTTCTTGTAAGGCAAGCTAGTGTTTGTTTCCCAGTCCTAAATGGAATTCAGTCACATGCAGTTTCTGGTCCTACGAGGAAGAGTTGTTTTCTGGTAAGAAGAGCCACTATTGCACTCCCATTGTCATGCACAAGGTAAATAGCACTGGCGTCTGTTCCCAGCATTTACAGTGAATTGGACTGAAGAGGATCTACTGTTCTTGTCATTTTCCTAAGCAGAAATGAACTAGATATGGCCCGTGTGTGTAGGAAGCACAGTTCTTTTGTTCTGAGCAAGCTCACTGTTCTGGCCCTTTAGGAAACACAGTAGAGTAGAAGAGTGCTCTTTTCTCAAAAGCAGAGTGTGTTTCTTGTAAGGCAAGCTAGCGTTTGTTTCCCAGTCAGAAATGGAGTTGAATCACATGCAGTTTCTGGTCCTATGAGCAAGAGTTGCTTTCTCGTAAGAAGAGTCACTATTGCGCTCCCATTGCCATACACAGTGCAAATAGCACTCGCGTCTGTTCCCAGCAAGCACAGTGTATTGGACTGAAGAGGAGCTACTGTTCTTGTCAGTTTCCTAAGCAGAGTTGAACTAGATATGGCCTGTGTGTGTAGGAAGCACAGTTCTTTTGTTCTGAGCAAGCTCACTGTTCGAACCCCACAGGAAACCCAGTAGAGTAGAAGAGTGCTCTTTTATCAAAAGCAGAGTGTTTCTCTTGTAAGGCGAGGTAGCGTTTGTTTCCCAGTCCTAAATGGAGTTGATTCACATGCAGTTTCCTGTCCTACAAGCAAGAGTTGTTTTCTGGTAAAAAGAGTCACTATTGCGCTCCCATTGCCATACACAGTGCAAATAGCACTCGCGTGTGTTCCCAGCATGTACAGTGTATTGGACTGAAGAGAAGCAATGTTCTTGTCAGTTTCCTAAGCAGAATTGAACTAGATATGGAAGTGTGTAGGAAGCACAGTTCTTTAGTTCTGAGCCAGCTCACTATTCTGGCCCTATACGAAACACAGTAGAGTAGAAGAGTGCCCTTTTCTCAAAAGCAGAGTGTTTTTTTTGTAAGGCGAGCTAGCGTTTGTTTCCCAGTCCTAAATGGAGTTGAATCACATGCAGTTTCTGGTCCTACGAACAAGAGTTGTTTTCTGGTAAGAAGAGTCACTATTGCTCTCCCATTGTCATACACAGTACAAATAGGACTCGCGTCTCTTCCCAGCAAATACAGTGTATTGGACTGAAGAGGAGCTACTGTTCTTGTCAGTTTCCTAAGCAGAGTTTAACTAGATATGGCCCGTGTGTGTAGGAAGCACAATTCTTTTGTTCTGAGCAAGCTCACTGTTCGGACCCCATAGGAAACACAGCAGAGTAAAAGAGTGCCCTTTTCTCAAAAGCAGAGTGTGTTTCTTGTAAGGCAAGCTAGTGTTTGTTTCCCAGTCTTAAATGGAGTTGAATCACATACAGTTTCTGGTCCTACGAACAAGAGTTGTTTTCTGGTAAGAAGAGTAACTATTACGCTCCCATTGTCATACACAGGGCAGATAGCCCTGGCGTCTGTTCCCAGCATGTACAGTGTATTGGACTGAAGAGGATCTACTGTTCTCATTAGTTTCCTAAGCAGAGTTGAACTAGATATGGCCCGTGTGTGTAGGAAGCACAGTTCTTTTGTTCTGAGCAAGCTCACTCTTCTGGCCCTATAGGAAACACAGTAGAGTAGAAGAGTGCTCTTTTCTCAAAAGCAGAGTGTGTCTCTTGTAATGCGAGCTAGAGTTTGTTTCCCAGTCCTAAATGGAGTTGAATCACATGCAGTTTTTGGTACTACGAGCAAGAGTAGTTTTCTGGTAAGGAAAGTCACTATTGCATTCCCATTGCCTTACGAGTAAAAATAGCACTCACGTCTGTTCCCAGCAAGTACACTGTATTGGGTTGAAGAGGAGCTACTGTTCTTGTCAGTTTCCTAAGCAGAGTTGAACTAGATATGGCCCGTGTGTGTAGGAAGCACAGTTCTTTTGTTCTGTGCAAGCTCACTGTTCTGGCCCTATAGGAAACACAGTACAGTAGAAGAGTGCTCTTTTCTCAAAAGCAGAGTGTGTTTATTGTAAGGCGAGCTAGCGTTTGTTTCCCAGTCAGAAATGGAGTTGAATCACATGCAGTTTCTGGTCCTACGAGCAAGAGTTGCTTTCTTGTAAGAAGAGTAACAATTGCGCTCCCATTGTCATACACAGGGCAAATAGCACAGGCGTCTGTTCCCAGCAAGTACAGTGTATTGGACTGAAGAGGAGCTACTACTCTTGTCAGTTTCCTAAGCAGAGTTGAACTAGATATGGCCCATGTGTGTAGGAAGCACAGTTCTTTTGTTCTGAGCAAGCTCTCTGTTCTGGCCTTATAGGAAACACAGTAGACTAGAAGAGTGCTCTTTTCTCAAAAGCAGAGTGTGTTTCTTGTAAGGCGAGCTAGTGTTTGTTTCCCAGTCCTAAATGGAATTCAGTCACATGCAGTTTCTGGTCCTACGAGGAAGAGTTGTTTTCTGGTAAGAAGAGCCACTATTGCGCTCCCATTGTCATGCACAAGGTAAATAGCACTGGCGTCTGTTCCCAGCATTTACAGTGAATTGCACTGAAGAGGATCTACTGTTCTTGTCATTTTCCTAAGCAGAAATGAACTAGATATGGCCCGTGTGTGTAGGAAGCACAGTTCTTTTGTTCTGAGCAAGCTCACTGTTCTGGCCCTTTAGGAAACACAGTAGAGTAGAAGAGTGCTCTTTTCTCAAAAGCAGAGTGTGTTTCTTGTAAGGCAAGCTAGCGTTTGTTTCCCAGTCAGAAATGGAGTTGAATCACATGCAGTTTCTGGTCCTATGAGCAAGAGTTGCTTTCTCGTAAGAAGAGTCACTATTGCGCTCCCATTGCCATACACAGTGCAAATAGCACTCGCGTCTGTTCCCAGCAAGCACAGTGTATTGGACTGAAGAGGAGCTACTGTTCTTGTCAGTTTCCTAAGCAGAGTTGAACTAGATATGGCCTGTGTGTGTAGGAAGCACAGTTCTTTTGTTCTGAGCAAGCTCACTGTTCGAACCCCACAGGAAACCCAGTAGAGTAGAAGAGTGCTCTTTTATCAAAAGCAGAGTGTTTCTCTTGTAAGGCGAGGTAGCGTTTGTTTCCCAGTCCTAAATGGAGTTGATTCACATGCAGTTTCCTGTCCTACAAGCAAGAGTTGTTTTCTGGTAAGAAGAGTCACTATTGCGCTCCCATTGCCATACACAGTGCAAATAACACTCGCATGTGTTCCCAGCATGTACAGTGTATTGGACTGAAGAGAAGCAATGTTCTTGTCAGTTTCCTAAGCAGAATTGAACTAGATATGGAAGTGTGTAGGAAGCACAGTTCTTTAGTTCTGAGCCAGCTCACTATACTGGCCCTATACGAAACACAGTAGAGTAGAAGAGTGCCCTTTTCTCAAAAGCAGAGTGTTTTTTTTGTAAGGCGAGCTAGCGTTTGTTTCCCAGTCCTAAATGGAGTTGAATCACATGCAGTTTCTGGTCCTATGAACAAGAGTTGTTTTCTGGTAAGAAGAGTCACTATTGCGCTCCCATTGTCATACACAGTACAAATAGGACTCGCGTCTCTTCCCAGCAAATACAGTGTATTGGACTGAAGAGGAGCTACTGTTCTTGTCAGTTTCCTAAGCAGAGTTGAACTAGATATGGCCAGTGTGTGTAGGAAGCACAATTCTTTTGTTCTGAGCAAGCTCACTGTTCGGACCCCATAGGAAACACAGCAGAGTAAAAGAGTGCCCTTTTCTCAAAAGCAGAGTGTGTTTCTTGTAAGGCAAGCTAGTGTTTGTTTCCCAGTCCTAAATGGAGTTGAATCACATACAGTTTCTGGTCCTACGAACAAGAGTTGTTTTCTGGTAAGAAGAGTCACTATTGCACTCCCATTGTCATACACAGGGCAGATAGCCCTGGCGTCTGTTCCCAGCATGTACAGTGTATTGGACTGAAGAGGATCTACTGTTCTCATTAGTTTCCTAAGCAGAGTTGAACTAGATATGGCCCGTGTGTGTAGGAAGCACAGTTCTTTTGTTCTGAGCAAGCTCACTGTTCTGGCCCTATAGGAAACACAGTAGAGTAGAAGAGTGCCCTTTTCTCAAAAGCAGAGTGTGTCTCTTGTAAGGCGAGCTAGAGTTTGTTTCCCAGTCCTAAATGGAGTTGAATCACATGCAGTTTTTGGTACTACGAGCAAGAGTAGTTTTCTGGTAAGGAAAGTCACTATTGCATTCCCATTGCCTTATGAGTAAAAATAGCACTCACGTCTGTTCCGAGCAAGTACACTGTATTGGGTTGAAGAGGAGCTACTGTTCTTGTCAGTTTCCTAAGCAGAGTTGAACTAGATATGGCCCGTGTGTGTAGGAAGCACAGTTCTTTTGTTCTGAGCAAGCTCACTGTTCTGGCCCTATTGGAAACACAGTACAGTAGAAGAGTGCTCTTTTCTCAAAAGCAGAGTGTGTTTATTGTAAGGCGAGCTAGCCTTTGTTTCCCAGTCAGAAATGGAGTTGAATCACATGCAGTTTCTGGTCCTACGAGCAAGAGTTGCTTTCTTGTAAGAAGAGTAACAATTGTGCTCCCATTGTCATACACAGGGCAAATAGCACAGGCGTCTGTTCCCAGCAAGTACAGTGTATTGGACTGAAGAGGAGCTACTGCTCTTGTCAGTTTCCTAAGCAGAGTTGAACTAGATATGGCCCGTGTGTGTAGGAAGCACAGTTCTTTTGTTCTGAGCAAGCTCACTGTTCGGACCCCATAGGAAAAACAGTAGACTAGAAGAGTGCTGTTTTCTCAAAAGCAGAGTTTGTTTCTTGTAAGGCGAGCTAGTGTTTGTTTCCCAGTACTAAATGGAGTTCAGTCACATGCAGGTTCTGGTCCTAGGAGGAAGATTTGTTTTCTGGTAAGAAGAGCCACTATTGCGCTCCCATTGTCATGCACAAGGCAAATAGCACTGGCCTCTGTTCCCAGCATGTACAGTGAATTGGACTGAAGAGGATCTACTGTTCTTGTCATTTTCCTAAGCAGAAATGAACCAGATATGGCCCGTGTGTGTAGGAAGCACAGTTCTTTTGTTCTGAGCAAGCTCACTGTTCTGGCCCTTTAGGAAACACAGTAGAGTAGAAGAGTGCTCTTTTCTCAAAAGCAGAGTGTGTTTCTTGTAAGGCGAGCTAGCATTTGTTTCCCAGTCCTAAATGGAGTTGAGTCACATGCAGTTTTTTGGTCCTACGATCAAGAGTTGTTTTCTGGTAAGAAGAGTCACTATTGCTCTCCCATTGCCATACACACTGCAAATAGCACTCGCGTCTGTTCCCAGCAAGTACAGTATATTGGACTGAAGAGGAGCTACTGTTCTTGTCAGTTTCCTAAGCAGAGTTGAACTAGATATGGCCTGTGTGTGTAGGAAGCACAGTTCTTTTTTTCTGAGCAAGCTCACTGTTCGAACCCCACAGGAAACCCAGTAGAGTAGAAGAGTGCTCTTTTATCAAAAGCAGAGTGTTTCTCTTGTAAGGTGAGGTAGCGTTTGTTTCCCAGTCCTAAATGGAGTTGATTCACATGCAGTTATTTGTCCTACAAGCAAGAGTTGTTTTCTGGTAAGAAGAGTCACTATTGCGCTCCCATTGCCATACACAGTGCAATTAGCACTCGCGTCTGTTCCCAGCATGTACAGTGTACTGGACTGAAGAGAAGCAATGTTCTTGTCAGTTTCCTAAGCAGAATTGAACTAGATATGGAAGTGTGTAGGAAGCACAGTCCTTTAGTTCTGAGCCAGCTCACTATTCTGGCCCTATATGAAACACAGTAGAGTAGAAGAGTGCCCTTTTCTCTAAAGCAGAGTGTTTTTCTTGTAAGGCGAGCTAGCGTTTGTTTCCCAATCCTAAATGGAGTTGAATCACATGCAGTTTCTGGTCCTACGAGCAAGAGTTGTTTTCTCATAAGAAGAGTCACTATTGCGCTCCCATTGTCATACACAGTACAAATAGGACTCGCGTCTGTTCCCAGCAAATGCAGTGTATTGGACTGAAGAGGAGCTACTGTTCTTGTCAGTTTCCTAAGCAGAGTTGAACTAGATATGGCCCGTGTGTGTAGGAAGCACAATTCTTTTGTTCTGAGCAAGCTCACTGTTCGGACCCCATATGAAACACAGCAGAGTAAAAGAGTGCCCTTTTCTCAAAAGCAGAGTGTGTTTCTTGTAAGGCAAGCTAGTGTTTGTTTCCCAGTCCTAAATGGAGTTGAATCACATGCAGTTTCTGGTCCTACAAACAAGAGTTGTTTTCTGGTAAGAAGAGTCACTATTGCGCTCCCATTGTCATACAAGGCAGATAGCCCTGGCGTCTGTTCCCAGCATGTACAGTGTATTGGACTGAAGAGGATCTACTGTTCTCATTAGTTTCCTAAGCAGAGTTGAACTAGAAATGGCCCGTGTGTGTAGGAAGCACAGTTCTTTTGTTCTGAGCAAGCTCACTGTTCTGGCCCTATAGGAAACACAGTAGAGTAGAAGAGTGCTCTTTTCTCAAAAGCAGAGTGTGTTTCTTGTAAGGCGAGCTAGCGTTTGTTTCCCAGTCCTAAATGGAGTTGAGTCACATACAGTTTCTGGTCCTACGAGCAAGAGTTGTTTTCTGGTAAGAAGAGTCACTATTGCGCTCCCATTGCCATACACAGTGCAAATAGCACTCGCGTCTGTTCCCAGCAAGTACAGTGTATTGGACTGAAGAGGAGTTACTGTTCTTCTCAGTTTCCAAAGCAGAGTTGAACTAGATATGGCCCGTGTGTGTAGGAAGCACAGTTCTTTTGTTCTGAGCAAGCTCACTGTTCGGACCCCATAGGAAACACAGTAGACTAGAAGAGTGCTCTTTTCTCAAAAGCAGAGTGTGTTTCTTGTAAGGCGAACTAGTGTTTGTTTCCCAGTCCTAATTGGAGTTGAGTCACATGCAGTTTCTGGTTATATTAGCAAGAGTTGTTTTCTGGTAAGAAGAGTCACTATTGCGCTCCCATTGTCATACACAGGGCAAATAGCACTGGCGTATGTTCCCAGCATGTACAGTGTATTGGACTGAAGAGGATCTACTGTTCTTGTCAGTTTCCTAAGCAGAAATGAACTAGATATGGCATGTGTGTGTAGGAAGCACAGTTCTTTTGTTTTGAGCAAGCTCACTGTTCTGGCGCTGTAGGAAACACAGTAGAATAGTAGAGTGCTCGTTTCTCAAAAGCACAGTGTGTTTCATGTAAGGCCAGCTAGCGTTTGTTTCCCAGTCTTAGATGGAGTTGAGTCACATGCAGTTTCTGGTTCTACGAGCATGAGTTGTTTTCTGGTAAGAAGAGACACTATTCTGCTCCCGTTGCCATACACAGTGGAAATAGCACTCGCGTCTGTTCCCAGCAATTACAATGTATTGGACTGAAGAGGAGCAAATGTTCTTGTCAGTTTCCTAAGCAGAATTGAACTAGATATGGAAGTGTGTACGAAGCACAGTTCTTTAGTTCTGAGCCAGCTCACTGTTCTGGCCCTATAGGAAACACAGTACAGTAGAAGAGTGCTCTTTTCTCAAAAGCAGAGTGTGTTTATTGTAAGGCGAGCTAGCGTTTGTTTCCCAGTCAGAAATGGAGTTGAATCACATGCAGTTTCTGGTCCTAGGATAAAGAGTTGTTTTCTGGTAAGGAAAGTCACTATTGCTATTGCGCTCCCATTGCCATACACTGTGCAAATAGCTTTCGCGTCTTTTCCCAGCAAGTACAGTGTATTGGACTGAAGAGGAGCTACTGTTCTTGTCAGTTTCCTATACGGAGTTGAACTATGTATGGCCCGTGTGTGTAGGAAGCACAGTTCTTTTGTTCTGAGCAAGCTCACTATTCTGGCCCTATAGGAAACACAGTAGAGTAGAAGAGTGCTCTTTTCTCAAAAGCAGAGTGTGTCTCTTGTAAGGCGAGCTAGAGTTTGTTTCCCAGTCCTAAATGGAGTTGAATCACATGCAGTTTTTGTTCCTACAAGCAAGAGTAGTTCTCTGGTAAGGAAAGTCACTATTGCGTTTCCATTGCCTTACCAGTAAAAATAGCACTCACGTCTGTTCCCAGCAAGTACACTGTATTGGGTTGAAGAAGAGCTACTGTTCTTGTCAGTTTCCTAAGCAGAGTTGAACTAGATATGGCCCGTGTGTGTAGGAAGCACAGTTCGTTTGTTCTGAGCAAGCTCTCTGTTCTGGCCCTATAGGAAACACAGTACAGTAGAAGAGTGCTCTTTTCTCAAAAGCAGAGTGTGTTTATCGTAAGGCGAGCTAGCTTTTGTTTCCCAGTCAGAAATGGAGTTGAATCACATGCAGTTTCTGGTCCTACGAGCAAGAGTTGCTTTCTTGTAAGAAGAGTAACAATTGCGCTCCCATTGTCATACACAGGGCAAATAGCACAGGCGTCTGTTTTCAGCAAGTACAGTGTATTGGACTGAAGAGGAGCTACTGCTCTTGTCAGTTTCCTAAGCAGAGTTGAACTAGATATGGCCCATGTGTGTAGGAAGCACAGTTCTTTTGTTCTGAGCAAGCTCTCTGTTCTGGCCTTCTAGGAAACACAGTAGACTAGAAGAGTGCTCTTTTCTCAAAAGCAGAGTGTGTTTCTTGTAAGGCAAGCTAGTGTTTGTTTCCCAGTCCTAAATGGAATTCAGTCACATGCAGTTTCTGGTCCTACGAGGAAGAGTTGTTTTCTGGTAAGAAGAGCCACTATTGCGCTCCCATTGTCATGCACAAGGTAAATAGCACTGGCGTCTGTTCCCAGCATTTACAGTGAATTGGACTGAAGAGGATCTACTGTTCTTGTCATTTTCCTAAGCAGAAATGAACTAGATATGGCCCGTGTGTGTAGGAAGCACAGTTCTTTTGTTCTGAGCAAGCTCACTGTTCTGGCCCTTTAGGAAACACAGTAGAGTAGAAGAGTGCTCTTTTCTCAAAAGCAGAGTGTGTTTCTTGTAAGGCAAGCTAGCGTTTGTTTCCCAGTCAGAAATGGAGTTGAATCACATGCAGTTTCTGGTCCTATGAGCAAGAGTTGCTTTCTCGTAAGAAGAGTCACTATTGCGCTCCCATTGCCATACACAGTGCAAATAGCACTCGCGTCTGTTCCCAGCAAGCACAGTGTATTGGACTGAAGAGGAGCTACTGTTCTTGTCAGTTTCCTAAGCAGAGTTGAACTAGATATGGCCTGTGTGTGTAGGAAGCACAGTTCTTTTGTTCTGAGCAAGCTCACTGTTCGAACCCCACAGGAAACCCAGTAGAGTAGAAGAGTTCTCTTTTATCAAAAGCAGAGTGTTTCTCTTGTAAGGCGAGGTAGCGTTTGTTTCCCAGTCCTAAATGGAGTTGATTCACATGCAGTTTCCTGTCCTACAAGCAAGAGTTGTTTTCTGGTAAAAAGAGTCACTATTGCGCTCCCATTGCCATACACAGTGCAATTAGCACTCGCGTCTGTTCCCAGCATGTACAGTGTACTGGACTGAAGAGAAGCAATGTTCTTGTCAGTTTCCTAAGCAGAATTGAACTAGATATGGAAGTGTGTAGGAAGCACAGTCCTTTAGTTCTGAGCCAGCTCACTATTCTGGCCCTATATGAAACACAGTAGAGTAGAAGAGTGCCCTTTTCTCTAAAGCAGAGTGTTTTTCTTGTAAGGCGAGCTAGCGTTTGTTTCCCAGTCCTAAATGGAGTTGAATCACATGCAGTTTCTGGTCCTACGAGCAAGAGTTGTTTTCTGGTAAGAAGAGTCACTATTGCGCTCCCATTGTCATACACAGTACAAATAGGACTCGCGTCTGTTCCCAGCAAATGCAGTGTATTGGACTGAAGAGGAGCTACTGTTCTTGTCAGTTTCCTAAGCAGAGTTGAACTAGATATGGCCCGTGTGTGTAGGAAGCACAATTCTTTTGTTCTGAGCAAGCTCACTGTTCGGACCCCATATGAAACACAGCAGAGTAAAAGAGTGCCCTTTTCTCAAAAGCAGAGTGTGTTTCTTGTAAGGCAAGCTAGTGTTTGTTTCCCAGTCCTAAATGGAGTTGAATCACATGCAGTTTCTGGTCCTACAAACAAGAGTTGTTTTCTGGTAAGAAGAGTCACTATTGCGCTCCCATTGTCATACAAGGCAGATAGCCCTGGCGTCTGTTCCCAGCATGTACAGTGTATTGGACTGAAGAGGATCTACTGTTCTCATTAGTTTCCTAAGCAGAGTTGAACTAGAAATGGCCCGTGTGTGTAGGAAGCACAGTTCTTTTGTTCTGAGCAAGCTCACTGTTCTGGCCCTATAGGAAACACAGTAGAGTAGAAGAGTGCTCTTTTCTCAAAAGCAGAGTGTGTTTCTTGTAAGGCGAGCTAGCGTTTGTTTCCCAGTCCTAAATGGAGTTGAGTCACATACAGTTTCTGGTCCTACGAGCAAGAGTTGTTTTCTGGTAAGAAGAGTCACTATTGCGCTCCCATTGCCATACACAGTGCAAATAGCACTCGCGTCTGTTCCCAGCAAGTACAGTGTATTGGACTGAAGAGGAGTTACTGTTCTTCTCAGTTTCCAAAGCAGAGTTGAACTAGATATGGCCCGTGTGTGTAGGAAGCACAGTTCTTTTGTTCTGAGCAAGCTCACTGTTCGGACCCCATAGGAAACACAGTAGACTAGAAGAGTGCTCTTTTCTCAAAAGCAGAGTGTGTTTCTTGTAAGGCGAACTAGTGTTTGTTTCCCAGTCCTAATTGGAGTTGAGTCACATGCAGTTTCTGGTTATATTAGCAAGAGTTGTTTTCTGGTAAGAAGAGTCACTATTGCGCTCCCATTGTCATACACAGGGCAAATAGCACTGGCGTATGTTCCCAGCATGTACAGTGTATTGGACTGAAGAGGATCTACTGTTCTTGTCAGTTTCCTAAGCAGAAATGAACTAGATATGGCATGTGTGTGTAGGAAGCACAGTTCTTTTGTTTTGAGCAAGCTCACTGTTCTGGCGCTGTAGGAAACACAGTAGAATAGTAGAGTGCTCGTTTCTCAAAAGCACAGTGTGTTTCATGTAAGGCCAGCTAGCGTTTGTTTCCCAGTCTTAGATGGAGTTGAGTCACATGCAGTTTCTGGTTCTACGAGCATGAGTTGTTTTCTGGTAAGAAGAGACACTATTCTGCTCCCGTTGCCATACACAGTGGAAATAGCACTCGCGTCTGTTCCCAGCAATTACAATGTATTGGACTGAAGAGGAGCAAATGTTCTTGTCAGTTTCCTAAGCAGAATTGAACTAGATATGGAAGTGTGTACGAAGCACAGTTCTTTAGTTCTGAGCCAGCTCACTGTTCTGGCCCTATAGGAAACACAGTACAGTAGAAGAGTGCTCTTTTCTCAAAAGCAGAGTGTGTTTATTGTAAGGCGAGCTAGCGTTTGTTTCCCAGTCAGAAATGGAGTTGAATCACATGCAGTTTCTGGTCCTAGGATAAAGAGTTGTTTTCTGGTAAGGAAAGTCACTATTGCTATTGCGCTCCCATTGCCATACACTGTGCAAATAGCTTTCGCGTCTTTTCCCAGCAAGTACAGTGTATTGGACTGAAGAGGAGCTACTGTTCTTGTCAGTTTCCTATACGGAGTTGAACTATGTATGGCCCGTGTGTGTAGGAAGCACAGTTCTTTTGTTCTGAGCAAGCTCACTATTCTGGCCCTATAGGAAACACAGTAGAGTAGAAGAGTGCTCTTTTCTCAAAAGCAGAGTGTGTCTCTTGTAAGGCGAGCTAGAGTTTGTTTCCCAGTCCTAAATGGAGTTGAATCACATGCAGTTTTTGTTCCTACAAGCAAGAGTAGTTTTCTGGTAAGGAAAGTCACTATTGCGTTTCCATTGCCTTACCAGTAAAAATAGCACTCACGTCTGTTCCCAGCAAGTACACTGTATTGGGTTGAAGAAGAGCTACTGTTCTTGTCAGTTTCCTAAGCAGAGTTGAACTAGATATGGCCCGTGTGTGTAGGAAGCACAGTTCGTTTGTTCTGAGCAAGCTCTCTGTTCTGGCCCTATAGGAAACACAGTACAGTAGAAGAGTGCTCTTTTCTCAAAAGCAGAGTGTGTTTATTGTAAGGCGAGCTAGCTTTTGTTTCCCAGTCAGAAATGGAGTTGAATCACATGCAGTTTCTGGTCCTACGAGCAAGAGTTGCTTTCTTGTAAGAAGAGTAACAATTGCGCTCCCATTGTCATACACAGGGCAAATAGCACAGGCGTCTGTTTTCAGCAAGTACAGTGTATTGGACTGAAGAGGAGCTACTGCTCTTGTCAGTTTCCTAAGCAGAGTTGAACTAGATATGGCCCATGTGTGTAGGAAGCACAGTTCTTTGGTTCTGAGCAAGCTCTCTGTTCTGGCCTTCTAGGAAACACAGTAGACTAGAAGAGTGCTCTTTTCTCAAAAGCAGAGTGTGTTTCTTGTAAGGCAAGCTAGTGTTTGTTTCCCAGTCCTAAATGGAATTCAGTCACATGCAGTTTCTGGTCCTACGAGGAAGAGTTGTTTTCTGGTAAGAAGAGCCACTATTGCGCTCCCATTGTCATGCACAAGGTAAATAGCACTGGCGTCTGTTCCCAGCATTTACAGTGAATTGGACTGAAGAGGATCTACTGTTCTTGTCATTTTCCTAAGCAGAAATGAACTAGATATGGCCCGTGTGTGTAGGAAGCACAGTTCTTTTGTTCTGAGCAAGCTCACTGTTCTGGCCCTTTAGGAAACACAGTAGAGTAGAAGAGTGCTCTTTTCTCAAAAGCAGAGTGTGTTTCTTGTAAGGCAAGCTAGCGTTTGTTTCCCAGTCAGAAATGGAGTTGAATCACATGCAGTTTCTGGTCCTATGAGCAAGAGTTGCTTTCTCGTAAGAAGAGTCACTATTGCGCTCCCATTGCCATACACAGTGCAAATAGCACTCGCGTCTGTTCCCAGCAAGCACAGTGTATTGGACTGAAGAGGAGCTACTGTTCTTGTCAGTTTCCTAAGCAGAGTTGAACTAGATATGGCCTGTGTGTGTAGGAAGCACAGTTCTTTTGTTCTGAGCAAGCTCACTGTTCGAACCCCACAGGAAACCCAGTAGAGTAGAAGAGTGCTCTTTTATCAAAAGCAGAGTGTTTCTCTTGTAAGGCGAGGTAGCGTTTGTTTCCCAGTCCTAAATGGAGTTGATTCACATGCAGTTTCCTGTCCTACAAGCAAGAGTTGTTTTCTGGTAAAAAGAGTCACTATTGCGCTCCCATTGCCATACACAGTGCAAATAGCACTCGCGTGTGTTCCCAGCATGTACAGTGTATTGGACTGAAGAGAAGCAATGTTCTTGTCAGTTTCCTAAGCAGAATTGAACTAGATATGGAAGTGTGTAGGAAGCACAGTTCTTTAGTTCTGAGCCAGCTCACTATTCTGGCCCTATACGAAACACAGTAGAGTAGAAGAGTGCCCTTTTCTCAAAAGCAGAGTGTTTTTTTTGTAAGGCGAGCTAGCGTTTGTTTCCCAGTCCTAAATGGAGTTGAATCACATGCAGTTTCTGGTCCTACGAACAAGAGTTGTTTTCTGGTAAGAAGAGTCACTATTGCGCTCCCATTGTCATACACAGTACAAATAGAACTCGCGTCTGTTCCCAGCAAATACAGTGTATTGGACTGAAAAGGAGCTACTGTTCTTGTCAGTTTCCTAAGCAGAGTTGAACTAGATATGGCCCGTGTGTGTAGGAAGCACAATTCTTTTGTTCTGAGCAAGCTCACTTTTCGGTCCCCATAGGAAACACAGCAGAGTAAAAGAGTGCCCTTTTCTCAAAAGCAGAGTGTGTTTCTTGTAAGGCAAGCTAGTGTTTGTTTCCCAGTCCCAAATGGAGTTGAATCACATACAGTTTCTGGTCCTACGAACAAGAGTTGTTTTCTGGTAAGAAGAGTAACTATTACGCTCCCATTGTCATACACAGGGCAGATACCCCTGGCGTCTGTACCCAGCATGTACAGTGTATTGGACTGAAGAGGATCTACTGTTCTCATTAGTTTCCTAAGCAGAGTTGAACTAGATATGGCCCGTGTGTGTAGGAAGCACAGTTCTTTTTTTCTGAGCAAGCTCACTCTTCTGGCCCTATAGGAAACACAGTAGAGTAGAAGAGTGCTCTTTTCTCAAAAGCAGAGTGTGTCTCTTGTAAGGCGAGCTAGAGTTTGTTTCCCAGTCCTAAATGGAGTTGAGTCACATGCAGTTTTTGGTACTACGAGCAAGAGTAGTTTTCTGGTAAGGAAAGTCACTATTGCATTCCCATTGCCTTACGAGTAAAAATAGCACTCACGTCTGTTCCGAGCAAGTACACTGTATTGGGTTGAAGAGGAGCTACTGTTCTTGTCAGTTTCCTAAGCAGAGTTGAACTAGATATGGCCCGTGTGTGTAGGAAGCACAGTTCTTTTGTTCTGAGCAAGCTCACTGTTCTGGCCCTATTGGAAACACAGTACAGTAGAAGAGTGCTCTTTTCTCAAAAGCAGAGTGTGTTTATTGTAAGGCGAGCTAGCCTTTGTTTCCCAGTCAGAAATGGAGTTGAATCACATGCAGTTTCTGGTCCTACGAGCAAGAGTTGCTTTCTTGTAAGAAGAGTAACAATTGTGCTCCCATTGTCATACACAGGGCAAATAGCACAGGCGTCTGTTCCCAGCAAGTACAGTGTATTGGACTGAAGAGGAGCTACTGCTCTTGTCAGTTTCCTAAGCAGAGTTGAACTAGATATGGCCCGTGTGTGTAGGAAGCACAGTTCTTTTGTTCTGAGCAAGCTCACTGTTCGGACCCCATAGGAAAAACAGTAGACTAGAAGAGTGCTGTTTTCTCAAAAGCAGAGTTTGTTTCTTGTAAGGCGAGCTAGTGTTTGTTTCCCAGTACTAAATGGAGTTCAGTCACATGCAGGTTCTGGTCCTACGAGGAAGATTTGTTTTCTGGTAAGAAGAGCCACTATTGCGCTCCCATTGTCATGCACAAGGCAAATAGCACTGGCCTCTGTTCCCAGCATGTACAGTGAATTGGACTGAAGAGGATCTACTGTTCTTGTCATTTTCCTAAGCAGAAATGAACCAGATATGGCCCGTGTGTGTAGGAAGCACAGTTCTTTTGTTCTGAGCAAGCTCACTGTTCTGGCCCTTTAGGAAACACAGTAGAGTAGAAGAGTGCTCTTTTCTCAAAAGCAGAGTGTGTTTCTTGTAAGGCGAGCTAGCATTTGTTTCCCAGTCCTAAATGGAGTTGAGTCACATGCAGTTTTTTGGTCCTACGATCAAGAGTTGTTTTCTGGTAAGAAGAGTCACTATTGCTCTCCCATTGCCATACACACTGCAAATAGCACTCGCGTCTGTTCCCAGCAAGTACAGTATATTGGACTGAAGAGGAGCTACTGTTCTTGTCAGTTTCCTAAGCAGAGTTGAACTAGATATGGCCTGTGTGTGTAGGAAGCACAGTTCTTTTTTTCTGAGCAAGCTCACTGTTCGAACCCCACAGGAAACCCAGTAGAGTAGAAGAGTGCTCTTTTATCAAAAGCAGAGTGTTTCTCTTGTAAGGTGAGGTAGCGTTTGTTTCCCAGTCCTAAATGGAGTTGATTCACATGCAGTTTCTTGTCCTACAAGCAAGAGTTGTTTTCTGGTAAGAAGAGTCACTATTGCGCTCCCATTGCCATACACAGTGCAATTAGCACTCGCGTCTGTTCCCAGCATGTACAGTGTACTGGACTGAAGAGAAGCAATGTTCTTGTCAGTTTCCTAAGCAGAATTGAACTAGATATGGAAGTGTGTAGGAAGCACAGTTCTTTAGTTCTGAGCCAGCTCACTATTCTGGCCCTATACGAAACACAGTAGAGTAGAAGAGTGCCCTTTTCTCAAAAGCAGAGTGTTTTTTTTGTAAGGCGAGCTAGCGTTTGTTTCCCAGTCCTAAATGGAGTTGAATCACATGCAGTTTCTGGTCCTACGAACAAGAGTTGTTTTCTGGTAAGAAGAGTCACTATTGCGCTCCCATTGTCATACACAGTACAAATAGAACTCGCGTCTGTTCCCAGCAAATACAGTGTATTGGACTGAAAAGGAGCTACTGTTCTTGTCAGTTTCCTAAGCAGAGTTGAACTAGATATGGCCCGTGTGTGTAGGAAGCACAATTCTTTTGTTCTGAGCAAGCTCACTTTTCGGTCCCCATAGGAAACACAGCAGAGTAAAAGAGTGCCCTTTTCTCAAAAGCAGAGTGTGTTTCTTGTAAGGCAAGCTAGTGTTTGTTTCCCAGTCCCAAATGGAGTTGAATCACATACAGTTTCTGGTCCTACGAACAAGAGTTGTTTTCTGGTAAGAAGAGTAACTATTACGCTCCCATTGTCATACACAGGGCAGATACCCCTGGCGTCTGTACCCAGCATGTACAGTGTATTGGACTGAAGAGGATCTACTGTTCTCATTAGTTTCCTAAGCAGAGTTGAACTAGATATGGCCCGTGTGTGTAGGAAGCACAGTTCTTTTTTTCTGAGCAAGCTCACTCTTCTGGCCCTATAGGAAACACAGTAGAGTAGAAGAGTGCTCTTTTCTCAAAAGCAGAGTGTGTCTCTTGTAAGGCGAGCTAGAGTTTGTTTCCCAGTCCTAAATGGAGTTGAGTCACATGCAGTTTTTGGTACTACGAGCAAGAGTAGTTTTCTGGTAAGGAAAGTCACTATTGCATTCCCATTGCCTTACGAGTAAAAATAGCACTCACGTCTGTTCCGAGCAAGTACACTGTATTGGGTTGAAGAGGAGCTACTGTTCTTGTCAGTTTCCTAAGCAGAGTTGAACTAGATATGGCCCGTGTGTGTAGGAAGCACAGTTCTTTTGTTCTGAGCAAGCTCACTGTTCTGGCCCTATTGGAAACACAGTACAGTAGAAGAGTGCTCTTTTCTCAAAAGCAGAGTGTGTTTATTGTAAGGCGAGCTAGCCTTTGTTTCCCAGTCAGAAATGGAGTTGAATCACATGCAGTTTCTGGTCCTACGAGCAAGAGTTGCTTTCTTGTAAGAAGAGTAACAATTGTGCTCCCATTGTCATACACAGGGCAAATAGCACAGGCGTCTGTTCCCAGCAAGTACAGTGTATTGGACTGAAGAGGAGCTACTGCTCTTGTCAGTTTCCTAAGCAGAGTTGAACTAGATATGGCCCGTGTGTGTAGGAAGCACAGTTCTTTTGTTCTGAGCAAGCTCACTGTTCGGACCCCATAGGAAAAACAGTAGACTAGAAGAGTGCTGTTTTCTCAAAAGCAGAGTTTGTTTCTTGTAAGGCGAGCTAGTGTTTGTTTCCCAGTACTAAATGGAGTTCAGTCACATGCAGGTTCTGGTCCTACGAGGAAGATTTGTTTTCTGGTAAGAAGAGCCACTATTGCGCTCCCATTGTCATGCACAAGGCAAATAGCACTGGCCTCTGTTCCCAGCATGTACAGTGAATTGGACTGAAGAGGATCTACTGTTCTTGTCATTTTCCTAAGCAGAAATGAACCAGATATGGCCCGTGTGTGTAGGAAGCACAGTTCTTTTGTTCTGAGCAAGCTCACTGTTCTGGCCCTTTAGGAAACACAGTAGAGTAGAAGAGTGCTCTTTTCTCAAAAGCAGAGTGTGTTTCTTGTAAGGCGAGCTAGCATTTGTTTCCCAGTCCTAAATGGAGTTGAGTCACATGCAGTTTTTTGGTCCTACGATCAAGAGTTGTTTTCTGGTAAGAAGAGTCACTATTGCTCTCCCATTGCCATACACACTGCAAATAGCACTCGCGTCTGTTCCCAGCAAGTACAGTATATTGGACTGAAGAGGAGCTACTGTTCTTGTCAGTTTCCTAAGCAGAGTTGAACTAGATATGGCCTGTGTGTGTAGGAAGCACAGTTCTTTTTTTCTGAGCAAGCTCACTGTTCGAACCCCACAGGAAACCCAGTAGAGTAGAAGAGTGCTCTTTTATCAAAAGCAGAGTGTTTCTCTTGTAAGGTGAGGTAGCGTTTGTTTCCCAGTCCTAAATGGAGTTGATTCACATGCAGTTTCTTGTCCTACAAGCAAGAGTTGTTTTCTGGTAAGAAGAGTCACTATTGCGCTCCCATTGCCATACACAGTGCAATTAGCACTCGCGTCTGTTCCCAGCATGTACAGTGTACTGGACTGAAGAGAAGCAATGTTCTTGTCAGTTTCCTAAGCAGAATTGAACTAGATATGGAAGTGTGTAGGAAGCACAGTTCTTTAGTTCTGAGCCAGCTCACTATTCTGGCCCTATACGAAACACAGTAGAGTAGAAGAGTGCCCTTTTCTCAAAAGCAGAGTGTTTTTTTTGTAAGGCGAGCTAGCGTTTGTTTCCCAGTCCTAAATGGAGTTGAATCACATGCAGTTTCTGGTCCTACGAACAAGAGTTGTTTTCTGGTAAGAAGAGTCACTATTGCGCTCCCATTGTCATACACAGTACAAATAGAACTCGCGTCTGTTCCCAGCAAATACAGTGTATTGGACTGAAAAGGAGCTACTGTTCTTGTCAGTTTCCTAAGCAGAGTTGAACTAGATATGGCCCGTGTGTGTAGGAAGCACAATTCTTTTGTTCTGAGCAAGCTCACTTTTCGGTCCCCATAGGAAACACAGCAGAGTAAAAGAGTGCCCTTTTCTCAAAAGCAGAGTGTGTTTCTTGTAAGGCAAGCTAGTGTTTGTTTCCCAGTCCCAAATGGAGTTGAATCACATACAGTTTCTGGTCCTACGAACAAGAGTTGTTTTCTGGTAAGAAGAGTAACTATTACGCTCCCATTGTCATACACAGGGCAGATACCCCTGGCGTCTGTACCCAGCATGTACAGTGTATTGGACTGAAGAGGATCTACTGTTCTCATTAGTTTCCTAAGCAGAGTTGAACTAGATATGGCCCGTGTGTGTAGGAAGCACAGTTCTTTTTTTCTGAGCAAGCTCACTCTTCTGGCCCTATAGGAAACACAGTAGAGTAGAAGAGTGCTCTTTTCTCAAAAGCAGAGTGTGTCTCTTGTAAGGCGAGCTAGAGTTTGTTTCCCAGTCCTAAATGGAGTTGAGTCACATGCAGTTTTTGGTACTACGAGCAAGAGTAGTTTTCTGGTAAGGAAAGTCACTATTGCATTCCCATTGCCTTACGAGTAAAAATAGCACTCACGTCTGTTCCGAGCAAGTACACTGTATTGGGTTGAAGAGGAGCTACTGTTCTTGTCAGTTTCCTAAGCAGAGTTGAACTAGATATGGCCCGTGTGTGTAGGAAGCACAGTTCTTTTGTTCTGAGCAAGCTCACTGTTCTGGCCCTATTGGAAACACAGTACAGTAGAAGAGTGCTCTTTTCTCAAAAGCAGAGTGTGTTTATTGTAAGGCGAGCTAGCCTTTGTTTCCCAGTCAGAAATGGAGTTGAATCACATGCAGTTTCTGGTCCTACGAGCAAGAGTTGCTTTCTTGTAAGAAGAGTAACAATTGTGCTCCCATTGTCATACACAGGGCAAATAGCACAGGCGTCTGTTCCCAGCAAGTACAGTGTATTGGACTGAAGAGGAGCTACTGCTCTTGTCAGTTTCCTAAGCAGAGTTGAACTAGATATGGCCCGTGTGTGTAGGAAGCACAGTTCTTTTGTTCTGAGCAAGCTCACTGTTCGGACCCCATAGGAAAAACAGTAGACTAGAAGAGTGCTGTTTTCTCAAAAGCAGAGTTTGTTTCTTGTAAGGCGAGCTAGTGTTTGTTTCCCAGTACTAAATGGAGTTCAGTCACATGCAGGTTCTGGTCCTACGAGGAAGATTTGTTTTCTGGTAAGAAGAGCCACTATTGCGCTCCCATTGTCATGCACAAGGCAAATAGCACTGGCCTCTGTTCCCAGCATGTACAGTGAATTGGACTGAAGAGGATCTACTGTTCTTGTCATTTTCCTAAGCAGAAATGAACCAGATATGGCCCGTGTGTGTAGGAAGCACAGTTCTTTTGTTCTGAGCAAGCTCACTGTTCTGGCCCTTTAGGAAACACAGTAGAGTAGAAGAGTGCTCTTTTCTCAAAAGCAGAGTGTGTTTCTTGTAAGGCGAGCTAGCATTTGTTTCCCAGTCCTAAATGGAGTTGAGTCACATGCAGTTTTTTGGTCCTACGATCAAGAGTTGTTTTCTGGTAAGAAGAGTCACTATTGCTCTCCCATTGCCATACACACTGCAAATAGCACTCGCGTCTGTTCCCAGCAAGTACAGTATATTGGACTGAAGAGGAGCTACTGTTCTTGTCAGTTTCCTAAGCAGAGTTGAACTAGATATGGCCTGTGTGTGTAGGAAGCACAGTTCTTTTTTTCTGAGCAAGCTCACTGTTCGAACCCCACAGGAAACCCAGTAGAGTAGAAGAGTGCTCTTTTATCAAAAGCAGAGTGTTTCTCTTGTAAGGTGAGGTAGCGTTTGTTTCCCAGTCCTAAATGGAGTTGATTCACATGCAGTTTCTTGTCCTACAAGCAAGAGTTGTTTTCTGGTAAGAAGAGTCACTATTGCGCTCCCATTGCCATACACAGTGCAATTAGCACTCGCGTCTGTTCCCAGCATGTACAGTGTACTGGACTGAAGAGAAGCAATGTTCTTGTCAGTTTCCTAAGCAGAATTGAACTAGATATGGAAGTGTGTAGGAAGCACAGTCCTTTAGTTCTGAGCCAGCTCACTATTCTGGCCCTATATGAAACACAGTAGAGTAGAAGAGTGCCCTTTTCTCTAAAGCAGAGTGTTTTTCTTGTAAGGCGAGCTAGCGTTTGTTTCCCAGTCCTAAATGGAGTTGAATCACATGCAGTTTCTGGTCCTACGAGCAAGAGTTGTTTTCTCATAAGAAGAGTCACTATTGCGCTCCCATTGTCATACACAGTACAAATAGGACTCGCGTCTGTTCCCAGCAAATGCAGTGTATTGGACTGAAGAGGAGCTACTGTTCTTGTCATTTTCCTAAGCAGAGTTGAACTAGATATGGCCCGTGTGTGTAGGAAGCACAATTCTTTTGTTCTGAGCAAGCTCACTGTTCGGACCCCATATGAAACACAGCAGAGTAAAAGAGTGCCCTTTTCTCAAAAGCAGAGTGTGTTTCTTGTAAGGCAAGCTAGTGTTTGTTTCCCAGTCCTAAATGGAGTTGAATCACATGCAGTTTCTGGTCCTACAAACAAGAGTTGTTTTCTGGTAAGAAGAGTCACTATTGCGCTCCCATTGTCATACAAGGCAGATAGCCCTGGCGTCTGTTCCCAGCATGTACAGTGTATTGGACTGAAGAGGATCTACTGTTCTCATTAGTTTCCTAAGCAGAGTTGAACTAGAAATGGCCCGTGTGTGTAGGAAGCACAGTTCTTTTGTTCTGAGCAAGCTCACTGTTCTGGCCCTATAGGAAACACAGTAGAGTAGAAGAGTGCTCTTTTCTCAAAAGCAGAGTGTGTTTCTTGTAAGGCGAGCTAGCGTTTGTTTCCCAGTCCTAAATGGAGTTGAGTCACATACAGTTTCTGGTCCTACGAGCAATAGTTGTTTTCTGGTAAGAAGAGTCACTATTGCGCTCCCATTGCCATACACAGTGCAAATAGCACTCGCGTCTGTTCCCAGCAAGTACAGTGTATTGGACTGAAGAGGAGTTACTGTTCTTCTCAGTTTCCAAAGCAGAGTTGAACTAGATATGGCCCGTGTGTGTAGGAAGCACAGTTCTTTTGTTCTGAGCAAGCTCACTGTTCGGACCCCATAGGAAACACAGTAGACTAGAAGAGTGCTCTTTTCTCAAAAGCAGAGTGTGTTTCTTGTAAGGCGAACTAGTGTTTGTTTCCCAGTCCTAATTGGAGTTGAGTCACATGCAGTTTCTGGTTATATTAGCAAGAGTTGTTTTCTGGTAAGAAGAGTCACTATTGCGCTCCCATTGTCATACACAGGGCAAATAGCACTGGCGTATGTTCCCAGCATGTACAGTGTATTGGACTGTAGAGGATCTACTGTTCTTGTCAGTTTCCTAAGCAGAAATGAACTAGATATGGCATGTGTGTGTAGGAAGCACAGTTCTTTTGTTTTGAGCAAGCTCACTGTTCTGGCGCTGTAGGAAACACAGTAGAATAGTAGAGTGCTCTTTTCTCAAAAGCACAGTGTGTTTCTTGTAAGGCCAGCTAGCGTTTGTTTCCCAGTCTTAGATGGAGTTGAGTCACATGCAGTTTCTGGTTCTACGAGCATGAGTTGTTTTCTGGTAAGAAGAGACACTATTCTGCTCCCGTTGCCATACACAGTGGAAATAGCACTCGCGTCTGTTCCCAGCAATTACAATGTATTGGACTGAAGAGGAGCAAATGTTCTTGTCAGTTTCCTAAGCAGAATTGAACTAGATATGGAAGTGTGTACGAAGCACAGTTCTTTAGTTCTGAGCCAGCTCACTGTTCTGGCCCTATAGGAAACACAGTACAGTAGAAGAGTGCTCTTTTCTCAAAAGCAGAGTGTGTTTATTGTAAGGCGAGCTAGCGTTTGTTTCCCAGTCAGAAATGGAGTTGAATCACATGCAGTTTCTGGTCCTAGGATAAAGAGTTGTTTTCTGGTAAGGAAAGTCACTATTGCTATTGCGCTCCCATTGCCATACACTGTGCAAATAGCTTTCGCGTCTTTTCCCAGCAAGTACAGTGTATTGGACTGAAGAGGAGCTACTGTTCTTGTCAGTTTCCTATACGGAGTTGAACTATGTATGGCCCGTGTGTGTAGGAGGCACAGCTCTTTTGTTCTGAGCAAGCTCACTATTCTGGCCCTATAGGAAACACAGTAGAGTAGAAGAGTGCTCTTTTCTCAAAAGCAGAGTGTGTCTCTTGTAAGGCGAGCTAGAGTTTGTTTCCCAGTCCTAAATGGAGTTGAATCACATGCAGTTTTTGTTCCTACAAGCAAGAGTTGTTTTCTGGTAAGGAAAGTCACTATTGCGTTTCCATTGCCTTACCAGTAAAAATAGCACTCACGTCTGTTCCCAGCAAGTACACTGTATTGGGTTGAAGAAGAGCTACTGTTCTTGTCAGTTTCCTAAGCAGAGTTGAACTAGATATGGCCCGTGTGTGTAGGAAGCACAGTTCTTTTGTTCTGAGCAAGCTCTCTGTTCTGGCCCTATAGGAAACACAGTACAGTAGAAGAGTGCTCTTTTCTCAAAAGCAGAGTGTGTTTATTGTAAGGCGAGCTAGCGTTTGTTTCCCAGTCAGAAATGGAGTTGAATCACATGCAGTTTCTGGTCCTACGAGCAAGAGTTGCTTTCTTGTAAGAAGAGTAACAATTGCGCTCCCATTGTCATACACAGGGCAAATAGCACAGGCGTCTGTTTTCAGCAAGTACAGTGTATTGGACTGAAGAGGAGCTACTGCTCTTGTCAGTTTCCTAAGCAGAGTTGAACTAGATATGGCCCATGTGTGTAGGAAGCACAGTTCTTTGGTTCTGAGCAAGCTCTCTGTTCTGGCCTTCTAGGAAACACAGTAGACTAGAAGAGTGCTCTTTTCTCAAAAGCAGAGTGTGTTTCTTGTAAGGCAAGCTAGTGTTTGTTTCCCAGTCCTAAATGGAATTCAGTCACATGCAGTTTCTGGTCCTACGAGGAAGAGTTGTTTTCTGGTAAGAAGAGCCACTATTGCACTCCCATTGTCATGCACAAGGTAAATAGCACTGGCGTCTGTTCCCAGCATTTACAGTGAATTGGACTGAAGAGGATCTACTGTTCTTGTCATTTTCCTAAGCAGAAATGAACTAGATATGGCCCGTGTGTGTAGGAAGCACAGTTCTTTTGTTCTGAGCAAGCTCACTGTTCTGGCCCTTTAGGAAACACAGTAGAGTAGAAGAGTGCTCTTTTCTCAAAAGCAGAGTGTGTTTCTTGTAAGGCAAGCTAGCGTTTGTTTCCCAGTCAGAAATGGAGTTGAATCACATGCAGTTTCTGGTCCTATGAGCAAGAGTTGCTTTCTCGTAAGAAGAGTCACTATTGCGCTCCCATTGCCATACACAGTGCAAATAGCACTCGCGTCTGTTCCCAGCAAGCACAGTGTATTGGACTGAAGAGGAGCTACTGTTCTTGTCAGTTTCCTAAGCAGAGTTGAACTAGATATGGCCTGTGTGTGTAGGAAGCACAGTTATTTTGTTCTGAGCAAGCTCACTGTTCGAACCCCACAGGAAACCCAGTAGAGTAGAAGAGTGCTCTTTTATCAAAAGCAGAGTGTTTCTCTTGTAAGGCGAGGTAGCGTTTGTTTCCCAGTCCTAAATGGAGTTGATTCACATGCAGTTTCCTGTCCTACAAGCAAGAGTTGTTTTCTGGTAAAAAGAGTCACTATTGCGCTCCCATTGCCATACACAGTGCAAATAGCACTCGCGTGTGTTCCCAGCATGTACAGTGTATTGGACTGAAGAGAAGCAATGTTCTTGTCAGTTTCCTAAGCAGAATTGAACTAGATATGGAAGTGTGTAGGAAGCACAGTTCTTTAGTTCTGAGCCAGCTCACTATTCTGGCCCTATACGAAACACAGTAGAGTAGAAGAGTGCCCTTTTCTCAAAAGCAGAGTGTTTTTTTTGTAAGGCGAGCTAGCGTTTGTTTCCCAGTCCTAAATGGAGTTGAATCACATGCAGTTTCTGGTCCTACGAACAAGAGTTGTTTTCTGGTAAGAAGAGTCACTATTGCTCTCCCATTGTCATACACAGTACAAATAGGACTCGCGTCTCTTCCCAGCAAATACAGTGTATTGGACTGAAGAGGAGCTACTGTTCTTGTCAGTTTCCTAAGCAGAGTTGAACTAGATATGGCCCGTGTGTGTAGGAAGCACAATTCTTTTGTTCTGAGCAAGCTCACTGTTCGGACCCCATAGGAAACACAGCAGAGTAAAAGAGTGCCCTTTTCTCAAAAGCAGAGTGTGTTTCTTGTAAGGCAAGCTAGTGTTTGTTTCCCAGTCTTAAATGGAGTTGAATCACATACAGTTTCTGGTCCTACGAACAAGAGTTGTTTTCTGGTAAGAAGAGTCACTATTGCGCTCCCATTGTCATACAGAGGGCAGATAGCCCTGGCGTCTGTTCCCAGCATGTACAGTGTATTGGACTGAAGAGGATCTACTGTTCTCATTAGTTTCCTAAGCAGAGTTGAACTAGATATGGCCCGTGTGTGTAGGAAGCACAGTTCTTTTGTTCTGAGCAAGCTCACTCTTCTGGCCCTATAGGAAACACAGTAGAGTAGAAGAGTGCTCTTTTCTCAAAAGCAGAGTGTGTCTCTTGTAATGCGAGCTAGAGTTTGTTTCCCAGTCCTAAATGGAGTTGAATCAGATGCAGTTTTTGGTACTACGAGCAAGAGTAGTTTTCTGGTAAGGAAAGTCACTATTGCATTCCCATTGCCTTACGAGTAAAAATAGCACTCACGTCTGTTCCCAGCAAGTACACTGTATTGGGTTGAAGAGGAGCTACTGTTCTTGTCAGTTTCCTAAGCAGAGTTGAACTAGATATGGCCCGTGTGTGTAGGAAGCACAGTTCTTTTGTTCTGTGCAAGCTCACTGTTCTGGCCCTATAGGAAACACAGTACAGTAGAAGAGTGCTCTTTTCTCAAAAGCAGAGTGTGTTTATTGTAAGGCGAGCTAGCGTTTGTTTCCCAGTCAGAAATGGAGTTGAATCACATGCAGTTTCTGGTCCTACGAGCAAGAGTTGCTTTCTTGTAAGAAGAGTAACAATTGCGCTCCCATTGTCATACACAGGGCAAGTAGCACAGGCGTCTGTTCCCAGCAAGTACAGTGTATTGGACTGAAGAGGAGCTACTACTCTTGTCAGTTTCCTAAGCAGAGTTGAACTAGATATGGCCCATGTGTGTAGGAAGCACAGTTCTTTTGTTCTGAGCAAGCTCTCTGTTCTGGCCTTATAGGAAACACAGTAGACTAGAAGAGTGCTCTTTTCTCAAAAGCAGAGTGTGTTTCTTGTAAGGCGAGCTAGTGTTTGTTTCCCAGTCCTAAATGGAATTCAGTCACATGCAGTTTCTGGTCCTACGAGGAAGAGTTGTTTTCTGGTAAGAAGAGCCACTATTGCGCTCCCATTGTCATGCACAAGGTAAATAGCACTGGCGTCTGTTCCCAGCATTTACAGTGAATTGGACTGAAGAGGATCTACTGTTCTTGTCATTTTCCTAAGCAGAAATGAACTAGATATGGCCCGTGTGTGTAGGAAGCACAGTTCTTTTGTTCTGAGCAAGCTCACTGTTCTGGCCCTTTAGGAAACACAGTAGAGTAGAAGAGTGCTCTTTTCTCAAAAGCAGAGTGTGTTTCTTGTAAGGCAAGCTAGCGTTTGTTTCCCAGTCAGAAATGGAGTTGAATCACATGCAGTTTCTGGTCCTATGAGCAAGAGTTGCTTTCTCGTAAGAAGAGTCACTATTGCGCTCCCATTGCCATACACAGTGCAAATAGCACTCGCGTCTGTTCCCAGCAAGCACAGTGTATTGGACTGAAGAGGAGCTACTGTTCTTGTCAGTTTCCTAAGCAGAGTTGAACTAGATATGGCCTGTGTGTGTAGGAAGCACAGTTCTTTTGTTCTGAGCAAGCTCACTGTTCGAACCCCACAGGAAACCCAGTAGAGTAGAAGAGTGCTCTTTTATCAAAAGCAGAGTGTTTCTCTTGTAAGGCGAGGTAGCGTTTGTTTCCCTGTCCTAAATGGAGTTGATTCACATGCAGTTTCCTGTCCTACAAGCAAGAGTTGTTTTCTGGTAAGAAGAGTCACTATTGCGCTCCCATTGCCATACACAGTGCAAATAGCACTCGCATGTGTTCCCAGCATGTACAGTGTATTGGACTGAAGAGAAGCAATGTTCTTGTCAGTTTCCTAAGCAGAATTGAACTAGATATGGAAGTGTGTAGGAAGCACAGTTCTTTAGTTCTGAGCCAGCTCACTATACTGGCCCTATACGAAACACAGTAGAGTAGAAGAGTGCCCTTTTCTCAAAAGCAGAGTGTTTTTTTTGTAAGGCGAGCTAGCGTTTGTTTCCCAGTCCTAAATGGAGTTGAATCACATGCAGTTTCTGGTCCTATGAACAAGAGTTGTTTTCTGGTAAGAAGAGTCACTATTGCGCTCCCATTGTCATACACAGTACAAATAGGACTCGCGTCTCTTCCCAGCAAATACAGTGTATTGGACTGAAGAGGAGCTACTGTTCTTGTCAGTTTCCTAAGCAGAGTTGAACTAGATATGGCCCGTGTGTGTAGGAAGCACAATTCTTTTGTTCTGAGCAAGCTCACTGTTCGGACCCCATAGGAAACACAGCAGAGTAAAAGAGTGCCCTTTTCTCAAAAGCAGAGTGTGTTTCTTGTAAGGCAAGCTAGTGTTTGTTTCCCAGTCCTAAATGGAGTTGAATCACATACAGTTTCTGGTCCTACGAACAAGAGTTGTTTTCTGGTAAGAAGAGTCACTATTGCACTCCCATTGTCATACACAGGGCAGATAGCCCTGGCGTCTGTTCCCAGCATGTACAGTGTATTGGACTGAAGAGGATCTACTGTTCTCATTAGTTTCCTAAGCAGAGTTGAACTAGATATGGCCCGTGTGTGTAGGAAGCACAGTTCTTTTGTTCTGAGCAAGCTCACTGTTCTGGCCCTATAGGAAACACAGTAGAGTAGAAGAGTGCCCTTTTCTCAAAAGCAGAGTGTGTCTCTTGTAAGGCGAGCTAGAGTTTGTTTCCCAGTCCTAAATGGAGTTGAATCACATGCAGTTTTTGGTACTACGAGCAAGAGTAGTTTTCTGGTAAGGAAAGTCACTATTGCATTCCCATTGCCTTATGAGTAAAAATAGCACTCACGTCTGTTCCGAGCAAGTACACTGTATTGGGTTGAAGAGGAGCTACTGTTCTTGTCAGTTTCCTAAGCAGAGTTGAACTAGATATGGCCCGTGTGTGTAGGAAGCACAGTTCTTTTGTTCTGAGCAAGCTCACTGTTCTGGCCCTATTGGAAACACAGTACAGTAGAAGAGTGCTCTTTTCTCAAAAGCAGAGTGTGTTTATTGTAAGGCGAGCTAGCCTTTGTTTCCCAGTCAGAAATGGAGTTGAATCACATGCAGTTTCTGGTCCTACGAGCAAGAGTTGCTTTCTTGTAAGAAGAGTAACAATTGTGCTCCCATTGTCATACACAGGGCAAATAGCACAGGCGTCTGTTCCCAGCAAGTACAGTGTATTGGACTGAAGAGGAGCTACTGCTCTTGTCAGTTTCCTAAGCAGAGTTGAACTAGATATGGCCCGTGTGTGTAGGAAGCACAGTTCTTTTGTTCTGAGCAAGCTCACTGTTCGGACCCCATAGGAAAAACAGTAGACTAGAAGAGTGCTGTTTTCTCAAAAGCAGAGTTTGTTTCTTGTAAGGCGAGCTAGTGTTTGTTTCCCAGTACTAAATGGAGTTCAGTCACATGCAGGTTCTGGTCCTACGAGGAAGATTTGTTTTCTGGTAAGAAGAGCCACTATTGCGCTCCCATTGTCATGCACAAGGCAAATAGCACTGGCCTCTGTTCCCAGCATGTACAGTGAATTGGACTGAAGAGGATCTACTGTTCTTGTCATTTTCCTAAGCAGAAATGAACCAGATATGGCCCGTGTGTGTAGGAAGCACAGTTCTTTTGTTCTGAGCAAGCTCACTGTTCTGGCCCTTTAGGAAACACAGTAGAGTAGAAGAGTGCTCTTTTCTCAAAAGCAGAGTGTGTTTCTTGTAAGGCGAGCTAGCATTTGTTTCCCAGTCCTAAATGGAGTTGAGTCACATTCAGTTTTTTGGTCCTACGATCAAGAGTTGTTTTCTGGTAAGAAGAGTCACTATTGCTCTCCCATTGCCATACACACTGCAAATAGCACTCGCGTCTGTTCCCAGCAAGTACAGTATATTGGACTGAAGAGGAGCTACTGTTCTTGTCAGTTTCCTAAGCAGAGTTGAACTAGATATGGCCTGTGTGTGTAGGAAGCACAGTTCTTTTTTTCTGAGCAAGCTCACTGTTCGAACCCCACAGGAAACCCAGTAGAGTAGAAGAGTGCTCTTTTATCAAAAGCAGAGTGTTTCTCTTGTAAGGTGAGGTAGCGTTTGTTTCCCAGTCCTAAATGGAGTTGATTCACATGCAGTTTCTTGTCCTACAAGCAAGAGTTGTTTTCTGGTAAGAAGAGTCACTATTGCGCTCCCATTGCCATACACAGTGCAATTAGCACTCGCGTCTGTTCCCAGCATGTACAGTGTACTGGACTGAAGAGAAGCAATGTTCTTGTCAGTTTCCTAAGCAGAATTGAACTAGATATGGAAGTGTGTAGGAAGCACAGTCCTTTAGTTCTGAGCCAGCTCACTATTCTGGCCCTATATGAAACACAGTAGAGTAGAAGAGTGCCCTTTTCTCTAAAGCAGAGTGTTTTTCTTGTAAGGCGAGCTAGCGTTTGTTTCCCAGTCCTAAATGGAGTTGAATCACATGCAGTTTCTGGTCCTACGAGCAAGAGTTGTTTTCTCGTAAGAAGAGTCACTATTGCGCTCCCATTGTCATACACAGTACAAATAGGACTCGCGTCTGTTCCCAGCAAATGCAGTGTATTGGACTGAAGAGGAGCTACTGTTCTTGTCATTTTCCTAAGCAGAGTTGAACTAGATATGGCCCGTGTGTGTAGGAAGCACAATTCTTTTGTTCTGAGCAAGCTCACTGTTCGGACCCCATAGGAAACACAGCAGAGTAAAAGAGTGCCCTTTTCTCAAAAGCAGAGTGTGTTTCTTGTAAGGCAAGCTAGTGTTTGTTTCCCAGTCCTAAATGGAGTTGAATCACATGCAGTTTCTGGTCCTACAAACAAGAGTTGTTTTCTGGTAAGAAGAGTCACTATTGCGCTCCCATTGTCATACAAGGCAGATAGCCCTGGCGTCTGTTCCCAGCATGTACAGTGTATTGGACTGAAGAGGATCTACTGTTCTCATTAGTTTCCTAAGCAGAGTTGAACTAGAAATGGCCCGTGTGTGTAGGAAGCACAGTTCTTTTGTTCTGAGCAAGCTCACTGTTCTGGCCCTATAGGAAACACAGTAGAGTAGAAGAGTGCTCTTTTCTCAAAAGCAGAGTGTGTTTCTTGTAAGGCGAGCTAGCGTTTGTTTCCCAGTCCTAAATGGAGTTGAGTCACATACAGTTTCTGGTCCTACGAGCAAGAGTTGTTTTCTGGTAAGAAGAGTCACTATTGCGCTCCCATTGCCATACACAGTGCAAATAGCACTCGCGTCTGTTCCCAGCAAGTACAGTGTATTGGACTGAAGAGGAGTTACTGTTCTTCTCAGTTTCCAAAGCAGAGTTGAACTAGATATGGCCCGTGTGTGTAGGAAGCACAGTTCTTTTGTTCTGAGCAAGCTCACTGTTCGGACCCCATAGGAAACACAGTAGACTAGAAGAGTGCTCTTTTCTCAAAAGCAGAGTGTGTTTCTTGTAAGGCGAACTAGTGTTTGTTTCCCAGTCCTAATTGGAGTTGAGTCACATGCAGTTTCTGGTTATATTAGCAAGAGTTGTTTTCTGGTAAGAAGAGTCACTATTGCGCTCCCATTGTCATACACAGGGCAAATAGCACTGGCGTATGTTCCCAGCATGTACAGTGTATTGGACTGAAGAGGATCTACTGTTCTTGTCAGTTTCCTAAGCAGAAATGAACTAGATATGGCATGTGTGTGTAGGAAGCACAGTTCTTTTGTTTTGAGCAAGCTCACTGTTCTGGCGCTGTAGGAAACACAGTAGAATAGTAGAGTGCTCTTTTCTCAAAAGCACAGTGTGTTTCTTGTAAGGCCAGCTAGCGTTTGTTTCCCAGTCTTAGATGGAGTTGAGTCACATGCAGTTTCTGGTTCTACGAGCATGAGTTGTTTTCTGGTAAGAAGAGACACTATTCTGCTCCCGTTGCCATACACAGTGGAAATAGCACTCGCGTCTGTTCCCAGCAATTACAATGTATTGGACTGAAGAGGAGCAAATGTTCTTGTCAGTTTCCTAAGCAGAATTGAACTAGATATGGAAGTGTGTACGAAGCACAGTTCTTTAGTTCTGAGCCAGCTCACTGTTCTGGCCCTATAGGAAACACAGTACAGTAGAAGAGTGCTCTTTTCTCAAAAGCAGAGTGTGTTTATTGTAAGGCGAGCTAGCGTTTGTTTCCCAGTCAGAAATGGAGTTGAATCACATGCAGTTTCTGGTCCTATGAGCAAGAGTTGCTTTCTCGTAAGAAGAGTCACAATTGCGCTCCCATTGTCATACAAGGCAGATAGCCCTGGCGTCTGTTCCCAGCATGTACAGTGTATTGGACTGAAGAGGATCTACTGTTCTCATTAGTTTCCTAAGCAGAGTTGAACTAGAAATGGCCCGTGTGTGTAGGAAGCACAGTTCTTTTGTTCTGAGCAAGCTCACTGTTCTGGCCCTATAGGAAACACAGTAGAGTAGAAGAGTGCTCTTTTCTCAAAAGCAGAGTGTGTTTCTTGTAAGGCGAGCTAGCGTTTGTTTCCCAGTCCTAAATGGAGTTGAGTCACATACAGTTTCTGGTCCTACGAGCAAGAGTTGTTTTCTGGTAAGAAGAGTCACTATTGCGCTCCCATTGCCATACACAGTGCAAATAGCACTCGCGTCTGTTCCCAGCAAGTACAGTGTATTGGACTGAAGAGGAGTTACTGTTCTTCTCAGTTTCCAAAGCAGAGTTGAACTAGATATGGCCCGTGTGTGTAGGAAGCACAGTTCTTTTGTTCTGAGCAAGCTCACTGTTCGGACCCCATAGGAAACACAGTAGACTAGAAGAGTGCTCTTTTCTCAAAAGCAGAGTGTGTTTCTTGTAAGGCGAACTAGTGTTTGTTTCCCAGTCCTAATTGGAGTTGAGTCACATGCAGTTTCTGGTTATATTAGCAAGAGTTGTTTTCTGGTAAGAAGAGTCACTATTGCGCTCCCATTGTCATACACAGGGCAAATAGCACTGGCGTATGTTCCCAGCATGTACAGTGTATTGGACTGAAGAGGATCTACTGTTCTTGTCAGTTTCCTAAGCAGAAATGAACTAGATATGGCATGTGTGTGTAGGAAGCACAGTTCTTTTGTTTTGAGCAAGCTCACTGTTCTGGCGCTGTAGGAAACACAGTAGAATAGTAGAGTGCTCTTTTCTCAAAAGCACAGTGTGTTTCTTGTAAGGCCAGCTAGCGTTTGTTTCCCAGTCTTAGATGGAGTTGAGTCACATGCAGTTTCTGGTTCTACGAGCATGAGTTGTTTTCTGGTAAGAAGAGACACTATTCTGCTCCCGTTGCCATACACAGTGGAAATAGCACTCGCGTCTGTTCCCAGCAATTACAATGTATTGGACTGAAGAGGAGCAAATGTTCTTGTCAGTTTCCTAAGCAGAATTGAACTAGATATGGAAGTGTGTACGAAGCACAGTTCTTTAGTTCTGAGCCAGCTCACTGTTCTGGCCCTATAGGAAACACAGTACAGTAGAAGAGTGCTCTTTTCTCAAAAGCAGAGTGTGTTTATTGTAAGGCGAGCTAGCGTTTGTTTCCCAGTCAGAAATGGAGTTGAATCACATGCAGTTTCTGGTCCTAGGATAAAGAGTTGTTTTCTGGTAAGGAAAGTCACTATTGCTATTGCGCTCCCATTGCCATACACAGTGCAAACAGCTTTCGCGTATTTCCCAGCAAGTACAGTGTATTGGACTGAGAGGAGCTACTGTTCTTGTCAGTTTCCTATACGGAGTTGAACTATGTATGGCCCGTGTGTGTAGGAAGCACAGTTCTTTTGTTCTGAGCAAGCTCACTATTCTGGCCCTATAGGAAACACAGTAGAGTAGAAGAGTGCTCTTTTCTCAAAAGCAGAGTGTGTCTCTTGTAAGGCGAGCTAGAGTTTGTTTCCCAGTCCTAAATGGAGTTGAATCACATGCAGTTTTTGTTCCTACATGCAAGAGTAGTTTTCTGGTAAGGAAAGTCACTATTGCGTTTCCATTGCCTTACCAGTAAAAATAGCACTCACGTCTGTTCCCAGCAAGTACACTGTATTGGGTTGAAGAAGAGCTACTGTTCTTGTCAGTTTCCTAAGCAGAGTTGAACTAGATATGGCCCGTGTGTGTAGGAAGCACAGTTCTTTTGTTCTGAGCAAGCTCTCTGTTCTGGCCCTATAGGAAACACAGTACAGTAGAAGAGTGCTCTTTTCTCAAAAGCAGAGTGTGTTTATTGTAAGGCGAGCTAGCGTTTGTTTCCCAGTCAGAAATGGAGTTGAATCACATGCAGTTTCTGGTCCTACGAGCAAGAGTTGCTTTCTTGTAAGAAGAGTAACAATTGCGCTCCCATTGTCATACACAGGGCAAATAGCACAGGCGTCTGTTTTCAGCAAGTACAGTGTATTGGACTGAAGAGGAGCTACTGCTCTTGTCAGTTTCCTAAGCAGAGTTGAACTAGATATGGCCCATGTGTGTAGGAAGCACAGTTCTTTGGTTCTGAGCAAGCTCTCTGTTCTGGCCTTATAGGAAACACAGTAGACTAGAAGAGTGCTCTTTTCTCAAAAGCAGAGTGTGTTTCTTGTAAGGCAAGCTAGTGTTTGTTTCCCAGTCCTAAATGGAATTCAGTCACATGCAGTTTCTGGTCCTACGAGGAAGAGTTGTTTTCTGGTAAGAAGAGCCACTATTGCGCTCCCATTGTCATGCACAAGGTAAATAGCACTGGCGTCTGTTCCCAGCATTTACAGTGAATTGCACTGAAGAGGATCTACTGTTCTTGTCATTTTCCTAAGCAGAAATGAACTAGATATGGTCCGTGTGTGTAGGAAGCACAGTTCTTTTGTTCTGAGCAAGCTCACTGTTCTGGCCCTTTAGGAAACACAGTAGAGTAGAAGAGTGCTCTTTTCTCAAAAGCAGAGTGTGTTTCTTGTAAGGCAAGCTAGCGTTTGTTTCCCAGTCAGAAATGGAGTTGAATCACATGCAGTTTCTGGTCCTATGAGCAAGAGTTGCTTTCTCGTAAGAAGAGTCACTATTGCGCTCCCATTGCCATACACAGTGCAAATAGCACTCGCGTCTGTTCCCAGCAAGCACAGTGTATTGGACTGAAGAGGAGCTACTGTTCTTGTCAGTTTCCTAAGCAGAGTTGAACTAGATATGGCCTGTGTGTGTAGGAAGCACAGTTCTTTTGTTCTGAGCAAGCTCACTGTTCGAACCCCACAGGAAACCCAGTAGAGTAGAAGAGTGCTCTTTTATCAAAAGCAGAGTGTTTCTCTTGTAAGGCGAGGTAGCGTTTGTTTCCCAGTCCTAAATGGAGTTGATTCACATGCAGTTTCCTGTCCTACAAGCAAGAGTTGTTTTCTGGTAAAAAGAGTCACTATTGCGCTCCCATTGCCATACACAGTGCAAATAGCACTCGCGTGTGTTCCCAGCATGTACAGTGTATTGGACTGAAGAGAAGCAATGTTCTTGTCAGTTTCCTAAGCAGAATTGAACTAGATATGGAAGTGTGTAGGAAGCACAGTTCTTTAGTTCTGAGCCAGCTCACTATACTGGCCCTATACGAAACACAGTAGAGTAGAAGAGTGCCCTTTTCTCAAAAGCAGAGTGTTTTTTTTGTAAGGCGAGCTAGCGTTTGTTTCCCAGTCCTAAATGGAGTTGAATCACATGCAGTTTCTGGTCCTATGAACAAGAGTTGTTTTCTGGTAAGAAGAGTCACTATTGCGCTCCCATTGTCATACACAGTACAAATAGGACTCGCGTCTCTTCCCAGCAAATACAGTGTATTGGACTGAAGAGGAGCTACTGTTCTTGTCAGTTTCCTAAGCAGAGTTGAACTAGATATGGCCCGTGTGTGTAGGAAGCACAATTCTTTTGTTCTGAGCAAGCTCACTGTTCGGACCCCATAGGAAACACAGCAGAGTAAAAGAGTGCCCTTTTCTCAAAAGCAGAGTGTGTTTCTTGTAAGGCAAGCTAGTGTTTGTTTCCCAGTCCTAAATGGAGTTGAATCACATACAGTTTCTGGTCCTACGAACAAGAGTTGTTTTCTGGTAAGAAGAGTCACTATTGCACTCCCATTGTCATACACAGGGCAGATAGCCCTGGCGTCTGTTCCCAGCATGTACAGTGTATTGGACTGAAGAGGATCTACTGTTCTCATTAGTTTCCTAAGCAGAGTTGAACTAGATATGGCCCGTGTGTGTAGGAAGCACAGTTCTTTTGTTCTGAGCAAGCTCACTGTTCTGGCCCTATAGGAAACACAGTAGAGTAGAAGAGTGCCCTTTTCTCAAAAGCAGAGTGTGTCTCTTGTAAGGCGAACTAGAGTTTGTTTCCCAGTCCTAAATGGAGTTGAATCACATGCAGTTTTTGGTACTACGAGCAAGAGTAGTTTTCTGGTAAGGAAAGTCACTATTGCATTCCCATTGCCTTATGAGTAAAAATAGCACTCACGTCTGTTCCGAGCAAGTACACTGTATTGGGTTGAAGAGGAGCTACTGTTCTTGTCAGTTTCCTAAGCAGAGTTGAACTAGATATGGCCCGTGTGTGTAGGAAGCACAGTTCTTTTGTTCTGAGCAAGCTCACTGTTCTGGCCCTATTGGAAACACAGTACAGTAGAAGAGTGCTCTTTTCTCAAAAGCAGAGTGTGTTTATTGTAAGGCGAGCTAGCCTTTGTTTCCCAGTCAGAAATGGAGTTGAATCACATGCAGTTTCTGGTCCTACGAGCAAGAGTTGCTTTCTTGTAAGAAGAGTAACAATTGTGCTCCCATTGTCATACACAGGGCAAATAGCACAGGCGTCTGTTCCCAGCAAGTACAGTGTATTGGACTGAAGAAGAGCTACTGCTCTTGTCAGTTTCCTAAGCAGAGTTGAACTAGATATGGCCCGTGTGTGTAGGAAGCACAGTTCTTTTGTTCTGAGCAAGCTCACTGTTCGGACCCCATAGGAAAAACAGTAGACTAGAAGAGTGCTGTTTTCTCAAAAGCAGAGTTTGTTTCTTGTAAGGCGAGCTAGTGTTTGTTTCCCAGTACTAAATGGAGTTCAGTCACATGCAGGTTCTGGTCCTACGAGGAAGATATGTTTTCTGGTAAGAAGAGCCACTATTGCGCTCCCATTGTCATGCACAAGGCAAATAGCACTGGCCTCTGTTCCCAGCATGTACAGTGAATTGGACTGAAGAGGATCTACTGTTCTTGTCAGTTTCCTAAGCAGAAATGAACTAGATATGGCATGTGTGTGTAGGAAGCACTGTTCTTTTGTTTTGAGCAAGCTCACTGTTCTGGCGCTGTAGGAAACAAGGTAGAATAGTAGAGTGCTCTTTTCTCAAAAGCACAGTGTGTTTCTTGTAAGGCCAGCTAGCGTTTGTTTCCCAGTCTTAGATGGAGTTGAGTCACATGCAGTTTCTGGTTCTACGAGCATGAGTTGTTTTCTGGTAAGAAGAGACACTATTCTGCTCCCGTTGCCATACACAGTGGAAATAGCACTCGCGTCTGTTCCCAGCAATTACAATGTATTGGACTGAAGAGGAGCAAATGTTCTTGTCAGTTTCCTAAGCAGAATTGAACTAGATATGGAAGTGTGTACGAAGCACAGTTCTTTAGTTCTGAGCCAGCTCACTGTTCTGGCCCTATAGGAAACACAGTACAGTAGAAGAGTGCTCTTTTCTCAAAAGCAGAGTGTGTTTATTGTAAGGCGAGCTAGCGTTTGTTTCCCAGTCAGAAATGGAGTTGAATCACATGCAGTTTCTGGTCCTAGGATAAAGAGTTGTTTTCTGGTAAGGAAAGTCACTATTGCTATTGCGCTCCCATTGCCATACACAGTGCAAACAGCTTTCGCGTATTTCCCAGCAAGTACAGTGTATTGGACTGAGAGGAGCTACTGTTCTTGTCAGTTTCCTATACGGAGTTGAACTATGTATGGCCCGTGTGTGTAGGAAGCACAGTTCTTTTGTTCTGAGCAAGCTCACTATTCTGGCCCTATAGGAAACACAGTAGAGTAGAAGAGTGCTCTTTTCTCAAAAGCAGAGTGTGTCTCTTGTAAGGCGAGCTAGAGTTTGTTTCCCAGTCCTAAATGGAGTTGAATCACATGCAGTTTTTGTTCCTACAAGCAAGAGTAGTTTTCTGGTAAGGAAAGTCACTATTGCGTTTCCATTGCCTTACCAGTAAAAATAGCACTCACGTCTGTTCCCAGCAAGTACACTGTATTGGGTTGAAGAAGAGCTACTGTTCTTGTCAGTTTCCTAAGCAGAGTTGAACTAGATATGGCCCGTGTGTGTAGGAAGCACAGTTCTTTTGTTCTGAGCAAGCTCTCTGTTCTGGCCCTATAGGAAACACAGTACAGTAGAAGAGTGCTCTTTTCTCAAAAGCAGAGTGTGTTTATTGTAAGGCGAGCTAGCGTTTGTTTCCCAGTCAGAAATGGAGTTGAATCACATGCAGTTTCTGGTCCTACGAGCAAGAGTTGCTTTCTTGTAAGAAGAGTAACAATTGCGCTCCCATTGTCATACACAGGGCAAATAGCACAGGCGTCTGTTTTCAGCAAGTACAGTGTATTGGACTGAAGAGGAGCTACTGCTCTTGTCAGTTTCCTAAGCAGAGTTGAACTAGATATGGCCCATGTGTGTAGGAAGCACAGTTCTTTGGTTCTGAGCAAGCTCTCTGTTCTGGCCTTATAGGAAACACAGTAGACTAGAAGAGTGCTCTTTTCTCAAAAGCAGAGTGTGTTTCTTGTAAGGCAAGCTAGTGTTTGTTTCCCAGTCCTAAATGGAATTCAGTCACATGCAGTTTCTGGTCCTACGAGGAAGAGTTGTTTTCTGGTAAGAAGAGCCACTATTGCGCTCCCATTGTCATGCACAAGGTAAATAGCACTGGCGTCTGTTCCCAGCATTTACAGTGAATTGGACTGAAGAGGATCTACTGTTCTTGTCATTTTCCTAAGCAGAAATGAACTAGATATGGCCCGTGTGTGTAGGAAGCACAGTTCTTTTGTTCTGAGCAAGCTCACTGTTCTGGCCCTTTAGGAAACACAGTAGAGTAGAAGAGTGCTCTTTTCTCAAAAGCAGAGTGTGTTTCTTGTAAGGCAAGCTAGCGTTTGTTTCCCAGTCAGAAATGGAGTTGAATCACATGCAGTTTCTGGTCCTATGAGCAAGAGTTGCTTTCTCGTAAGAAGAGTCACTATTGCGCTCCCATTGCCATACACAGTGCAAATAGCACTCGCGTCTGTTCCCAGCAAGCACAGTGTATTGGACTGAAGAGGAGCTACTGTTCTTGTCAGTTTCCTAAGCAGAGTTGAACTAGATATGGCCTGTGTGTGTAGGAAGCACAGTTCTTTTGTTCTGAGCAAGCTCACTGTTCGAACCCCACAGGAAACCCAGTAGAGTAGAAGAGTGCTCTTTTATCAAAAGCAGAGTGTTTCTCTTGTAAGGCGAGGTAGCGTTTGTTTCCCAGTCCTAAATGGAGTTGATTCACATGCAGTTTCCTGTCCTACAAGCAAGAGTTGTTTTCTGGTAAAAAGAGTCACTATTGCGCTCCCATTGCCATACACAGTGCAAATAGCACTCGCGTGTGTTCCCAGCATGTACAGTGTATTGGACTGAAGAGAAGCAATGTTCTTGTCAGTTTCCTAAGCAGAATTGAACTAGATATGGAAGTGTGTAGGAAGCACAGTTCTTTAGTTCTGAGCCAGCTCACTATACTGGCCCTATACGAAACACAGTAGAGTAGAAGAGTGCCCTTTTCTCAAAAGCAGAGTGTTTTTTTTGTAAGGCGAGCTAGCGTTTGTTTCCCAGTCCTAAATGGAGTTGAATCACATGCAGTTTCTGGTCCTATGAACAAGAGTTGTTTTCTGGTAAGAAGAGTCACTATTGCGCTCCCATTGTCATACACAGTACAAATAGGACTCGCGTCTCTTCCCAGCAAATACAGTGTATTGGACTGAAGAGGAGCTACTGTTCTTGTCAGTTTCCTAAGCAGAGTTGAACTAGATATGGCCCGTGTGTGTAGGAAGCACAATTCTTTTGTTCTGAGCAAGCTCACTGTTCGGACCCCATAGGAAACACAGCAGAGTAAAAGAGTGCCCTTTTCTCAAAAGCAGAGTGTGTTTCTTGTAAGGCAAGCTAGTGTTTGTTTCCCAGTCCTAAATGGAGTTGAATCACATACAGTTTCTGGTCCTACGAACAAGAGTTGTTTTCTGGTAAGAAGAGTCACTATTGCGCTCCCATTGTCATACACAGGGCAGATAGCCCTGGCGTCTGTTCCCAGCATGTACAGTGTATTGGACTGAAGAGGATCTACTGTTCTCATTAGTTTCCTAAGCAGAGTTGAACTAGATATGGCCCGTGTGTGTAGGAAGCACAGTTCTTTTTTTCTGAGCAAGCTCACTCTTCTGGCCCTATAGGAAACACAGTAGAGTAGAAGAGTGCTCTTTTCTCAAAAGCAGAGTGTGTCTCTTGTAAGGCGAGCTAGAGTTTGTTTCCCAGTCCTAAATGGAGTTGAGTCACATGCAGTTTTTGGTACTACGAGCAAGAGTAGTTTTCTGGTAAGGAAAGTCACTATTGCATTCCCATTGCCTTACGAGTAAAAATAGCACTCACGTCTGTTCCGAGCAAGTACACTGTATTGGGTTGAAGAGGAGCTACTGTTCTTGTCAGTTTCCTAAGCAGAGTTGAACTAGATATGGCCCGTGTGTGTAGGAAGCACAGTTCTTTTGTTCTGAGCAAGCTCACTGTTCTGGCCCTATTGGAAACACAGTACAGTAGAAGAGTGCTCTTTTCTCAAAAGCAGAGTGTGTTTATTGTAAGGCGAGCTAGCCTTTGTTTCCCAGTCAGAAATGGAGTTGAATCACATGCAGTTTCTGGTCCTACGAGCAAGAGTTGCTTTCTTGTAAGAAGAGTAACAATTGTGCTCCCATTGTCATACACAGGGCAAATAGCACAGGCGTCTGTTCCCAGCAAGTACAGTGTATTGGACTGAAGAGGAGCTACTGCTCTTGTCAGTTTCCTAAGCAGAGTTGAACTAGATATGGCCCGTGTGTGTAGGAAGCACAGTTCTTTTGTTCTGAGCAAGCTCACTGTTCGGACCCCATAGGAAAAACAGTAGACTAGAAGAGTGCTGTTTTCTCAAAAGCAGAGTTTGTTTCTTGTAAGGCGAGCTAGTGTTTGTTTCCCAGTACTAAATGGAGTTCAGTCACATGCAGGTTCTGGTCCTACGAGGAAGATTTGTTTTCTGGTAAGAAGAGCCACTATTGCGCTCCCATTGTCATGCACAAGGCAAATAGCACTGGCCTCTGTTCCCAGCATGTACAGTGAATTGGACTGAAGAGGATCTACTGTTCTTGTCATTTTCCTAAGCAGAAATGAACCAGATATGGCCCGTGTGTGTAGGAAGCACAGTTCTTTTGTTCTGAGCAAGCTCACTGTTCTGGCCCTTTAGGAAACACAGTAGAGTAGAAGAGTGCTCTTTTCTCAAAAGCAGAGTGTGTTTCTTGTAAGGCGAGCTAGCATTTGTTTCCCAGTCCTAAATGGAGTTGAGTCACATGCAGTTTTTTGGTCCTACGATCAAGAGTTGTTTTCTGGTAAGAAGAGTCACTATTGCTCTCCCATTGCCATACACACTGCAAATAGCACTCGCGTCTGTTCCCAGCAAGTACAGTATATTGGACTGAAGAGGAGCTACTGTTCTTGTCAGTTTCCTAAGCAGAGTTGAACTAGATATGGCCTGTGTGTGTAGGAAGCACAGTTCTTTTTTTCTGAGCAAGCTCACTGTTCGAACCCCACAGGAAACCCAGTAGAGTAGAAGAGTGCTCTTTTATCAAAAGCAGAGTGTTTCTCTTGTAAGGTGAGGTAGCGTTTGTTTCCCAGTCCTAAATGGAGTTGATTCACATGCAGTTTCTTGTCCTACAAGCAAGAGTTGTTTTCTGGTAAGAAGAGTCACTATTGCGCTCCCATTGCCATACACAGTGCAATTAGCACTCGCGTCTGTTCCCAGCATGTACAGTGTACTGGACTGAAGAGAAGCAATGTTCTTGTCAGTTTCCTAAGCAGAATTGAACTAGATATGGAAGTGTGTAGGAAGCACAGTCCTTTAGTTCTGAGCCAGCTCACTATTCTGGCCCTATATGAAACACAGTAGAGTAGAAGAGTGCCCTTTTCTCTAAAGCAGAGTGTTTTTCTTGTAAGGCGAGCTAGCGTTTGTTTCCCAGTCCTAAATGGAGTTGAATCACATGCAGTTTCTGGTCCTACGAGCAAGAGTTGTTTTCTCATAAGAAGAGTCACTATTGCGCTCCCATTGTCATACACAGTACAAATAGGACTCGCGTCTCTTCCCAGCAAATGCAGTGTATTGGACTGAAGAGGAGCTACTGTTCTTGTCAGTTTCCTAAGCAGAGTTGAACTAGATATGGCCCGTTGTGTAGGAAGCACAATTCTTTTGTTCTGAGCAAGCTCACTGTTCGGACCCCATATGAAACACAGCAGAGTAAAAGAGTGCCCTTTTCTCAAAAGCAGAGTGTGTTTCTTGTAAGGCAAGCTAGTGTTTGTTTCCCAGTCCTAAATGGAGTTGAATCACATGCAGTTTCTGGTCCTACAAACAAGAGTTGTTTTCTGGTAAGAAGAGTCACTATTGCGCTCCCATTGTCATACAAGGCAGATAGCCCTGGCGTCTGTTCCCAGCATGTACAGTGTATTGGACTGAAGAGGATCCACTGTTCTCATTAGTTTCCTAAGCAGAGTTGAACTAGAAATGGCCCGTGTGTGTAGGAAGCACAGTTCTTTTGTTCTGAGCAAGCTCACTGTTCTGGCCCTATAGGAAACACAGTAGAGTAGAAGAGTGCTCTTTTCTCAAAAGCAGAGTGTGTTTCTTGTAAGGCGAGCTAGCGTTTGTTTCCCAGTCCTAAATGGAGTTGAGTCACATACAGTTTCTGGTCCTACGAGCAAGAGTTGTTTTCTGGTAAGGAGAGTCACTATTGTGCTCCCATTGCCATACACAGTGCAAATAGCACTCGCGTCTGTTCCCAGCAAGTACAGTGTATTGGACTGAAGAGGAGTTACTGTTCTTCTCAGTTTCCAAAGCAGAGTTGAACTAGATATAGCCCGTGTGTGTAGGAAGCACAGTTCTTTTGTTCTGAGCAAGCTCACTGTTCGGACCCCATAGGAAACACAGTAGACTAGAAGAGTGCTCTTTTCTCAAAAGTAGAGTGTGTTTCTTGTAAGGCGAACTAGTGTTTGTTTCCCAGTCCTAATTGGAGTTGAGTCACATGCAGTTTCTGGTTATATTAGCAAGAGTTGTTTTCTGGTAAGAAGAGTCACTATTGCGCTCCCATTGTCATACACAGGGCAAATAGCACTGGCGTATGTTCCCAGCATGTACAGTGTATTGGACTGAAGAGGATCTACTGTTCTTGTCAGTTTCCTAAGCAGAAATGAACTAGATATGGCATGTGTGTGTAGGAAGCACAGTTCTTTTGTTTTGAGCAAGCTCACTGTTCTGGCGCTGTAGGAAACACAGTAGAATAGTAGAGTGCTCTTTTCTCAAAAGCACAGTGTGTTTATTGTAAGGCCAGCTAGCGTTTGTTTCCCAGTCTTAGATGGAGTTGAGTCACATGCAGTTTCTGGTTCTACGAGCATGAGTTGTTTTCTGGTAAGAAGAGACACTATTCTGCTCCCGTTGCCATACACAGTGGAAATAGCACTCGCGTCTGTTCCCAGCAATTACAATGTAGTGGACTGAAGAGGAGCAAATGTTCTTGTCAGTTTCCTAAGCAGAATTGAACTAGATATGGAAGTGTGTACGAAGCACAGTTCTTTAGTTCTGAGCCAGCTCACTGTTCTGGCCCTATAGGAAACACAGTACAGTAGAAGAGTGCTCTTTTCTCAAAAGCAGAGTGTGTTTATTGTAAGGCGAGCTAGCGTTTGTTTCCCAGTCAGAAATGGAGTTGAATCACATGCAGTTTCTGGTCCTACAAACAAGAGTTGTTTTCTGGTAAGAAGAGTCACTATTGCGCTCCCATTGTCATACAAGGCAGATAGCCCTGGCGTCTGTTCCCAGCATGTACAGTGTATTGGACTGAAGAGGATCTACTGTTCTCATTAGTTTCCTAAGCAGAGTTGAACTAGAAATGGCCCGTGTGTGTAGGAAGCACAGTTCTTTTGTTCTGAGCAAGCTTACTGTTCTGGCCCTATAGGAAACACAGTAGAGTAGAAGAGTGCTCTTTTCTCAAAAGCAGAGTGTGTTTCTTGTAAGGCGAGCTAGCGTTTGTTTCCCAGTCCTAAATGGAGTTGAGTCACATACAGTTTCTGGTCCTACGAGCAAGAGTTGTTTTCTGGTAAGAAGAGTCACTATTGCGCTCCCATTGCCATACACAGTGCAAATAGCACTCGCGTCTGTTCCCAGCAAGTACAGTGTATTGGACTGAAGAGGAGTTACTGTTCTTCTCAGTTTCCAAAGCAGAGTTGAACTAGATATGGCCCGTGTGTGTAGGAAGCACAGTTCTTTTGTTCTGAGCAAGCTCACTGTTCGGACCCCATAGGAAACACAGTAGACTAGAAGAGTGCTCTTTTCTCAAAAGCAGAGTGTGTTTCTTGTAAGGCGAACTAGTGTTTGTTTCCCAGTCCTAATTGGAGTTGAGTCACATGCAGTTTCTGGTTATATTAGCAAGAGTTGTTTTCTGGTAAGAAGAGTCACTATTGCGCTCCCATTGTCATACACAGGGCAAATAGCACTGGCGTATGTTCCCAGCATGTACAGTGTATTGGACTGAAGAGGATCTACTGTTCTTGTCAGTTTCCTAAGCAGAAATGAACTAGATATGGCATGTGTGTGTAGGAAGCACAGTTCTTTTGTTTTGAGCAAGCTCACTGTTCTGGCGCTGTAGGAAACACAGTAGAATAGTAGAGTGCTCTTTTCTCAAAAGCACAGTGTGTTTCTTGTAAGGCCAGCTAGCGTTTGTTTCCCAGTCTTAGATGGAGTTGAGTCACATGCAGTTTCTGGTTCTACGAGCATGAGTTGTTTTCTGGTAAGAAGAGACACTATTCTGCTCCCGTTGCCATACACAGTGGAAATAGCACTCGCGTCTGTTCCCAGCAATTACAATGTATTGGACTGAAGAGGAGCAAATGTTCTTGTCAGTTTCCTAAGCAGAATTGAACTAGATATGGAAGTGTGTACGAAGCACAGTTCTTTAGTTCTGAGCCAGCTCACTGTTCTGGCCCTATAGGAAACACAGTACAGTAGAAGAGTGCTCTTTTCTCAAAAGCAGAGTGTGTTTATTGTAAGGCGAGCTAGCGTTTGTTTCCCAGTCAGAAATGGAGTTGAATCACATGCAGTTTCTGGTCCTACAAACAAGAGTTGTTTTCTGGTAAGAAGAGTCACTATTGCGCTCCCATTGTCATACAAGGCAGATAGCCCTGGCGTCTGTTCCCAGCATGTACAGTGTATTGGACTGAAGAGGATCTACTGTTCTCATTAGTTTCCTAAGCAGAGTTGAACTAGAAATGGCCCGTGTGTGTAGGAAGCACAGTTCTTTTGTTCTGAGCAAGCTTACTGTTCTGGCCCTATAGGAAACACAGTAGAGTAGAAGAGTGCTCTTTTCTCAAAAGCAGAGTGTGTTTCTTGTAAGGCGAGCTAGCGTTTGTTTCCCAGTCAGAAATGGAGTTGAATCACATGCAGTTTCTGGTCCTACGAGCAAGAGTTGCTTTCTTGTAAGAAGAGTAACAATTGCGCTCCCATTGTCATACACAGGGCAAATAGCACAGGCGTCTGTTTTCAGCAAGTACAGTGTATTGGACTGAAGAGGAGCTACTGCTCTTGTCAGTTTCCTAAGCAGAGTTGAACTAGATATGGCCCATGTGTGTAGGAAGCACAGTTCTTTGGTTCTGAGCAAGCTCTCTGTTCTGGCCTTATAGGAAACACAGTAGACTAGAAGAGTGCTCTTTTCTCAAAAGCAGAGTGTGTTTCTTGTAAGGCAAGCTAGTGTTTGTTTCCCAGTCCTAAATGGAATTCAGTCACATGCAGTTTCTGGTCCTACGAGGAAGAGTTGTTTTCTGGTAAGAAGAGCCACTATTGCGCTCCCATTGTCATGCACAAGGTAAATAGCACTGGCGTCTGTTCCCAGCATTTACAGTGAATTGGACTGAAGAGGATCTACTGTTCTTGTCATTTTCCTAAGCAGAAATGAACTAGATATGGCCCGTGTGTGTAGGAAGCACAGTTCTTTTGTTCTGAGCAAGCTCACTGTTCTGGCCCTTTAGGAAACACAGTAGAGTAGAAGAGTGCTCTTTTCTCAAAAGCAGAGTGTGTTTCTTGTAAGGCAAGCTAGCGTTTGTTTCCCAGTCAGAAATGGAGTTGAATCACATGCAGTTTCTGGTCCTATGAGCAAGAGTTGCTTTCTCGTAAGAAGAGTCACTATTGCGCTCCCATTGCCATACACAGTGCAAATAGCACTCGCGTCTGTTCCCAGCAAGCACAGTGTATTGGACTGAAGAGGAGCTACTGTTCTTGTCAGTTTCCTAAGCAGAGTTGAACTAGATATGGCCTGTGTGTGTAGGAAGCACAGTTCTTTTGTTCTGAGCAAGCTCACTGTTCGAACCCCACAGGAAACCCAGTAGAGTAGAAGAGTGCTCTTTTATCAAAAGCAGAGTGTTTCTCTTGTAAGGCGAGGTAGCGTTTGTTTCCCAGTCCTAAATGGAGTTGATTCACATGCAGTTTCCTGTCCTACAAGCAAGAGTTGTTTTCTGGTAAAAAGAGTCACTATTGCGCTCCCATTGCCATACACAGTGCAAATAGCACTCGCGTGTGTTCCCAGCATGTACAGTGTATTGGACTGAAGAGAAGCAATGTTCTTGTCAGTTTCCTAAGCAGAATTGAACTAGATATGGAAGTGTGTAGGAAGCACAGTTCTTTAGTTCTGAGCCAGCTCACTATACTGGCCCTATACGAAACACAGTAGAGTAGAAGAGTGCCCTTTTCTCAAAAGCAGAGTGTTTTTTTTGTAAGGCGAGCTAGCGTTTGTTTCCCAGTCCTAAATGGAGTTGAATCACATGCAGTTTCTGGTCCTATGAACAAGAGTTGTTTTCTGGTAAGAAGAGTCACTATTGCGCTCCCATTGTCATACACAGTACAAATAGGACTCGCGTCTCTTCCCAGCAAATACAGTGTATTGGACTGAAGAGGAGCTACTGTTCTTGTCAGTTTCCTAAGCAGAGTTGAACTAGATATGGCCCGTGTGTGTAGGAAGCACAATTCTTTTGTTCTGAGCAAGCTCACTGTTCGGACCCCATAGGAAACACAGCAGAGTAAAAGAGTGCCCTTTTCTCAAAAGCAGAGTGTGTTTCTTGTAAGGCAAGCTAGTGTTTGTTTCCCAGTCCTAAATGGAGTTGAATCACATACAGTTTCTGGTCCTACGAACAAGAGTTGTTTTCTGGTAAGAAGAGTCACTATTGCACTCCCATTGTCATACACAGGGCAGATAGCCCTGGCGTCTGTTCCCAGCATGTACAGTGTATTGGACTGAAGAGGATCTACTGTTCTCATTAGTTTCCTAAGCAGAGTTGAACTAGATATGGCCCGTGTGTGTAGGAAGCACAGTTCTTTTGTTCTGAGCAAGCTCACTGTTCTGGCCCTATAGGAAACACAGTAGAGTAGAAGAGTGCCCTTTTCTCAAAAGCAGAGTGTGTCTCTTGTAAGGCGAGCTAGAGTTTGTTTCCCAGTCCTAAATGGAGTTGAATCACATGCAGTTTTTGGTACTACGAGCAAGAGTAGTTTTCTGGTAAGGAAAGTCACTATTGCATTCCCATTGCCTTATGAGTAAAAATAGCACTCACGTCTGTTCCGAGCAAGTACACTGTATTGGGTTGAAGAGGAGCTACTGTTCTTGTCAGTTTCCTAAGCAGAGTTGAACTAGATATGGCCCGTGTGTGTAGGAAGCACAGTTCTTTTGTTCTGAGCAAGCTCACTGTTCTGGCCCTATTGGAAACACAGTACAGTAGAAGAGTGCTCTTTTCTCAAAAGCAGAGTGTGTTTATTGTAAGGCGAGCTAGCCTTTGTTTCCCAGTCAGAAATGGAGTTGAATCACATGCAGTTTCTGGTCCTACGAGCAAGAGTTGCTTTCTTGTAAGAAGAGTAACAATTGTGCTCCCATTGTCATACACAGGGCAAATAGCACAGGCGTCTGTTCCCAGCAAGTACAGTGTATTGGACTGAAGAGGAGCTACTGCTCTTGTCAGTTTCCTAAGCAGAGTTGAACTAGATATGGCCCGTGTGTGTAGGAAGCACAGTTCTTTTGTTCTGAGCAAGCTCACTGTTCGGACCCCATAGGAAAAACAGTAGACTAGAAGAGTGCTGTTTTCTCAAAAGCAGAGTTTGTTTCTTGTAAGGCGAGCTAGTGTTTGTTTCCCAGTACTAAATGGAGTTCAGTCACATGCAGGTTCTGGTCCTAGGAGGAAGATTTGTTTTCTGGTAAGAAGAGCCACTATTGCGCTCCCATTGTCATGCACAAGGCAAATAGCACTGGCCTCTGTTCCCAGCATGTACAGTGAATTGGACTGAAGAGGATCTACTGTTCTTGTCATTTTCCTAAGCAGAAATGAACCAGATATGGCCCGTGTGTGTAGGAAGCACAGTTCTTTTGTTCTGAGCAAGCTCACTGTTCTGGCCTTTTAGGAAACACAGTAGAGTAGAAGAGTGCTCTTTTCTCAAAAGCAGAGTGTGTTTCTTGTAAGGCGAGCTAGCATTTGTTTCCCAGTCCTAAATGGAGTTGAGTCACATGCAGTTTTTTGGTCCTACGATCAAGAGTTGTTTTCTGGTAAGAAGAGTCACTATTGCTCTCCCATTGCCATACACACTGCAAATAGCACTCGCGTCTGTTCCCAGCAAGTACAGTATATTGGACTGAAGAGGAGCTACTGTTCTTGTCAGTTTCCTAAGCAGAGTTGAACTAGATATGGCCTGTGTGTGTAGGAAGCACAGTTCTTTTTTTCTGAGCAAGCTCACTGTTCGAACCCCACAGGAAACCCAGTAGAGTAGAAGAGTGCTCTTTTATCAAAAGCAGAGTGTTTCTCTTGTAAGGTGAGGTAGCGTTTGTTTCCCAGTCCTAAATGGAGTTGATTCACATGCAGTTTCTTGTCCTACAAGCAAGAGTTGTTTTCTGGTAAGAAGAGTCACTATTGCGCTCCCATTGCCATACACAGTGCAATTAGCACTCGCGTCTGTTCCCAGCATGTACAGTGTACTGGACTGAAGAGAAGCAATGTTCTTGTCAGTTTCCTAAGCAGAATTGAACTAGATATGGAAGTGTGTAGGAAGCACAGTCCTTTAGTTCTAAGCCAGCTCACTATTCTGGCCCTATATGAAACACAGTAGAGTAGAAGAGTGCCCTTTTCTCTAAAGCAGAGTGTTTTTCTTGTAAGGCGAGCTAGCGTTTGTTTCCCAGTCCTAAATGGAGTTGAATCACATGCAGTTTCTGGTCCTACGAGCAAGAGTTGTTTTCTCATAAGAAGAGTCACTATTGCGCTCCCATTGTCATACACAGTACAAATAGGACTCGCGTCTCTTCCCAGCAAATGCAGTGTATTGGACTGAAGAGGAGCTACTGTTCTTGTCAGTTTCCTAAGCAGATTTGAACTAGATATGGCCCGTTGTGTAGGAAGCACAATTCTTTTGTTCTGAGCAAGCTCACTGTTCGGACCCCATATGAAACACAGCAGAGTAAAAGAGTGCCCTTTTCTCAAAAGCAGAGTGTGTTTCTTGTAAGGCAAGCTAGTGTTTGTTTCCCAGTCCTAAATGGAGTTGAATCACATGCAGTTTCTGGTCCTACAAACAAGAGTTGTTTTCTGGTAAGAAGAGTCACTATTGCGCTCCCATTGTCATACAAGGCAGATAGCCCTGGCGTCTGTTCCCAGCATGTACAGTGTATTGGACTGAAGAGGATCCACTGTTCTCATTAGTTTCCTAAGCAGAGTTGAACTAGAAATGGCCCGTGTGTGTAGGAAGCACAGTTCTTTTGTTCTGAGCAAGCTCACTGTTCTGGCCCTATAGGAAACACAGTAGAGTAGAAGAGTGCTCTTTTCTCAAAAGCAGAGTGTGTTTCTTGTAAGGCGAGCTAGCGTTTGTTTCCCAGTCCTAAATGGAGTTGAGTCACATACAGTTTCTGGTCCTACGAGCAAGAGTTGTTTTCTGGTAAGGAGAGTCACTATTGTGCTCCCATTGCCATACACAGTGCAAATAGCACTCGCGTCTGTTCCCAGCAAGTACAGTGTATTGGACTGAAGAGGAGTTACTGTTCTTCTCAGTTTCCAAAGCAGAGTTGAACTAGATATGGCCCGTGTGTGTAGGAAGCACAGTTCTTTTGTTCTGATCAAGCTCACTGTTCGGACCCCATAGGAAACACAGTAGACTAGAAGAGTGCTCTTTTCTCAAAAGTAGAGTGTGTTTCTTGTAAGGCGAACTAGTGTTTGTTTCCCAGTCCTAATTGGAGTTGAGTCACATGCAGTTTCTGGTTATATTAGCAAGAGTTGTTTTCTGGTAAGAAGAGTCACTATTGCGCTCCCATTGTCATACACAGGGCAAATAGCACTGGCGTATGTTCCCAGCATGTACAGTGTATTGGACTGAAGAGGATCTACTGTTCTTGTCAGTTTCCTAAGCAGAAATGAACTAGATATGGCATGTGTGTGTAGGAAGCACAGTTCTTTTGTTTTGAGCAAGCTCACTGTTCTGGCGCTGTAGGAAACACAGTAGAATAGTAGAGTGCTCTTTTCTCAAAAGCACAGTGTGTTTATTGTAAGGCCAGCTAGCGTTTGTTTCCCAGTCTTAGATGGAGTTGAGTCACATGCAGTTTCTGGTTCTACGAGCATGAGTTGTTTTCTGGTAAGAAGAGACACTATTCTGCTCCCGTTGCCATACACAGTGGAAATAGCACTCGCGTCTGTTCCCAGCAATTACAATGTATTGGACTGAAGAGGAGCAAATGTTCTTGTCAGTTTCCTAAGCAGAATTGAACTAGATATGGAAGTGTGTACGAAGCACAGTTCTTTAGTTCTGAGCCAGCTCACTGTTCTGGCCCTATAGGAAACACAGTACAGTAGAAGAGTGCTCTTTTCTCAAAAGCAGAGTGTGTTTATTGTAAGGCGAGCTAGCGTTTGTTTCCCAGTCAGAAATGGAGTTGAATCACATGCAGTTTCTGGTCCTACAAACAAGAGTTGTTTTCTGGTAAGAAGAGTCACTATTGCGCTCCCATTGTCATACAAGGCAGATAGCCCTGGCGTCTGTTCCCAGCATGTACAGTGTATTGGACTGAAGAGGATCTACTGTTCTCATTAGTTTCCTAAGCAGAGTTGAACTAGAAATGGCCCGTGTGTGTAGGAAGCACAGTTCTTTTGTTCTGAGCAAGCTTACTGTTCTGGCCCTATAGGAAACACAGTAGAGTAGAAGAGTGCTCTTTTCTCAAAAGCAGAGTGTGTTTCTTGTAAGGCGAGCTAGCGTTTGTTTCCCAGTCCTAAATGGAGTTGAGTCACATACAGTTTCTGGTCCTACGAGCAAGAGTTGTTTTCTGGTAAGAAGAGTCACTATTGCGCTCCCATTGCCATACACAGTGCAAATAGCACTCGCGTCTGTTCCCAGCAAGTACAGTGTATTGGACTGAAGAGGAGTTACTGTTCTTCTCAGTTTCCAAAGCAGAGTTGAACTAGATATGGCCCGTGTGTGTAGGAAGCACAGTTCTTTTGTTCTGAGCAAGCTCACTGTTCGGACCCCATAGGAAACACAGTAGACTAGAAGAGTGCTCTTTTCTCAAAAGCAGAGTGTGTTTCTTGTAAGGCGAACTAGTGTTTGTTTCCCAGTCCTAATTGGAGTTGAGTCACATGCAGTTTCTGGTTATATTAGCAAGAGTTGTTTTCTGGTAAGAAGAGTCACTATTGCGCTCCCATTGTCATACACAGGGCAAATAGCACTGGCGTATGTTCCCAGCATGTACAGTGTATTGGACTGAAGAGGATCTACTGTTCTTGTCAGTTTCCTAAGCAGAAATGAACTAGATATGGCATGTGTGTGTAGGAAGCACAGTTCTTTTGTTTTGAGCAAGCTCACTGTTCTGGCGCTGTAGGAAACACAGTAGAATAGTAGAGTGCTCTTTTCTCAAAAGCACAGTGTGTTTCTTGTAAGGCCAGCTAGCGTTTGTTTCCCAGTCTTAGATGGAGTTGAGTCACATGCAGTTTCTGGTTCTACGAGCATGAGTTGTTTTCTGGTAAGAAGAGACACTATTCTGCTCCCGTTGCCATACACAGTGGAAATAGCACTCGCGTCTGTTCCCAGCAATTACAATGTATTGGACTGAAGAGGAGCAAATGTTCTTGTCAGTTTCCTAAGCAGAATTGAACTAGATATGGAAGTGTGTACGAAGCACAGTTCTTTAGTTCTGAGCCAGCTCACTGTTCTGGCCCTATAGGAAACACAGTACAGTAGAAGAGTGCTCTTTTCTCAAAAGCAGAGTGTGTTTATTGTAAGGCGAGCTAGCGTTTGTTTCCCAGTCAGAAATGGAGTTGAATCACATGCAGTTTCTGGTCCTACAAACAAGAGTTGTTTTCTGGTAAGAAGAGTCACTATTGCGCTCCCATTGTCATACAAGGCAGATAGCCCTGGCGTCTGTTCCCAGCATGTACAGTGTATTGGACTGAAGAGGATCTACTGTTCTCATTAGTTTCCTAAGCAGAGTTGAACTAGAAATGGCCCGTGTGTGTAGGAAGCACAGTTCTTTTGTTCTGAGCAAGCTTACTGTTCTGGCCCTATAGGAAACACAGTAGAGTAGAAGAGTGCTCTTTTCTCAAAAGCAGAGTGTGTTTCTTGTAAGGCGAGCTAGCGTTTGTTTCCCAGTCCTAAATGGAGTTGAGTCACATACAGTTTCTGGTCCTACGAGCAAGAGTTGTTTTCTGGTAAGAAGAGTCACTATTGCGCTCCCATTGCCATACACAGTGCAAATAGCACTCGCGTCTGTTCCCAGCAAGTACAGTGTATTGGACTGAAGAGGAGTTACTGTTCTTCTCAGTTTCCAAAGCAGAGTTGAACTAGATATGGCCCGTGTGTGTAGGAAGCACAGTTCTTTTGTTCTGAGCAAGCTCACTGTTCGGACCCCATAGGAAACACAGTAGACTAGAAGAGTGCTCTTTTCTCAAAAGCAGAGTGTGTTTCTTGTAAGGCGAACTAGTGTTTGTTTCCCAGTCCTAATTGGAGTTGAGTCACATGCAGTTTCTGGTTATATTAGCAAGAGTTGTTTTCTGGTAAGAAGAGTCACTATTGCGCTCCCATTGTCATACACAGGGCAAATAGCACTGGCGTATGTTCCCAGCATGTACAGTGTATTGGACTGAAGAGGATCTACTGTTCTTGTCAGTTTCCTAAGCAGAAATGAACTAGATATGGCATGTGTGTGTAGGAAGCACAGTTCTTTTGTTTTGAGCAAGCTCACTGTTCTGGCGCTGTAGGAAACACAGTAGAATAGTAGAGTGCTCTTTTCTCAAAAGCACAGTGTGTTTCTTGTAAGGCCAGCTAGCGTTTGTTTCCCAGTCTTAGATGGAGTTGAGTCACATGCAGTTTCTGGTTCTACGAGCATGAGTTGTTTTCTGGTAAGAAGAGACACTATTCTGCTCCCGTTGCCATACACAGTGGAAATAGCACTCGCGTCTGTTCCCAGCAATTACAATGTATTGGACTGAAGAGGAGCAAATGTTCTTGTCAGTTTCCTAAGCAGAATTGAACTAGATATGGAAGTGTGTACGAAGCACAGTTCTTTAGTTCTGAGCCAGCTCACTGTTCTGGCCCTATAGGAAACACAGTACAGTAGAAGAGTGCTCTTTTCTCAAAAGCAGAGTGTGTTTATTGTAAGGCGAGCTAGCGTTTGTTTCCCAGTCAGAAATGGAGTTGAATCACATGCAGTTTCTGGTCCTAGGATAAAGAGTTGTTTTCTGGTAAGGAAAGTCACTATTGCTATTGCGCTCCCATTGCCATACACTGTGCAAATAGCTTTCGCGTCTTTTCCCAGCAAGTACAGTGTATTGGACTGAAGAGGAGCTACTGTTCTTGTCAGTTTCCTATACGGAGTTGAACTATGTATGGCCCGTGTGTGTAGGAGGCACAGTTCTTTTGTTCTGAGCAAGCTCACAATTCTGGCCCTATAGGAAACACAGTAGAGTAGAAGAGTGCTCTTTTCTCAAAAGCAGAGTGTGTCTCTTGTAAGGCGAGCTAGAGTTTGTTTCCCAGTCCTAAATGGAGTTGAATCACATGCAGTTTTTGTTCCTACAAGCAAGAGTAGTTTTCTGGTAAGGAAAGTCACTATTGCGTTTCCATTGCCTTACCAGTAAAAATAGCACTCACGTCTGTTCCCAGCAAGTACACTGTATTGGGTTGAAGAAGAGCTACTGTTCTTGTCAGTTTCCTAAGCAGAGTTGAACTAGATATGGCCCGTGTGTGTAGGAAGCACAGTTCTTTTGTTCTGAGCAAGCTCTCTGTTCTGGCCCTATAGGAAACACAGTACAGTAGAAGAGTGCTCTTTTCTCAAAAGCAGAGTGTGTTTATTGTAAGGCGAGCTAGCGTTTGTTTCCCAGTCAGAAATGGAGTTGAATCACATGCAGTTTCTGGTCCTACGAGCAAGAGTTGCTTTCTTGTAAGAAGAGTAACAATTGCGCTCCCATTGTCATACACAGGGCAAATAGCACAGGCGTCTGTTTTCAGCAAGTACAGTGTATTGGACTGAAGAGGAGCTACTGCTCTTGTCAGTTTCCTAAGCAGAGTTGAACTAGATATGGCCCATGTGTGTAGGAAGCACAGTTCTTTGGTTCTGAGCAAGCTCTCTGTTCTGGCCTTATAGGAAACACAGTAGACTAGAAGAGTGCTCTTTTCTCAAAAGCAGAGTGTGTTTCTTGTAAGGCAAGCTAGTGTTTGTTTCCCAGTCCTAAATGGAATTCAGTCACATGCAGTTTCTGGTCCTACGAGGAAGAGTTGTTTTCTGATAAGAAGAGCCACTATTGCGCTCCCATTGTCATGCACAAGGTAAATAGCACTGGCGTCTGGTCCCAGCATTTACAGTGAATTGGACTGAAGAGGATCTACTGTTCTTGTCATTTTCCTAAGCAGAAATGAACTAGATATGGCCCGTGTGTGTAGGAAGCACAGTTCTTTTGTTCTGAGCAAGCTCACTGTTCTGGCCCTTTAGGAAACACAGTAGAGTAGAAGAGTACTCTTTTCTCAAAAGCAGAGTGTGTTTCTTGTAAGGCAAGCTAGCGTTTGTTTCCCAGTCAGAAATGGAGTTGAATCACATGCAGTTTCTGGTCCTATGAGCAAGAGTTGCTTTCTCGTAAGAAGAGTCACTATTGCGCTCCCATTGCCATACACAGTGCAAATAGCACTCGCGTCTGTTCCCAGCAAGCACAGTGTATTGGACTGAAGAGGAGCTACTGTTCTTGTCAGTTTCCTAAGCAGAGTTGAACTAGATATGGCCTGTGTGTGTAGGAAGCACAGTTCTTTTGTTCTGAGCAAGCTCACTGTTCGAACCCCACAGGAAACCCAGTAGAGTAGAAGAGTGCTCTTTTATCAAAAGCAGAGTGTTTCTCTTGTAAGGCGAGGTAGCGTTTGTTTCCCAGTCCTAAATGGAGTTGATTCACATGCAGTTTCCTGTCCTACAAGCAAGAGTTGTTTTCTGGTAAAAAGAGTCACTATTGCGCTCCCATTGCCATACACAGTGCAAATAGCACTCGCGTGTGTTCCCAGCATGTACAGTGTATTGGACTGAAGAGAAGCAATGTTCTTGTCAGTTTCCTAAGCAGAATTGAACTAGATATGGAAGTGTGTAGGAAGCACAGTTCTTTAGTTCTGAGCCAGCACACTATTCTGGCCCTATACGAAACACAGTAGAGTAGAAGAGTGCCCTTTTCTCAAAAGCAGAGTGTTTTTTTTGTAAGGCGAGCTAGCGTTTGTTTCCCAGTCCTAAATGGAGTTGAATCACATGCAGTTTCTGGTCCTACGAACAAGAGTTGTTTTCTGGTAAGAAGAGTCACTATTGCTCTCCCATTGTCATACACAGTACAAATAGGACTCGCGTCTCTTCCCAGCAAATACAGTGTATTGGACTGAAGAGGAGCTACTGTTCTTGTCAGCTTCCTAAGCAGAGTTGAACTAGATATGGCCCGTGTGTGTAGGAAGCACAATTCTTTTGTTCTGAGCAAGCTCACTGTTCGGACCCCATAGGAAACACAGCAGAGTAAAAGAGTGCCCTTTTCTCAAAAGCAGAGTGTGTTTCTTGTAAGGCAAGCTAGTGTTTGTTTCCCAGTCTTAAATGGAGTTGAATCACATACAGTTTCTGGTCCTACGAACAAGAGTTGTTTTCTGGTAAGAAGAGTCACTATTGCGCTCCCATTGTCATACACAGGGCAGATAGCCCTGGCGTCTGTTCCCAGCATGTACAGTGTATTGGACTGAAGAGGATCTACTGTTCTCATTAGTTTCCTAAGCAGAGTTGAACTAGATATGGCCCGTGTGTGTAGGAAGCACAGTTCTTTTGTTCTGAGCAAGCTCACTCTTCTGGCCCTATAGGAAACACAGTAGAGTAGAAGAGTGCTCTTTTCTCAAAAGCAGAGTGTGTCTCTTGTAATGCGAGCTAGAGTTTGTTTCCCAGTCCTAAATGGAGTTGAATCACATGCAGTTTTTGGTACTACGAGCAAGAGTAGTTTTCTGGTAAGGAAAGTCACTATTGCATTCCCATTGCCTTACGAGTAAAAATAGCACTCACGTCTGTTCCCAGCAAGTACACTGTATTGGGTTGAAGAGGAGCTACTGTTCTTGTCAGTTTCCTAAGCAGAGTTGAACTAGATATGGCCCGTGTGTGTAGGAAGCACAGTTCTTTTGTTCTGTGCAAGCTCACTGTTCTGGCCCTATAGGAAACACAGTACAGTAGAAGAGTGCTCTTTTCTCAAAAGCAGAGTGTGTTTATTGTAAGGCGAGCTAGCGTTTGTTTCCCAGTCAGAAATGGAGTTGAATCACATGCAGTTTCTGGTCCTACGAGCAAGAGTTGCTTTCTTGTAAGAAGAGTAACAATTGCGCTCCCATTGTCATACACAGGGCAAATAGCACAGGCGTCTGTTCCCAGCAAGTACAGTGTATTGGACTGAAGAGGAGCTACTACTCTTGTCAGTTTCCTAAGCAGAGTTGAACTAGATATGACCCATGTGTGTAGGAAGCACAGTTCTTTTGTTCTGAGCAAGCTCTCTGTTCTGGCCTTATAGGAAACACAGTAGACTAGAAGAGTGCTCTTTTCTCAAAAGCAGAGTGTGTTTCTTGTAAGGCGAGCTAGTGTTTGTTTCCCAGTCCTAAATGGAATTCAGTCACATGCAGTTTCTGGTCCTACGAGGAAGAGTTGTTTTCTGGTAAGAAGAGCCACTATTGCGCTCCCATTGTCATGCACAAGGTAAATAGCACTGGCGTCTGTTCCCAGCATTTACAGTGAATTGGACTGAAGAGGATCTACTGTTCTTGTCATTTTCCTAAGCAGAAATGAACTAGATATGGCCCGTGTGTGTAGGAAGCACAGTTCTTTTGTTCTGAGCAAGCTCACTGTTCTGGCCCTTTAGGAAACACAGTAGAGTAGAAGAGTGCTCTTTTCTCAAAAGCAGAGTGTGTTTCTTGTAAGGCAAGCTAGCGTTTGTTTCCCAGTCAGAAATGGAGTTGAATCACATGCAGTTTCTGGTCCTATGAGCAAGAGTTGCTTTCTCGTAAGAAGAGTCACTATTGCGCTCCCATTGCCATACACAGTGCAAATAGCACTCGCGTCTGTTCCCAGCAAGCACAGTGTATTGGACTGAAGAGGAGCTACTGTTCTTGTCAGTTTCCTAAGCAGAGTTGAACTAGATATGGCCTGTGTGTGTAGGAAGCACAGTTCTTTTGTTCTGAGCAAGCTCACTGTTCGAACCCCACAGGAAACCCAGTAGAGTAGAAGAGTGCTCTTTTATCAAAAGCAGAGTGTTTCTCTTGTAAGGCGAGGTAGCATTTGTTTCCCAGTCCTAAATGGAGTTGATTCACATGCAGTTTCCTGTCCTACAAGCAAGAGTTGTTTTCTGGTAAGAAGAGTCACTATTGCGCTCCCATTGCCATACACAGTGCAAATAGCACTCGCATGTGTTCCCAGCATGTACAGTGTATTGGACTGAAGAGAAGCAATGTTCTTGTCAGTTTCCTAAGCAGAATTGAACTAGATATGGAAGTGTGTAGGAAGCACAGTTCTTTAGTTCTGAGCCAGCTCACTATACTGGCCCTATACGAAACACAGTAGAGTAGAAGAGTGCCCTTTTCTCAAAAGCAGAGTGTTTTTTTTGTAAGGCGAGCTAGCGTTTGTTTCCCAGTCCTAAATGGAGTTGAATCACATGCAGTTTCTGGTCCTATGAACAAGAGTTGTTTTCTGGTAAGAAGAGTCACTATTGCGCTCCCATTGTCATACACAGTACAAATAGGACTCGCGTCTCTTCCCAGCAAATACAGTGTATTGGACTGAAGAGGAGCTACTGTTCTTGTCAGTTTCCTAAGCAGAGTTGAACTAGATATGGCCCGTGTGTGTAGGAAGCACAATTCTTTTGTTCTGAGCAAGCTCACTGTTCGGACCCCATAGGAAACACAGCAGAGTAAAAGAGTGCCCTTTTCTCAAAAGCAGAGTGTGTTTCTTGTAAGGCAAGCTAGTGTTTGTTTCCCAGTCCTAAATGGAGTTGAATCACATACAGTTTCTGGTCCTACGAACAAGAGTTGTTTTCTGGTAAGAAGAGTCACTATTGCACTCCCATTGTCATACACAGGGCAGATAGCCCTGGCGTCTGTTCCCAGCATGTACAGTGTATTGGACTGAAGAGGATCTACTGTTCTCATTAGTTTCCTAAGCAGAGTTGAACTAGATATGGCCCGTGTGTGTAGGAAGCACAGTTCTTTTGTTCTGAGCAAGCTCACTGTTCTGGCCCTATAGGAAACACAGTAGAGTAGAAGAGTGCCCTTTTCTCAAAAGCAGAGTGTGTCTCTTGTAAGGCGAGCTAGAGTTTGTTTCCCAGTCCTAAATGGAGTTGAATCACATGCAGTTTTTGGTACTACGAGCAAGAGTAGTTTTCTGGTAAGGAAAGTCACTATTGCATTCCCATTGCCTTATGAGTAAAAATAGCACTCACGTCTGTTCCGAGCAAGTACACTGTATTGGGTTGAAGAGGAGCTACTGTTCTTGTCAGTTTCCTAAGCAGAGTTGAACTAGATATGGCCCGTGTGTGTAGGAAGCACAGTTCTTTTGTTCTGAGCAAGCTCACTGTTCTGGCCCTATTGGAAACACAGTACAGTAGAAGAGTGCTCTTTTCTCAAAAGCAGAGTGTGTTTATTGTAAGGCGAGCTAGCCTTTGTTTCCCAGTCAGAAATGGAGTTGAATCACATGCAGTTTCTGGTCCTACGAGCAAGAGTTGCTTTCTTGTAAGAAGAGTAACAATTGTGCTCCCATTGTCATACACAGGGCAAATAGCACAGGCGTCTGTTCCCAGCAAGTACAGTGTATTGGACTGAAGAGGAGCTACTGCTCTTGTCAGTTTCCTAAGCAGAGTTGAACTAGATATGGCCCGTGTGTGTAGGAAGCACAGTTCTTTTGTTCTGAGCAAGCTCACTGTTCGGACCCCATAGGAAAAACAGTAGACTAGAAGAGTGCTGTTTTCTCAAAAGCAGAGTTTGTTTCTTGTAAGGCGAGCTAGTGTTTGTTTCCCAGTACTAAATGGAGTTCAGTCACATGCAGGTTCTGGTCCTAGGAGGAAGATTTGTTTTCTGGTAAGAAGAGCCACTATTGCGCTCCCATTGTCATGCACAAGGCAAATAGCACTGGCCTCTGTTCCCAGCATGTACAGTGAATTGGACTGAAGAGGATCTACTGTTCTTGTCATTTTCCTAAGCAGAAATGAACCAGATATGGCCCGTGTGTGTAGGAAGCACAGTTCTTTTGTTCTGAGCAAGCTCACTGTTCTGGCCCTTTAGGAAACACAGTAGAGTAGAAGAGTGCTCTTTTCTCAAAAGCAGAGTGTGTTTCTTGTAAGGCGAGCTAGCATTTGTTTCCCAGTCCTAAATGGAGTTGAGTCACATGCAGTTTTTTGGTCCTACGATCAAGAGTTGTTTTCTGGTAAGAAGAGTCACTATTGCTCTCCCATTGCCATACACACTGCAAATAGCACTCGCGTCTGTTCCCAGCAAGTACAGTATATTGGACTGAAGAGGAGCTACTGTTCTTGTCAGTTTCCTAAGCAGAGTTGAACTAGATATGGCCTGTGTGTGTAGGAAGCACAGTTCTTTTTTTCTGAGCAAGCTCACTGTTCGAACCCCACAGGAAACCCAGTAGAGTAGAAGAGTGCTCTTTTATCAAAAGCAGAGTGTTTCTCTTGTAAGGTGAGGTAGCGTTTGTTTCCCAGTCCTAAATGGAGTTGATTCACATGCAGTTTCTTGTCCTACAAGCAAGAGTTGTTTTCTGGTAAGAAGAGTCACTATTGCGCTCTCATTGCCATACACAGTACAATTAGCACTCGCGTCTGTTCCCAGCATGTACAGTGTACTGGACTGAAGAGAAGCAATGTTCTTGTCAGTTTCCTAAGCAGAATTGAACTAGATATGGAAGTGTGTAGGAAGCACAGTCCTTTAGTTCTGAGCCAGCTCACTATTCTGGCCCTATATGAAACACAGTAGAGTAGAAGAGTGCCCTTTTCTCTAAAGCAGAGTGTTTTTCTTGTAAGGCGAGCTAGCGTTTGTTTCCCAGTCCTAAATGGAGTTGAATCACATGCAGTTTCTGGTCCTACGAGCAAGAGTTGTTTTCTCATAAGAAGAGTCACTATTGCGCTCCCATTGTCATACACAGTACAAATAGGACTCGCGTCTCTTCCCAGCAAATGCAGTGTATTGGACTGAAGAGGAGCTACTGTTCTTGTCAGTTTCCTAAGCAGAGTTGAACTAGATATGGCCCGTGTGTGTAGGAAGCACAATTCTTTTGTTCTGAGCAAGCTCACTGTTCGGACCCCATATGAAACACAGCAGAGTAAAAGAGTGCACTTTTCTCAAAAGCAGAGTGTGTTTCTTGTAAGGCAAGCTAGTGTTTGTTTCCCAGTCCTAAATGGAGTTGAATCACATGCAGTTTCTGGTCCTACAAACAAGAGTTGTTTTCTGGTAAGAAGAGTCACTATTGCGCTCCCATTGTCATACAAGGCAGATAGCCCTGGCGTCTGTTCCCAGCATGTACAGTGTATTGGACTGAAGAGGATCCACTGTTCTCATTAGTTTCCTAAGCAGAGTTGAACTAGAAATGGCCCGTGTGTGTAGGAAGCACAGTTCTTTTGTTCTGAGCAAGCTCACTGTTCTGGCCCTATAGGAAACACAGTAGAGTAGAAGAGTGCTCTTTTCTCAAAAGCAGAGTGTGTTTCTTGTAAGGCGAGCTAGCGTTTGTTTCCCAGTCCTAAATGGAGTTGAGTCACATACAGTTTCTGGTCCTACGAGCAAGAGTTGTTTTCTGGTAAGAAGAGTCACTATTGCGCTCCCATTGCCATACACAGTGCAAATAGCACTCGCGTCTGTTCCCAGCAAGTACAGTGTATTGGACTGAAGAGGAGTTACTGTTCTTCTCAGTTTCCAAAGCAGAGTTGAACTAGATATGGCCCGTGTGTGTAGGAAGCACAGTTCTTTTGTTCTGAGCAAGCTCACTGTTCGGACCCCATAGGAAACACAGTAGACTAGAAGAGTGCTCTTTTCTCAAAAGCAGAGTGTGTTTCTTGTAAGGCGAACTAGTGTTTGTTTCCCAGTCCTAATTGGAGTTGAGTCACATGCAGTTTCTGGTTATATTAGCAAGAGTTGTTTTCTGGTAAGAAGAGTCACTATTGCGCTCCCATTGTCATACACAGGGCAAATAGCACTGGCGTATGTTCCCAGCATGTACAGTGTATTGGACTGAAGAGGATCTACAGTTCTTGTCAGTTTCCTAAGCAGAAATGAACTAGATATGGCATGTGTGTGTAGGAAGCACAGTTCTTTTGTTTTGAGCAAGCTCACTGTTCTGGCGCTGTAGGAAACACAGTAGAATAGTAGAGTGTTCGTTTCTCAAAAGCACAGTGTGTTTCTTGTAAGGCCAGCTAGCGTTTGTTTCCCAGTCTTAGATGGAGTTGAGTCACATGCAGTTTCTGGTTCTACGAGCATGAGTTGTTTTCTGGTAAGAAGAGACACTATTCTGCTCCCGTTGCCATACACAGTGGAAATAGCACTCGCGTCTGTTCCCAGCAATTACAATGTATTGGACTGAAGAGGAGCAAATGTTCTTGTCAGTTTCCTAAGCAGAATTGAACTAGATATGGAAGTGTGTACGAAGCACAGTTCTTTAGTTCTGAGCCAGCTCACTGTTCTGGCCCTATAGGAAACACAGTACAGTAGAAGAGTGCTCTTTTCTCAAAAGCAGAGTGTGTTTATTGTAAGGCGAGCTAGCGTTTGTTTCCCAGTCAGAAATGGAGTTGAATCACATGCAGTTTCTGGTCCTAGGATAAAGAGTTGTTTTCTGGTAAGGAAAGTCACTATTGCTATTGCGCTCCCATTGCCATACACTGTGCAAATAGCTTTCGCGTCTTTTCCCAGCAAGTACAGTGTATTGGACTGAAGAGGAGCTACTGTTCTTGTCAGTTTCCTATACGGAGTTGAACTATGTATGGCCCGTGTGTGTAGGAAGCACAGTTCTTTTGTTCTGAGCAAGCTCACTATTCTGGCCCTATAGGAAACACAGTAGAGTAGAAGAGTGCTGTTTTCTCAAAAGCAGAGTGTGTCTCTTGTAAGGCGAGCTAGAGTTTGTTTCCCAGTCCTAAATGGAGTTGAATCACATTCAGTTTTTGTTCCTACAAGCAAGAGTAGTTTTCTGGTAAGGAAAGTCACTATTGCCTTTCCATTGCCTTACCAGTAAAAATAGCACTCACGTCTGTTCCCAGCAAGTACACTGTATTGGGTTGAAGAAGAGCTACTGTTCTTGTCAGTTTCCTAAGCAGAGTTGAACTAGATATGGCCCGTGTGTGTAGGAAGCACAGTTCTTTTGTTCTGAGCAAGCTCTCTGTTCTGGCCCTATAGGAAACACAGTACAGTAGAAGAGTGCTCTTTTCTCAAAAGCAGAGTGTGTTTATTGTAAGGCGAGCTAGCGTTTGTTTCCCAGTCAGAAATGGAGTTGAATCACATGCAGTTTCTGGTCCTACGAGCAAGAGTTGCTTTCTTGTAAGAAGAGTAACAATTGCGCTCCCATTGTCATACACAGGGCAAATAGCACAGGCGTCTGTTTTCAGCAAGTACAGTGTATTGGACTGAAGAGGAGCTACTGCTCTTGTCAGTTTCCTAAGCAGAGTTGAACTAGATATGGCCCATGTGTGTAGGAAGCACAGTTCTTTGGTTCTGAGCAAGCTCTCTGTTCTGGCCTTATAGGAAACACAGTAGACTAGAAGAGTGCTCTTTTCTCAAAAGCAGAGTGTGTTTCTTGTAAGGCAAGCTAGTGTTTGTTTCCCAGTCCTAAATGGAATTCAGTCACATGCAGTTTCTGGTCCTACGAGGAAGAGTTGTTTTCTGGTAAGAAGAGCCACTATTGCGCTCCCATTGTCATGCACAAGGTAAATAGCACTGGCGTCTGTTCCCAGCATTTACAGTGAATTGGACTGAAGAGGATCTACTGTTCTTGTCATTTTCCTAAGCAGAAATGAACTAGATATGGCCCGTGTGTGTAGGAAGCACAGTTCTTTTGTTCTGAGCAAGCTCACTGTTCTGGCCCTTTAGGAAACACAGTAGAGTAGAAGAGTGCTCTTTTCTCAAAAGCAGAGTGTGTTTCTTGTAAGGCAAGCTAGCGTTTGTTTCCCAATCAGAAATGGAGTTGAATCACATGCAGTTTCTGGTCCTATGAGCAAGAGTTGCTTTCTCGTAAGAAGAGTCACTATTGCGCTCCCATTGCCATACACAGTGCAAATAGCACTCGCGTCTGTTCCCAGCAAGCACAGTGTATTGGACTGAAGAGGAGCTACTGTTCTTGTCAGTTTCCTAAGCAGAGTTGAACTAGATATGGCCTGTGTGTGTAGGAAGCACAGTTCTTTTGTTCTGAGCAAGCTCACTGTTCGAACCCCACAGGAAACCCAGTAGAGTAGAAGAGTGCTCTTTTATCAAAAGCAGAGTGTTTCTCTTGTAAGGCGAGGTAGCGTTTGTTTCCCAGTCCTAAATGGAGTTGATTCACATGCAGTTTCCTGTCCTACAAGCAAGAGTTGTTTTCTGGTAAAAAGAGTCACTATTGCGCTCCCATTGCCATACACAGTGCAAATAGCACTCGCGTGTGTTCCCAGCATGTACAGTGTATTGGACTGAAGAGAAGCAATGTTCTTGTCAGTTTCCTAAGCAGAATTGACCTAGATATGGAAGTGTGTAGGAAGCACAGTTCTTTAGTTCTGAACCAGCTCACTATTCTGGCCCTATACGAAACACAGTAGAGTAGAAGAGTGCCCTTTTCTCAAAAGCAGAGTGTTTTTTTTGTAAGGCGAGCTAGCGTTTGTTTCCCAGTCCTAAATGGAGTTGAATCACATGCAGTTTCTGGTCCTACGAACAAGAGTTGTTTTCTGGTAAGAAGAGTCACTATTGCTCTCCCATTGTCATACACAGTACAAATAGGACTCGCGTCTCTTCCCAGCAAATACAGTATATTGGACTGAAGAGGAGCTACTGTTCTTGTCAGTTTCCTAAGCAGAGTTGAACTAGATATGGCCCGTGTTTGTAGGAAGCACAATTCTTTTGTTCTGAGCAAGCTCACTGTTCGGACCCCATAGGAAACACAGCAGAGTAAAAGAGTGCCCTTTTCTCAAAAGCAGAGTGTGTTTCTTGTAAGGCAAGCTAGTGTTTGTTTCCCAGTCTTAAATGGAGTTGAATCACATACAGTTTCTGGTCCTACGAACAAGAGTTGTTTTCTGGTAAGAAGAGTCACTATTGCGCTCCCATTGTCATACACAGGGCAGATAGCCCTGGCGTCTGTTCCCAGCATGTACAGTGTATTGGACTGAAGAGGATCTACTGTTCTCATTAGTTTCCTAAGCAGAGTTGAACTAGATATGGCCCGTGTGTGTAGGAAGCACAGTTCTTTTGTTCTGAGCAAGCTCACTGTTCTGGCCCTATAGGAAACACAGTAGAGTAGAAGAGTGCTCTTTTCTCAAAAGCAGAGTGTGTCTCTTGTAATGCGAGCTAGAGTTTGTTTCCCAGTCCTAAATGGAGTTGAATCACATGCAGTTTTTGGTACTACGAGCAAGAGTAGTTTTCTGGTAAGGAAAGTCACTATTGCATTCCCATTGCCTTATGAGTAAAAATAGCACTCACGTCTGTTCCCAGCAAGTACACTGTATTGGGTTGAAGAGGAGCTACTGTTCTTGTCATTTTCCTAAGCAGAGTTGAACTAGATATGGCCCGTGTGTGTAGGAAGCACAGTTCTTTTGTTCTGTGCAAGCTCACTGTTCTGGCCCTATAGGAAACACAGTACAGTAGAAGAGTGCTCTTTTCTCAAAAGCAGAGTGTGTTTATTGTAAGGCGAGCTAGCGTTTGTTTCCCAGTCAGAAATGGAGTTGAATCACATGCAGTTTCTGGTCCTACGAGCAAGAGTTGCTTTCTTGTAAGAAGAGTAACAATTGCGCTCCCATTGTCATACACAGGGCAAATAGCACAGGCGTCTGTTCCCAGCAAGTACAGTGTATTGGACTGAAGAGGAGCTACTACTCTTGTCAGTTTCCTAAGCAGAGTTGAACTAGATATGGCCCATGTGTGTAGGAAGCACAGTTCTTTTGTTCTGAGCAAGCTCACTGTTCGGACCCCATAGGAAAAACAGTAGACTAGAAGAGTGCTGTTTTCTCAAAAGCAGAGTTTGTTTCTTGTAAGGCGAGCTAGTGTTTGTTTCCCAGGACTAAATGGAGTTCAGTCACATGCAGGTTCTGGTCCTACCAGGAAGAGTTGTTTTCTGGTAAGAAGAGCCACTATTGTGCTCCCATTGCCATACACAGTGGAAATAGCACTCGCGTCTGTTCCGAGCAATTACAATGTATTGGACTGAAGAAGAGCAAATGTTCTTGTCAGTTTCCTAAGCACAGTTGAACTAGATATGGCCCGTGTGTGTAGGAAGCACCGTTCTTTTGTTCTGAGCAAGCTCACTGTTCGGACCCTGTAAGAAACACAGTAGAGTAAAAGAGTGCCCTTTTCTCAAAAGCAGAGTGTGTTTCTTGTAAGGCGAGCTAGCATTTGTTTCCCAGTCCTAAATAGAGTTGAATCCCAAGCAGTTTCTGGTCCTACGAGCAAGAGTTGTTTTCTGGTAAGAAGAGTCACTATTGTGCTCCCATTGCCATACACACTGCAAATAGCACTCGTGTCTGTTCCCAGCAAGTACAGTATATTGGACTGAAGAGGAGGTACTGTTCTTGTCAGTTTCCTAAGCAGAGTTGAACTAGATATGGCCTGTGTGTGTAGGAAGCACAGTTCTTTTGTTCTGAGCTAGCTCACTGTTCGAACCCCACAGGAAACCCAGTAGAGTAGAAGAGTGCTCTTTTATCAAAAGCAGAGTGTTTCTCTTGTAAGGCGAGCTAGCCTTTGTTTTCCAGTCCTAAATGGAGTTGATTGACATGCAGTTTCTTTTCCTACAAGCAAGAGTTTTTTTCTGGTAAGAAGAGTCACTATTGCGCTCCCATTGCCATACACAGTGCAAATAGCACTCGCGTCTGTCCCCAGCATGTACAGTGTATTGGATGAAGAGGAACTACTGTTCTTGTCAGTTTCCTAAGCAGAGTTGAACTAGATATGGCTCGTGTGTTTAGGAAGCACAGTTCTTTTCTTCTGAGCAAGCTCACTGTTCGGACCCCATAGGAAACACAGTAGAGTAAAAGAGTGCCCTTTTCTCAAAAGCAGAGTGTGTTTCTTGTAAGGCTAGCTAGCGTTTGTTTACCAGTACTAAATGGAGTTGAATCACATGCAGTTTCAGGTCCTACGAGCAAGAGTTGTTTTCTGGTATGAAGAGTCACTGTTGTGCTCCCATTGTCTTACACAGGGCAAATAGCACTGTCGTCTGTTCCCAGCATGTACAGTGTATTGGACTGAAGAGGATCTACTGTTCTTGTCAGTTTCCTAAGCATAGTTGAACAAGATATGGCCCGTGTGTGTAGGAAGCACAGTTCTTTTGTTCTGAGCAAGCTCACCGTTCGGACCCCTTAGGAAACACAGTGGAGTAGAAGAGTGCTCTTTTCTGAAAAGCAGAGTGTGTTTCTTGTAAGGCGAACTAGCATTTGTTTCCCAGTCCTAAATGGAGTTGAGTCACATGCAGTTTCTGGTCCTACGAACAAGAGTTGTTTTCTGGTAAGTAGAGTCACTATTGCGCTCCCTTTGTCATACACAGGGCAGATAGCACTGGCGTCTGTTCCCAGCATGTACAGTGCCTTGTCCTGAAGAGGATCTACTGTTCTCGTCAGTTTCCTAAGCAGAGTTGAACTAGCTATGGCCCGTGTGTGTAGGAAGCACAGTTCTTTTGTTCTGATCAAGCTCACTTTTCTGGCCCTATAGGAAACACAGTAGAGTAGAAGAGTGCTCTTTTCTCAAAAGCAGAGTGTGTTCCTTCTAAGGCGAGCTAGTATTTGTTTCCCAGTACTAAATGGAGTTGAGTCACATGCAGTTTGTGGTCCTATGAGCAAGAGTTGTTTTCTGGTAAGAAGAGTCACTATTGCGCTCCCATTGCCATACACAGTGCAAATAGCACTCGCGTTTGTTCCCAGCAATTACAGTGTATTGGACTGAAGAGGAGCAAATGTTCTTGTCAGTTTCCTAACCAGAGTTGAACTAGATATGGCCCGTGTGTGTAGGAAGCACAGTTCTTTTGTTCTGAGCAAGCTCACTGTTCGGACCCCTTAGGAAACACATTGGAGTAGAAGAGTGCTCTTTTCTGAAAAGCAGAGTGTGTTTCTTGTAATGCGAGCTAGCGATTGTTTCCCAGTCCAGATGGAGTTGAATCACATGCAGATTCTGGTCCTACGAGCAAGAGTTGTTTTCTGGTAAGAAGAGTCACTATTGTGCTCCCATTGTCATACACAGGGCAAATAGCCCAGGTGTCTGTTCCCAGCATGTACAGTGTATTGGACAGAAGAGGATCTACTGTTCTTGTCAGTTTCCTAATCAGAGTGTAACTAGATATGGCCCGTGTGTGCAGGAAGCAGAGTTCTTTTGTTCTGAGCAAGCTCACTGTTCTGGCCCTTTAGGAAACACAGTGGAGTAGAAGAGTGCTGTTTTCTCAAAAGCAGAGTGTGTTTCTTGTAAGGCGAGCTAGCGTTTGTTTCCCAGTCCTAAATGGAGTTGAGCCACATGTAGTTTCTGGTCCTATGAGCAAGAGTTGTTTTCTGGTAAGAAGATTCACTATTGCGCTCCCATTGCCATACACAGTGCAAATAGCACTCGAATCTGTTCCCAGCAAGTATAGTGTATTGGACTGAAGAGAAGCAATGTTCTTGTCAGTTTCCTAAGCAGAATTGAACTATATATGGAAGTGTTTAGGAAGCACAGTTCTTTAGTTCTGAGCCAGCTCACTGTTCTGGCCCTATAGGAAACATAGTAGAGTAGAAGAGTGCTCTTTTCTCAAAAGCAGAGTGCGTTCCTTGTAAGGCGAGCTAGTGTTTGTTTCCCAGTCCTAAATGTAGTTGAATCACATGCAGTTTCAGGTCCTACGAGGAAGAGTAGTTTTCTGGTAAGGAAAGTCACTATTGCGTTCCCATTGCCTTACACAGTAAAAATAGCACTCGCGTCTGTTCCCAGCAAGGACAGTGTATTGGGTTGAAGAGGAGCTACTGTTCTTGTCAGTTTCCTAACCAGAGTTGAACTAGATATGGCCCGTGTGTGTAGGAAGCACAGTTGTTTTGTTCTGAGCAAGCTCACTGTTCTGGCCCTATTGGAAACACAGTAGAGTAGAAGAGTGCTCTTTTCTCAAAAGCAGAGTGTGTTTATTATAAGGCGAGCTAGCGTTTGTTTCCCAGTCAGAAATGGAGTTGAATCACATGCAGTTTCTGGTCCTATGAGCAAGAGTTGCTTTCTGGTAAGAAGAGTCACTATTGCGCTCCCATTGTCATACACAGGCCATATAGCCCTGGCGTCTGCTCCCAGCATGTACAGTGTATTGGACTGAAGAGGTTCTACTGTTCTTGTCAGTTTCCTAAGCAGAGTTGAACTAGATATGGCCCGTGTGTGTAGGAAGCACAGTTCTTTTGTTCTGAGTAAGCTCACTGTTCTGGCCCTATAGGAAACACAGTAGAGTAGAAGAGTGCTCTTTTCTCAAAAGCAGAGTGTGTTTCTCGTAAGGCGAGCTAGCGTTTGTTTCCCAGTCTTAGATGGAGTTGAGTCACATGCAGTTTCTGGTCCTACGAGCATGAGTTGTTTTCTTGTAAGAAGAGACACAATTGTGCTCCCATTGTCATACACAGGGCAAATAGCACAGGTGTCTGTTCCCAGCAATACAGTGTATTGGACTGAAGAGGAGCTACTGTTCTATCAGTTTCCTAAGCAGAGTTGAACTAGATATGGCCCGTGTGTGTAGGAAGCACAGTTCTTTTGTTCTGAGCAAGCTCACTGTTCGGACCCCATAGGAAACACAGTAGACTGGAAGAGTGCTCTTTTCTCAAAATCAGAGTGTGTTTCTTGTAAGGCGAGCTAGTGTTTGTTTCCCAGTCCTAAATGGAATTCAGTCACATGCAGTTTCTGGTCCTACGAGCAAGAGTTTTTTTCTGGTAAGAAGAGCCACTATTGTGCTCCCATTGTCATACACAGGGCAAATAACACTGGCGTCTGTTCCCAGCATGTACAGTGAATTGGACGGAAGAGGATCTACTGTTCTTGTCAGTTTCCTAAGCAGAAATGACTAGATATGGCCCGTGTGTGTAGGAAGCACAGTACTTTTGTTCTGAGCAATCTCACTGTTCTGGCCCTATTGGAAACACAGTAGAGTAGAAGAGTGCTCTTTCCTCAAAAGTAGAGTGTGTTTATTGTAAGGCGAGCTAGCGTTTGTTTCCCAGTCAGAAATGGAGTTGAATCACATGCAGTTTCTGGTCCTATGAGCAAGAGTTGCTTTCTCATAAGAAGAGTCACTATTGCGCTCCCATTGTCATACACAGGGCATATAGCCCTGGCGTCTGTTCCCACCATGTACAGTGTATTGGACTGAAGAGTTTCTACTGTTCTTGTCAGTTTCCTAAGCAAAATTGAACTAGATATGGCCGTGTGTGTAGGAAGCACAGTTCTTTTGTTCTGAGCATGCTCACTATTCTGGCCTTATAGGAAACACAGTAGAGTAGAAGAGTGCTCTTTTCTAAAAAGCAGAGTGTGTTTCTTGTAAGGCGAGCTAGCATTTGTTTTTCAGTCCTAAATGGAGTTGATTCACATGCAGTTTCTGGTCCTAGGATCAAGAGTTGTTTTCTGGTAAGGAAAGTCACTATTGCACTCCCATTGCCATACACTGTGCAAATAGCTTTCGCGTCTTTTCCCAGCAAGTACAGTGTATTGGACTGAAGAGGAGCTACTGTTCTTGTCAGTTTCCTAAACAGAGTTGAACTATATATGGCCCGTGTGTGTAGGAAGCACACTTCTTTGTTCTGAGCAAGCTCACTATTCTGGCCCTATAGGAAACACGGTAGAGTAGAAGAGTGCTCTTTTCTCAAAAGCAGAGTGTGTCTCTTGTAAGGCGAGCTAGAGTTTGTTTCCCAGTCCTAAATGGAGTTGAATCACATGCAGTTTTTGGTACTACGAGCAAGAGTAGTTTTCTGGTAAGGAAAGTCACTATTGCGTTCCCATTGCCTTACCAGTAAAAATAGCACTCATGTCTGTTCCCAGCAAGCACACTGTATTGGGTTGAAGAGGAGCTACTGTTCTTGTCAGTCTCCTAAGCAGAGTTGAATGAGATATGGCCCGTGTGTGTAGGAAGCACAGTTCTTTTGTTCTGAGCAAGCTCACTGTTCTGGCCCTATAGGAAACACAGTACAGTAGAAGAGTGCTCTTTTCTCAAAAGCAGAGTGTGTTTATTGTAAGGCGAGCTAGCCTTTGTTTCCCAGTCAGAAATGGAGTTGAATCACATGCAGTTTCTGGTCCTACGAGCAAGAGTTGCTTTCTTGTAAGAAGAGTAACAATTGCGCTCCCATTGTCATACACAGGGCAACTAGCACAGGCGTCTGTTCCCAGCAAGTACAGTGTATTGGACTGAAGAGGAGCTACTGCACTTGTCAGTTTCCTAAGCAGAGTTGAACTACATATGGCCCGTGTGTGTAGGAAGCACAGTACTTTTGTTCTGAACAAGCTCACTGTTCGAACCCCACAGGAAACCCAGTAGAGTAGAAGAGTGCTCTTTTCTCAAAGCAGATTGTTTCTCTTGTAAGGCGACGTAGCATTTGTTTCACAGTCCTAAATGGAGTTGATTCACATGCAGTTTCTTGTCCTACGAGCAAGAGTTGTTTTCTGGTAAGGAGAGTCACTATTGCGCTCCCATTGCCATACACAGTGCAAATAGCACTCGCGTCAGTTCCCAGCATGTACAGTGTATTGGACTGAAGAGAAGCAATGTTCTTGTCAGTTTCCTAAGCAGAATTGAACTAGATATGGAAGTGTGTAGGAAGCACAGTTCTTTTGTTCTGAGCCAGCTCACTATTCTGGCCCTATAGGAAACACAGTAGAGTAGAAGAGTGCTCTTTTCTCAAAAGCAGAGTGTGTTTCTCATAAGGCGAGCTAGTGTTTGTTTCCCAGTCCTAAATGGAGTTCAGTCACATGCAGTTTCTGGTCCTACGAGCAAGAGTTGTTTTCTGGTAAGAAGAGCCACTATTGTGCTCCCATTGTCATACACAGGGCAAATAGCACTGGCATCTGTTCCCAGCATGTACAGTGAATTGGACTGAAGAGGATCTACTGTTCTTGTCAGTTTTCTAAGCAGAAATGAACTAGATATGGCCCGTGTGTGTAGGAAGCACAGTTCTTTTGTTCTGAGCAAGCTCACTGTTCTGGCCCTATAGGAAACACAGTAGAGTAGAAGAGTGCTCTTTTATCAAAAGCAGAGTGTGTTTCTTGTAAGGCGAGCTAGCATTTGTTTCCCAGTCCTAAATGGAGTTGAGTCACATGCAGTTTCTGGTCCTACGAGCAAGAGTTGTTTTCTGGTAAGAAGAGTCACTATTGTGTTCCCATTGTCTTACACAGGGCAAATAGCACTGGCGTCTGTTCCCACCATGTACAGTGTATTGGACTGAAGAGGATCTACTGTTCTTGTCAGTTTCCTAAGCAGAGTTGAACTAGATAAGGCCCGTGTGTATAGGAAGCACAGTTCTTTTGTTCTGAGCAAGCTCACTGTTTGTTCCCCATAGGAAAAACAGTAGAGTAGAAGTGTGCCCTTTTCTCAAAAGCAGAGTGTTTTTCTTGTAAGGCGAGCTAGCGATTGTTTACCACTCCTAAATGGAGTTGAATCACATGCAGTTTCTGGTCCTATGAGCAAGAGTTGTTTTCTGGTAAGAAGAGTCACTATTGCACTCCCATTGTCATACACAGTGCAAATAGGACTCTCGTCTGTTCCCTGCAAATACAGTGTATTAGACTGAAGAGGAGCTACTGTTCTTGTCAGTTTCCTAAGCAGAGTTGAACTAGATATGGCCCATGTGTGTAGGAATCACAATTCTTTTGTTCTGAGCAATCTCACTGTTCGGACCCCACAGGAAACACAGCAGAGTAAAAGAGTGCCGTTTTCTCAAAAGCAGAGTGTGTTTCTTGTAAGGCAAGCTAGTGTTTATTCCCAGTCCGAAATGGAGTTGAATCACATGCAGTTTCTGGTCCTACGAACAAGAGTTGTTTTCTGGTAAGTAGAGTCACTATTGTGCTCCCATTGTCATACACAGGGCAGATAGCACTGGCTTCTGTTCCCAGCATGTACAGTGTATTGTCCTGAAGAGGATCTACTGTTCTCGTCAGTTTCCTAAGCAGAGTTGAACTAGATATGGCCCGTGTGTGTAGGAAGCACAGTTCTTTTGTTCTGAGCAAGCTCACTGTTCTGGCCCTATAGGAAACACAGTAGAGTAGAAGAGTGCTCTTTTCTCAAAAGCAGAGTGTGTTTCTTGTAAGGCGAACTAGCATTTGTTTCCCAGTCCTAATTGGAGTTGAGTCACATGCAGTTTCTGGTCCTACGAGCAAGAGTTGTTTTCTGGTAAGAAGAGTCACTATTGCGCTCCCATTGCCATACACAGTGCAAATAGCACTCGCGTCTGTTCCCAGCAATTACAGTGTATTGGACTGAAGAGGAGCAAATGTTCTTGTCAGTTTCCTAACCAGAGTTGAACTAGATATGGCCCGTGTGTGTAGGAAGCACAGTTCTTTTGTTCTGAGCAAGCTCACTTTTCGGACCCCATAGGAAACACAGTAGAGTAAAAGAGTGCCCTTTCCTCAAAAGCAGAGTGTGTTTCTCGTAAGGCGAGCTAGCGTTTGTTTTTCAGTCCTAAATGGAGTTGATTCACATGCAGTTTCTGGTCCTAGGAGCAAGAGTTGTTTTCTGGTAAGGAAAGGCACTATTGCGCTCCCATTGCCATACACAGTGCAAATAGCATTCGCGTCTTTTCCCAGCAAGTACAGTGTATTGGACTGAAGAGGAGCTACTTTTCTTGTCAGTTTCCTAAGCAGAGTTGAACTAGATATGGCCCGTGTGTGTAGGAAGCACAGTTGTTTTGTTCTGAGCAAGCTTACTGTTCTGGCCATATTCGAAACACAGTAGAGTAGATGAGTGCTCTTTTCTCAAAAGCAGAGTGTGTTCCTTGTAAGGCGAGCTAGTATTTGTTTCCCAGTACTAAATGGAGTTGAGTCACATGCAGTTTCTGCTCGTATGAGCAAGAGTTGTTTTCTGGTAAGAGGAGTCACTATTGCGCTCCCATTGCCCTACACAGTGCAAACATCACTCACGTCCTTTCCCAGCAAGTACAGTGTATTGGAATGAGGAGGAGCTACTGTTCTTGTCAGTTTCCTAAGCAGAATTGAACTAGATATGGCCCGTGTGTGTAGGACGCAGAGTTCTTTTGTTCTGAGCAAGCTCACTGTTCGGACCCCATAGGAAACACATTAGAGTAGAAGAGTGTTCTTTTCTCAAAAGCAGATTGTGTTTCTTGTAAGGCGAACTAGTGTTTGTTTCCCAGACCTAAATGGAGTTGAATCCCATGCAGTTTCTGGTCCTACGAGCAAGAGTTGTTTTCTGGTAAGAAGAGTCACTATTGTGCGCCCATTGTCATACACAGTGCAAATAGCACTCGCGTCTGTTCCCAGCAAGTACAGTGTATTGGAATGAAGAGGAGCTACTGTTCTTGTCAGTTTCCTAAGCAGGGTTGAACTAGATATGGCCCGTGTGTTTAGGAAGCACAGTTCTTTTGTTCTGAGCACGCTCATTGTTCGGACCCCATAGGAAACACAGTAGAGTAGAAGAGTGCTCTTTTCTCAAAAGCAGAGTGTGTTTCTTGTAAGGCGAGCTAGTGTTTGTTTCCTAGTCCTAAATGGAGTTGAATCACATGCAGTATCTGGTCCTACGAGCAAGAGTTTTTTTCAGGTAAGAAGAGTAATTATTGCGCTCCCATTGTCATACAGAGGGCAAATAGCACTGGCGTTTGTTCCCAGCATGTACAGTGTATTGGACTGAAGAGGATCTACTGTTCTTGTCAGTTTCCTAAGCAGAGTTGAACTAGATATGGCTCGTGTGTTTAGGAAGCACAGTTCTTTTCTTCTGAGCAAGCTCACTGTTCGGACCCCATAGGAAACACAGTAGAGTAAAAGAGTGCCCTTTTCTCAAAAGCAGAATGTGTTTCTTGTAAGGCTAGCTAGCGTTTGTTTACCAGTAATAAATGGAGTTGAATCACGTGCAATTTCTGCTCCTACGAGCAAGAGTTGTTTTCTCGTAAGAAGAGTCACTATTGCGCTCCCATTGTCATACACAGGGCAAATAGCACTGGCGTATGTTCCCAGCATGTACAGTGTATTGGACTGAAGAGGATCTACTGTTCTTGTCAGTTTCCTAACTAGAGTATAACTAGATATGGCCCGTGTGTGTAGAAAGCACAGTTCTTTTGTTCTGAGCAAGCTCACTGTTCTGGCCCTATAGGAAACACAGTAGAGTAGAAGAGTGCTCTTTTCTCAAAAGCAGAGTGTGTTTCTTGTAAGTCGAGCTAGTGTTTGTTTCCCAGTCAGAAATGGAGTTGAATCCCATGCAGTTTCTGGTCCTACCAACAAGAGTTGTTTTCTGGTAGAAGAGTCACTATTGCGCTCCCATTGACATACACAGTGAAAATAGCACTCGCGTCTATTCCCAGCAAGAACAGTATATTGGACTGAAGTGGAGCTAATTTTCTTGTCAGATTACTAAGCAGAGTTGAACTAGATATGGCCCGTGTGTGTAGGAAGCACAGTACTTTTGTTCTGAACAAGCTCACTGTTCGGACCCCATAGGAAACACAGTGGAGTAGAAGAGTGCTCTTTTCTCAAAAGCAGAGTGTGTTTCTTGTAAGGCGACCTAGCATTTGTTTCCCAGTCCTAAATGGAGTTGAGTCACATGCAGTTTCTGGTCCTACGAGCAAGAGTTGTTTTCTGGTAAGAAGAGTCACTATTGCGCTCCCATTGTCATACACAGGGCAAATAGCACTGGCGTCTCTTCCCAGCATGTACAGTGTATTGGACTGAAGAGGATCTCCTGTTCTTGTCAGTTTCCTAAGCAGAAATGAACTAGATATGGCCCGTGTGTGTAGGAAGCACAGTTCTTTTGTTTTGAGCAAGCTCACTGTTCTGGCCCTGTAGGAAACCCATTAGAGTAGAAGAGTGCTCTTTTCTCAAAAGCAGAGTGTGTTTCTTGTAAGGCGAGCTAGAGTTTGTTTCCCAGTCTTAAATGGAGTTGAGTCACATGCAGTTTCTGGTCCTATGAGCAAGAGTTGTTTTCTGGTAAGAAGAGTCACTATTGTGCTCCCATTGCCATACACAGTGCAAATAGCACTCGCGTCTGTTCCCAGCAATTACAGTGTATTGGGCAGAAGAGGAGCAAATGTTCTTGTCAGTTTCCTAAGCAGAGTTGAAGTAGATATGGCCCGTATGTGTAGGAAGCACAGTTCTTTTGTTCTGAGCAAGCTCACTGTTCGGACCCCATACAAAACACAGTACAGTAAAAGAGTGCCCTTTTCTCAAAAGCAGAGTGTGTTTCTTGTAAGGCGAGCTAGCATTTGTTTCCCAGTCCTAAATGGAGTTGAATCCCATGCAGTTTCTTGTCCTACGAGCAAGAGTTGTTTTCTGGTAAGAAGAGTCACTATTGCGCTCCCATTGTCATACACAGGGCATATAGCACTGGCGTCTGTTCCCAGCATGTAGAGTGTATTGGACTGAAGAGGTTCTACTGTTCTTGTCAGTTTTCTAAGCAGAACTGAACTAGATATGGCCGTGTGTGTAGGAAGCACAGTTCTTTTGTTCTGAGCAAGCTCACTGTTCTGATCCTATAGGAAACACAGTAGAGTAGAAGAGTGTTCTTATCTCAAAAGCAGATTGTGTTTCTTGTAAGGCGAACTAGTGTTTGTTTCCCAGACCTAAATTGAGTTGAATCCCCTGCAGTTTCTGGTCCTACGAGCAAGAGTTGTTTTCTGGTATGAAGAGTCACTGTTGTGCTCCCATTGTCTTACACAGGGCAAATAGCACTGTCGTCTGTTCCCAGCATGTACAGTGTATTGGATGAAGAGGAACTACTGTTCTTGTCAGTTTCCTAAGCAGAGTTGAACTAGATATGGCTCGTGTGTTTAGGAAGCACAGTTCTTTTCTTCTGAGCAAGCTCACTGTTCGGACCCCATAGGAAACACAGTAGAGTAAAAGAGTGCCCTTTTCTCAAAAGCAGAGTGTGTTTCTTGTAAGGCTAGCTAGCGTTTGTTTACCAGTACTAAATGGAGTTGAATCACATGCAGTTTCAGGTCCTACGAGCAAGAGTTGTTTTCTGGTATGAAGAGTCACTGTTGTGCTCCCATTGTCTTACACAGGGCAAATAGCACTGTCGTCTGTTCCCAGCATGTACAGTGTATTGGACTGAAGAGGATCTACTGTTCTTGTCAGTTTCCTAAGCATAGTTGAACAAGATATGGCCCGTGTGTGTAGGAAGCACAGTTCTTTTGTTCTGAGCAAGCTCACCGTTCGGACCCCTTAGGAAACACAGTGGAGTAGAAGAGTGCTCTTTTCTGAAAAGCAGAGTGTGTTTCTTGTAAGGCGAACTAGCATTTGTTTCCCAGTCCTAAATGGAGTTGAGTCACATGCAGTTTCTGGTCCTACGAACAAGAGTTGTTTTCTGGTAAGTAGAGTCACTATTGCGCTCCCTTTGTCATACACAGGGCAGATAGCACTGGCGTCTGTTCCCAGCATGTACAGTGCCTTGTCCTGAAGAGGATCTACTGTTCTCGTCAGTTTCCTAAGCAGAGTTGAACTAGCTATGGCCCGTGTGTGTAGGAAGCACAGTTCTTTTGTTCTGAGCAAGCTCACTGTTCTGGCCCTATAGGAAACACAGTAGAGTAGAAGAGTGCTCTTTTCTCAAAAGCAGAGTGTGTTCCTTCTAAGGCGAGCTAGTATTTGTTTCCCAGTACTAAATGGAGTTGAGTCACATGCAGTTTGTGGTCCTATGAGCAAGAGTTGTTTTCTGGTAAGTAGATTTGGCCGTGTCTGTAGAAAGCACAGTTCTTTTGTTCTGAGCAAGCTCACTGTTCTGGCCCTATAGGAAACACAGTAGAGTAGAAGAGTGCTCTTTTCTCAAAAGCAGAGTGTGTTTCTTGTAAGGCAACCTAGTGTTTGTTTCCCAGTCAGTAATGGAGTTGAATCACATGCAGTTTCTGGTCATACTGGAAAGAGTTGTTTTCTATTAAGAAGAGTCACAGTTGCGATCCATTTGCCAAACAGTGCAAATAGCACTCGCGTCTGTTCCCAGCAAATACAGTGTATTGGACTGAAGAGAAGCTGCTGTTCTTGTCAGTTTCCTAAGCAGAGTTGAAGTAGATATGGCCCGTGTGTAGGAAGCACAATTCTTTTGTTCTGAGCAATCTCACTGTTCTGGCCCTATAGAAAACACTGTGTAGTAGAAGAGTGCTCTTTTCTCAAAAGCAGAGTGTGTTTCTTGTAAGGCGAGCTAGTGTTTGGTTCCCAGTCAGAAATCGAGTGGAATCACATGTAGTTTCTGGTCCTAAGAGCAAGAGTTGTTTTCTTGTAAGAAGAGTCACTATTCCAATCCATTTGCCGCACAGTGCAAATAGCACTCGCGTCAATTCCCAGAAAGTATAAAGTATTGGACTGAAGAGAAGCTTCCGCTCTTGTCAGTTTCCTAAGCAGAATTGAAGTAGACTTGGTCCCTGTGTGTAGGAAGCACAGTTCTTTTGTTCTGAGCAAGCTCACTGTTCAAGCCCTATAGGAAACACAGTAGAGTAGAAGAGTGCTCTTTTCTCAAAAGCAGAGTATGTTTCTTGTAAGGTGACCAAGTGTTTGTCTCCCAGTCAGAAATGGAGTTGAATCACATGCAGTTTCTGTTCCTACTAGCAAGATTTGTTTTCTGGTAAGAGGAGTCACTATGGAGCTCCCATTGCCATACACAGTGCAAAAAGCACTCACGTCTCTTCCCAGCAAGTACAGTGTATTGGACTGACGAAAAGCTACTGTTCTTGTTAGTTTCGTAAGCAGAGTTGAAGTAGATATGGCCTGTGTGTGTAGGAAGCACAGTTCTTTTGTTCTGAGCAAGCTCACTGTTCTGGCCCTATAGGAAACACAGTAGAGTAGACGAGTGCTCTTTTCTCAAAAGCAGAGTGTGTTTCTTGTAAGGCGAGCTAGTGTTTATTTCCCAGTCAGAAATCGAGTGGAATCACATGCAGTTTCTGGTCCTACGAGCAAGAGTTGTTTTCCAGTAAGAAGAGACACTATTGTGATCCATTTGCCACACTGTGCTAATAGCACTCGGGTCTGTTCACAGCAAGTACAGTGTATTGGACTGAAGAGAAGCTACTGTTCTTGTCAGTTTCCTAAGCAGAGTTGAAGTAGATATTGCCGTGTGTGTAGGAAGCACAGTTCCTTTGTTCTGAGCTAGCTCACTGTTCTGGCCCTATAGGAAACACAGTAGAGTAGAACAGAGCTCTTTTCTCAAAAGCAGAGTGTGTTTATTGAAAGGCGAGCTAGTGTTTGTTTCCCTGTCAGAAAAGGAGTTGAATCACATGCAGTTTCTGGTCCTAAGAGCAAGAGTTGTTTTCTGGTAAGAAGAGTCACTGTTGTGATCCATTTGCCACACAGTGCAAATAGCACTCGCGTCTGTTCCCAACAAGTACAGTGTATTGGACTGGAGAGAAGCTACTGTTCTTGTCAGTTTCCTAAGCAGAGTTGAAGTAGATATGACCCGTGTGTGTAGGAAGCACAGTTCTTTTGTTCTCAGCAAGCTCACTGTTCAGGCCCTATAGGGAACAGAGTAGAGTAGAAGAGTGCTCTTTTCTCAAAAGCAGAGTGTGTTTCTTGAAAGGCAAGCTAGTGTTTGTTTTCCTGTCAGAAATGGAGTTGAATCACATGCAGTTTCTGGTCCTACAAGCAAGAGTTGTTTTCTGGTAAGAAGAGTCACTATGGCGATCAATTTGACACAGTGCAAATAGGACTCGCGTCTGTTTCAAGCAAGTACAGTGTATTGGACTGAAGAGAAGCTACTGTTCTTGTCAGTTTCCTAAGCAGAGTTGAAGTAGATATGGCCCTTGTGTAGGAAGCACAGTTCTTTTGTTCTGAGCAAGCTCACTGTTCTAGCCGTATAGAAAACACAGTAGAGTAGAAGAGTGCTCTTTTCACAAATGCAGAGTGTGTTTCTTGTAAGGCTAACTAGTGTTTGTTACCCAGTCAGAAATGGAGTGGAATCACATGCAGTAACTGGTCCTACGAGCAAGAGTTGTTTTCTGGTAAGGAGAGTCACTATTGCGCTCCAATTGCCATACACAGTGAAAATAGCACTCGCATCTGTTCCCATCAAGTACTATGTATTGGACTGAAGAAAAGCTACTGTTCTTGTTAGTTTCGAATGCAGAGTTGAAGTAGATATGGCCTGTGTGTGTAGGAAGCACAGTTCGTTTGTTCTGAGCAAGCTCACTGTTCTGGCCCTATAGGAAACACAGTAGAGTAGAAGAGTGCTCTTTTCTCAAACGCAGAGTGTGTTTCTTGTAAGGCGAGCTAGTGTTTGTTTCCCAGTCAGAAATCGAGTGGAATCACATGCAGTTTCTGGTCCTAAAAGCAAGAGTTGTTTTCTGGTAAGAAGAGTCACTATTGCGATCCATTTGCCGCACAGTGCGAATAGCACTCGCGTTTGTTCCCAGCAAGTACAGTGTATTGGACTGAAGAAAAGCTACTGTTCTTGTCATTTTCCTAAGCAGAGTTGAAGTAGATATGGCCCGTGTGTAGGAAGCACAGTTCTTTTGTTCTCAGCAAGCTCACTGTTTTGGCCCTATAGAAAACACTGTATAGTAGAAGAGTGCTCTTTTCTCAAAAGCAGAGTGTGTTTCTTGTAAGGCGAGCTAGTGTTTGGTTCCCAGTCAGAAATCGAGTGGAATCACATGTAGTTTCTGGTCCTAAGAGCAAGAGTTGTTTTCTTGTAAGAAGAGTCACTATTCCAATCCATTTGCCGCACAGTGCAAATAGCACTCGCGTCAATTCCCAGAAAGTATAAAGTATTGGACTGAAGAGAAGCTTCCGCTCTTGTCAGTTTCCTAAGCAGAATTGAAGTAGACTTGGTCCCTGTGTGTAGGAAGCACAGTTCTTTTGTTCTGAGCAAGCTCACTGTTCAAGCCCTATAGGAAACACAGTAGAGTAGAAGAGTGCTCTTTTCTCAAAAGCAGAGTATGTTTCTTGTAAGGTGAGCTAGTGTTTGTCTCCCAGTCAGAAATGGAGTTGAATCACATGCAGTTTCTGTTCCTACTAGCAAGATTTGTTTTCTGGTAAGAGGAGTCACTATGGAGCTCCCATTGCCATACACAGTGCAAAAAGCACTCACGTCTCTTCCCAGCAAGTACAGTGTATTGGACTGACGAAAAGCTACTGTTCTTGTTAGTTTCGTAAGCAGAGTTGAAGTAGATATGGCCTGTGTGTGTAGGAAGCACAGTTCTTTTGTTCTGAGCAAGCTCACTGTTCTGGCCCTATAGGAAACACAGTAGAGTAGACGAGTGCTCTTTTCTCAAAAGCAGAGTGTGTTTCATGTAAGGCGAGCTAGTGTTTGTTTCCCAGTCAGAAATCGAGTGGAATCACATGCAGTTTCTGGTCCTACGAGCAAGAGTTGTTTTCCAGTAAGAAGAGACACTATTGTGATCCATTTGCCACACTGTGCTAATAGCACTCGGGTCTGTTCACAGCAAGTACAGTGTATTGGACTGAAGAGAAGCTACTGTTCTTGTCAGTTTCCTAAGCAGAGTTGAAGTAGATATTGCCGTGTGTGTAGGAAGCACAGTTCCTTTGTTCTGAGCTAGCTCACTGTTCTGGCCCTATAGGAAACACAGTAGAGTAGAACAGAGCTCTTTTCTCAAAAGCAGAGTGTGTTTATTGAAAGGCGAGCTAGTGTTTGTTTCCCTGTCAGAAAAGGAGTTGAATCACATGCAGTTTCTGGTCCTAGGAGCAAGAGTTGTTTTCTGGTAAGAAGAGTCACTGTTGTGATCCATTTGCCACACAGTGCAAATAGCACTCGCGTCTGTTCCCAACAAGTACAGTGTATTGGACTGGAGAGAAGCTACTGTTCTTGTCAGTTTCCTAAGCAGAGTTGAAGTAGATATGGCCCGTGTGTGTAGGAAGCACAGTTCTTTGTTCTCAGCAAGCTCACTGTTCTGGCCCTATATTATACAGAGTAGAGTAGAAGAGTGCTCTTTTCTCAAAAGCAGAGTGTGTTTCTTGAAAGGCAAGCTAGTGTTTGTTTTCCTGTCAGAAATGGAGTTGAATCACATGCAGTTTCTGGTCCTACAAGCAAGAGTTGTTTTCTGGTAAGAAGAGTCACTATGGCGATCAATTTGAAACAGTGCAAATAGGACTCGCGTCTGTTTCAAGCAAGTACAGTGTATTGGACTGAAGAGAAGCTACTGTTCTTGTCAGTTTCCTAAGCAGAGTTGAAGTAGATATGGCCCGTGTGTAGGAAGCACAGTTCTTTTGTTCTGAGCAAGCTCACTGTTCTGGCCCTATAGAAAACACAGTAGAGTAGAAGAGTGCTCTTTTCGCAAATGCAGAGTGTGTTTCTTCTAAGGCGAGCTAGTGTTTGTTTCCCAGTCAGAAATCGAGGGGAATCACATGCAGTTTCGGGTCCTAAGAGCAAGAGTTGTTTTCTGGTAAGAAGAGTCACTATTGCGATCCATTTGCGGCACAGTGCAAATAGCACTCGCGTTTGTTCCCAGCAAGTACAGTGTATTAGACTGAAGAGAAGCTACTGTTCTTGTCAGTTTCCTAAGCAGAATTGAAGTAGAATTGGTCCCTGTGTGTAGGAAGCACAGTTGTTTTGTTCTGAGCAAGCTCACTGTTCAAGCCCTACAGGAAACACAGTAGAGTAGAAGACTGCTCTTTTCTCAAAAGCAGAGTGTGTTTCTTGTAAGGTGAGCTAGTGTTTGTTTCTGAGTCAGAAATGGAATTGAATCACATGAAGTTTCTGTTCTTACTAGCAAGATTTGTTTTCTGGTAAGAAGAGTCACTGTTGCGATCCATTTGCCACACAGTGCCAATAGCATTCGCATCTCTTCCCAGCAAGTACAGTTTATTGGACTGAAGAGAAGCTACTGTTCTTGTCAGTTTCCGAAGCAGAGTTGAAGTAGATATGGCCCGTGTGTAGGAAGCACAGTTCTTCTGTTCTGAGCAAGCTCACTGTTCTGGCCCTATAGAAAACACAGTAGAGTAGAAGAGTGCTCTTTTCTCAAAAGCAGAGTGTGTTTCTTGTAAGGCGAGCTAGTGTTTGTTTCCCAGTCAGAAATCGAGTGGAATCACATGCTGTTTCTGGTCCTAAGTGCAAGAGTTGTTTTCTGGTAAGAAGAGTCACTATTGCGATCCATTTGCCGCACAGTGCAAATAGCACACGCGTTTGTTCCCAGGAAGTACAGTGTATTGGACTGAAGAGAAGCTACTGTTCTTGTCAGTTTCCTAAGCAGAGTTGAAGTAGATATGGCCCGTGTGTGTAGGAAGCACAGTTCTTTTGTTCACAGCAAGCTCACTGTTCTGGCCCTATATGAAACACAGTAGAGTAGAAGAGAGCTCTTTTCTCAAAAGCAGAGTGTGTTTCTTGTAAGGTGAGCTAGTGTTTGTTTCCCAGTCAGAAATGAAGTTGAATCACATGCAGTTTCTGGTCCTACGAGCAAGAGTTGTTTTTTGGTAAGAAGAGTCACCATTGCAATCCATTTGGCACAGTGCAAATAGCACTCGCGTTTGTTCCCAGCAAGTACAGTGTATTGGATTGAAGAGAAGCTACTGTTCTTGACAGTTTCCTAAGCAGAGTTGAAGTAAAATTGGTCCGTTCGTGTAGGAAGCACAGTTCTTATGTTCTGAGCAAGCTCACTGTTCTGGCCCTATATGAAACACAGTAGAGTAGAAGAGTGCTCTTTTCTCAAAAGCAGAGTGTGTTTCTTTTAAGGCGAGCTAGTGTTTGTTTCCCAGTCAGTAATGGAGTTGAAGCAAAAGCAGTTTCTGGCCATACTAGCAATTGTTGTTTTCTGGTAAGAAGAGTCACTGTTGCGATCCATTTGCCACACAATGCAAATAGCACTCGCGTCTGTTCCCAGCAAGTACAGTGTATTAGACTGAAGAGAAGATAGTGTTCTTGTCAGTTTCCTAAGCAGAGTTGAAGTAGATATGGCCCGTGTGTGTAGGAAGCACAGTTCTTTTGTTCTGAGCAAGCTCACTGTTCTGGCCCTATAGGAAACACAGTAGAGTAGAAGAGAGCTCTTTTCTCAAAAGCAGAGTGTGTTTCTTGTAAGGTGAGCTAGTGTTTGTTTCCCAGTCAGAAATGGAGTTGAATCACATGCAGTTTCTGGTCCTACGAGCAAGAGTTGTATTCTAGTAAGAAGAGTCACTATTGCAATCCATTTGCCGCACAGTGCAAATAGCACTCGCGTCTGTTCCCAGCAAGTACAATGTATTGGACTGAAGAGAAGCTACTGTTCTTGTCAGTTTCCTAAATAGAGTTGAACTAGATATGGCCCGTGTGTGTAAGAAGCACAGTTCTTTTTTTCTCAGCAAGCTCACTGTTCTGGCCCTATAGGAAACACAGTAGATTAGAAGAGAGCTCTTTTCTCAAAAGTAGAGTGTGTTTCTTGTAAGGTGAGCTAGTGTTAGTTTCCCGGTCAGAAATGGAGTTGAATCACATGCAGTTTATGGTCCTAAGAGCAAGAGTTGTATTCTGGTAAGAAGAGTCACTATTGCAATCCATTTGCCGCACAGTGCATATAGCACTCGCGTCTGTTCCCAGCAAGTACAGTCTATTGGACTGAAGAGAAGCTGCTGTTCTTGTCAGTTTCCTAAGCAGAGTTGAAGTAGATATGGCCCGTGTGTGCAGGAAGCACAGTTCTTTTGTTCTGAGCAAGCTCACTGTTCTGGCCCTATAGGAAACACAGTAGAGTAGAAGAGTGCTCTTTTCTCAAAAGCAGAGTGTGTTTCTTGTAAGGCAAGCTAGTGTTTGTTTCCCAGTCAGTAATGGAGTTGAATCACATGCAGTTTCTGGTCATACTGGAAAGAGTTGTTTTCTGTTACAAAGAGTCACAGTTGCGATCCATTTGCCAAACAGTGCAAATAGCACTCGCGTCTGTTCCCAGCAAGTACAGTGTATTGGACTGAAGAGAAGCTGCTGTTCTTGTCAGTTTTATAAGCAGAGTTGAAGTAGGTATGGCCCGTGTGTGTAGGAAGCACAGTTCTTTTGTTCTCAGCAAGCTCACTGTTCTGGCCCTATAGGAAACACAGTAGAGTAGAAGAGTGCTCTTTTCTCAAAAGAAGAGTGTGTTTCTTGTAAGGCGAGCTAGTGTTTGTTTCCCAGTCCGAAATCGAGTGGAGTCACATGCAGATTCTGGTCCTAAGAACAAGAGTTGTTTTCTGGTAAGAAGAGTCACTATTGCGATACATTTGCCGCACAGTGCAAATAGCCCTCGCGTTTGTTCCCAGCATGTACACTGTATTGGACTGAAGAAAAGCTACTGTTCTTGACAGTTTCCTAAGCAGAGTTGAAGTAGATATGGCCCGTGTGTGTAGAAAGGACAGTTCTTTTGTTCTCAGCAAGCTCACTGTTCTGGCACTGTAGGAAACACAGTAGAGTAGAAGAGAGCTCTCTTCTCAAAAGCAGAGTGTGTTTCTTGTAAGGTGAGCTAGTGTTTGTTTCCCAGTCAGAAATGAAGTTGAATCACATGCAGTTTCTGGTCCTATGAGCAAGAGTTGTTTTCTGGAAAGAAGAGTCACCATTGCAATCCATTTGCCGCACAGTGCAAATAGCACTCGCGTCTATTCCCAGCAAATACAGTGTATTGGACTGAAGAGAAGCTACCGCTCTTGTCAGTTTCCTAAGCAGAGTTGAAGTAGAATTGGTCCGTGTGTGTAGGAAGCACAGTTCTTTTGTTCTGAGCAAGCTCACTCTTCTGGCCCTGTAGGAAACACAGTAGAGTAGAAGAGAGCTCTTTTCTCAAAATCAGAGTGTGTTTCTTGTAACGTGAGCTAGTGCTTGTTTCCCAGTCAGAAATGGAGTTGAATCACATGCAGTTTCTGGTCCTACGAGCAAGAGTAGTTTTCTCGTAAGAAGAGTCACCATTGCAATCCATTTGCGGCACAGTGCAAATAACACTCGCGTCTGTTCCCAGCAAGTACAGTGTATTGGACTGAAGAGAAGCTACTGCTCTTGTCAGTTTCCTAAGCAGAGTTGAAGTAGAATTGGTCCGTGTGTGTAGGAAGCACAGTTCTTTTGTTCTGAGCAAGCTCACTGTTCTTGCCCTATAGGAAACACAGTAGAGTAGAAGAGAGCTCTTTTCTCAAAAGCAGAGTGTGTTTCTTGTAAGGCGAGCTAGTGTTTGTTTCCCTGTCTGAAATGGAGTTGAATCACATGCAGTTTCTGGTCCTACGAGCAAGAGTTGTTTTCTGGTAAGAAGAGTCACTATTGCGATCCATTTGACACAGTGCAAATAGCACTCGCATCTGTTCCCAGCAAGTACACTGTATTGGACTGAAGAGAAGCTACTGTTCTTGTTAGATTCCTAAGCAGAGTTGAAGTAGATATGGCCATGTGTGTAGGAAGCACAGTTCTTTTGTTCTGAGCAAGCTCACTGTTCTGGCCCTATAGGAAACACAGTAGAGTAGAAGAGTGCTCTTTTCTCAAAAGCAGAGTGTGTTTCTTGTAAGGCAACCTAGTGTTTGTTTCCCAGTCAGTAATGGAGTTGAATCACATGCAGTTTCTGGTCATACTGGAAAGAGTTGTTTTCTGGTAAGAAGAGTCATAGTTGCGATCTATTTGCCACACAGTGCAAATAGCACTCGCGTCTGTTCCCAGCAATTACAGTGTGTTGGACTGAAGAGAAGCTACTGCTCTTGTCAGTTTCCTAAGCAGAGTTGAACTAGATATGGCCTGTGTGTGTAGGAAGCACAGTTCTTTTGTTCTCAGCAAGCTCACTGTTCAGGCCCTATAGGGAACAGAGTAGAGTAGAAGAGTGCTCTTTTCTCAAAAGTAGAGTGTGTTTCTTGAAAGGCAAGCTAGTGTTTGTTTTCCTGTCAGAAATGGAGTTGAATCACATGCAGTTTCTGGTCCTACAAGCAAGAGTTGTTTTCTGGTAAGAAGAGTCACTATGGCGATCAATTTGACACAGTGCAAATAGGACTCGCGTCTGTTTCAAGCAAGTACAGTGTATTGGACTGAAGAGAAGCTACTGTTCTTGTCAGTTTCCTAAGCAGAGTTGAAGTAGATATGGCCCTTGTGTAGGAAGCACAGTTCTTTTGTTCTGAGCAAGCTCACTGTTCTAGCCGTATAGAAAACACAGTAGAGTAGAAGAGTGCTCTTTTCGCAAATGCAGAGTGTGTTTCTTGTAAGGCTAACTAGTGTTTGTTATCCAGTCAGAAATGGAGTGGAATCACATGCAGTAACTGGTCCTACGAGCAAGAGTTGTTTTCTGGTAAGGAGAGTCACTATTGCGCTCCAATTGCCATACACAGTGAAAATAGCACTCGCATCTGTTCCCATCAAGTACTATGTATTGGACTGAAGAAAAGCTACTGTTCTTGTTAGTTTCGAATGCAGAGTTGAAGTAGATATGGCCTGTGTGTGTAGGAAGCACAGTTCGTTTGTTCTGAGCAAGCTCACTGTTCTGGCCCTATAGGAAACACAGTAGAGTAGAAGAGTGCTCTTTTCTGAAACGCAGAGTGTGTTTCTTGTAAGGCGAGCTAGTATTTGTTTCCCAGTCAGAAATCGAGTGGAATCACATGCAGTTTCTGGTCCTAAAAGCAAGAGTTGTTTTCTGGTAAGAAGAGTCACTATTGCGATCCATTTGCCGCACAGTGCGAATAGCACTCGCGTTTGTTCCCAGCAAGTACAGTGTATTGGACTGAAGAAAAGCTACTGTTCTTGTCATTTTCCTAAGCAGAGTTGAAGTAGATATGGCCCGTGTGTAGGAAGCACAGTTCTTTTGTTCTCAGCAAGCTCACTGTTTTGGCCCTATAGAAAACACTGTATAGTAGAAGAGTGCTCTTTTCTCAAAAGCAGAGTGTGTTTCTTGTAAGGCGAGCTAGTGTTTGGTTCCCAGTCAGAAATCGAGTGGAATCACATGTAGTTTCTGGTCCTAAGAGCAAGAGTTGTTTTCTTGTAAGAAGAGTCACTATTCCAATCCATTTGCCGCACAGTGCAAATAGCACTCGCGTCAATTCCCAGAAAGTATAAAGTATTGGACTGAAGAGAAGCTTCCGCTCTTGTCAGTTTCCTAAGCAGAATTGAAGTAGACTTGGTCCCTGTGTGTAGGAAGCACAGTTCTTTTGTTCTGAGCAAGCTCACTGTTCAAGCCCTATAGGAAACACAGTAGAGTAGAAGAGTGCTCTTTTCTCAAAAGCAGAGTATGTTTCTTGTAAGGTGAGCTAGTGTTTGTCTCCCAGTCAGAAATGGAGTTGAATCACATGCAGTTTCTGGTCCTACTAGCAAGATTTGTTTTCTGGTAAGAGGAGTCACTATGGAGCTCCCATTGCCATACACAGTGCAAAAAGCACTCACGTCTCTTCCCAGCAAGTACAGTGTATTGGACTGACGAAAAGCTACTGTTCTTGTTAGTTTCGTAAGCAGAGTTGAAGTAGATATGGCCTGTGTGTGTAGGAAGCACAGTTCTTTTGTTCTGAGCAAGCTCACTGTTCTGGCCCTATAGGAAACACAGTAGAGTAGACGAGTGCTCTTTTCTCAAAAGCAGAGTGTGTTTCTTGTAAGGCGAGCTAGTGTTTGTTTCCCAGTCAGAAATCGAGTGGAATCACATGCAGTTTCTGGTCCTACGAGCAAGAGTTGTTTTCCAGTAAGAAGAGACACTATTGTGATCCATTTGCCACACTGTGCTAATAGCACTCGGGTCTGTTCACAGCAAGTACAGTGTATTGGACTGAAGAGAAGCTACTGTTCTTGTCAGTTTCCTAAGCAGAGTTGAAGTAGATATTGCCGTGTGTGTAGGAAGCACAGTTCCTTTGTTCTGAGCTAGCTCACTGTTCTGGCCCTATAGGAAACACAGTAGAGTAGAACAGAGCTCTTTTCTCAAAAGCAGAGTGTGTTTATTGAAAGGCGAGCTAGTGTTTGTTTCCCTGTCAGAAAAGGAGTTGAATCACATGCAGTTTCTGGTCCTAAGAGCAAGAGTTGTTTTCTGGTAAGAAGAGTCACTGTTGTGATCCATTTGCCACACAGTGCAAATAGCACTCGCGTCTGTTCCCAACAAGTACAGTGTATTGGACTGGAGAGAAGCTACTGTTCTTGTCAGTTTCCTAAGCAGAGTTGAAGTAGATATGGCCCGTGTGTGTAGGAAGCACAGTTCTTTGTTCTCAGCAAGCTCACTGTTCTGGCCCTATATTATACAGAGTAGAGTAGAAGAGTGCTCTTTTCTCAAAAGCAGAGTGTGTTTCTTGAAAGGCAAGCTAGTGTTTGTTTTCCTGTCAAAATGGAGTTGAATCACATGCAGTTTCTGGTCCAGAAGCAAGAGTTGTTTTCTGGTAAGAAGAGTCACTATGGCGATCAATTTGAAACAGTGCAAATAGGACTCGCGTCTGTTTCAAGCAAGTACAGTGTATTGGACTGAAGAGAAGCTACTGTTCTTGTCAGTTTCCTAAGCAGAGTTGAAGTAGATATGGCCCGTGTGTAGGAAGCACAGTTCTTTTGTTCTGAGCAAGCTCACTGTTCTGGCCCTATAGAAAACACAGTAGAGTAGAAGAGTGCTCTTTTCGCAAATGCAGAGTGTGTTTCTTCTAAGGCGAGCTAGTGTTTGTTTCCCAGTCAGAAATCGAGGGGAATCACATGCAGTTTCGGGTCCTAAGAGCAAGAGTTGTTTTCTGGTAAGAAGAGTCACTATTGCGATCCATTTGCGGCACAGTGCAAATAGCACTCGCGTTTGTTCCCAGCAAGTACAGTGTATTAGACTGAAGAGAAGCTACTGTTCTTGTCAGTTTCCTAAGCAGAATTGAAGTAGAATTGGTCCCTGTGTGTAGGAAGCACAGTTGTTTTGTTCTGAGCAAGCTCACTGTTCAAGCCCTACAGGAAACACAGTAGAGTAGAAGACTGCTCTTTTCTCAAAAGCAGAGTGTGTTTCTTGTAAGGTGAGCTAGTGTTTGTTTCTGAGTCAGAAATGGAATTGAATCACATGAAGTTTCTGTTCTTACTAGCAAGATTTGTTTTCTGGTAAGAAGAGTCACTGTTGCGATCCATTTGCCACACAGTGCCAATAGCATTCGCATCTCTTCCCAGCAAGTACAGTTTATTGGACTGAAGAGAAGCTACTGTTCTTGTCAGTTTCCGAAGCAGAGTTGAAGTAGATATGGCCCGTGTGTAGGAAGCACAGTTCTTCTGTTCTGAGCAAGCTCACTGTTCTGGCCCTATAGAAAACACAGTAGAGTAGAAGAGTGCTCTTTTCTCAAAAGCAGAGTGTGTTTCTTGTAAGGCGAGCTAGTGTTTGTTTCCCAGTCAGAAATCGAGTGGAATCACATGCTGTTTCTGGTCCTAAGTGCAAGAGTTGTTTTCTGGTAAGAAGAGTCACTATTGCAATCCATTTGCCGCACAGTGCAAATAGCACACGCGTTTGTTCCCAGGAAGTACAGTGTATTGGACTGAAGAGAAGCTACTGTTCTTGTCAGTTTCCTAAGCAGAGTTGAAGTAGATATGGCCCGTGTGTGTAGGAAGCACAGTTCTTTTGTTCACAGCAAGCTCACTGTTCTGGCCCTATATGAAACACAGTAGAGTAGAAGAGAGCTCTTTTCTCAAAAGCAGAGTGTGTTTCTTGTAAGGTGAGCTAGTGTTTGTTTCCCAGTCAGAAATGAAGTTGAATCACATGCAGTTTCTGGTCCTACGAGCAAGAGTTGTTTTTTGGTAAGAAGAGTCACCATTGCAATCCATTTGGCACAGTGCAAATAGCACTCGCGTTTGTTCCCAGCAAGTACAGTGTATTGGATTGAAGAGAAGCTACTGTTCTTGACAGTTTCCTAAGCAGAGTTGAAGTAAAATTGGTCCGTTCGTGTAGGAAGCACAGTTCTTATGTTCTGAGCAAGCTCACTGTTCTGGCCCTATATGAAACACAGTAGAGTAGAAGAGTGCTCTTTTCTCAAAAGCAGAGTGTGTTTCTTTTAAGGCGAGCTAGTGTTTGTTTCCCAGTCAGTAATGGAGTTGAAGCAAAAGCAGTTTCTGGCCATACTAGCAATTGTTGTTTTCTGGTAAGAAGAGTCACTGTTGCGATCCATTTGCCACACAATGCAAATAGCACTCGCGTCTGTTCCCAGCAAGTACAGTGTATTAGACTGAAGAGAAGATACTGTTCTTGTCAGTTTCCTAAGCAGAGTTGAAGTAGATATGGCCCGTGTGTAGGAAGCACAGTTCTTATGTTCTGAGCAAGCTCACTGTTCTGGCCCTATAGGAAACACAGTAGAGTAGAAGAGTGCTCTTTTCTCAAAAGCAGAGTGTGTTTCTTATAAGGTGAGCTAGTGTTTGTTTCCCAGTCAGAAATCGAGTGGAATCACATGCAGTTTCTGGTGCTAAGAGCAAGATTTGTTTTCTGGTAAGAAGAGTCACTATTGCGATCCAATTGACACAGTGCAAAAAGCACTCGCGTCTGTACCCAGCAAGTACACTGTTTTGGATCGAAGAGAAGATAGTGTTCTTGTCAGTTTCCTAAGCAGAGTTGAAGTAGATATGGCCCGTGTGTGTAGGAAGCACAGTTCTTTTGTTCTGAGCAAGCTCACTGTTCTGGCCCTATAGGAAACACAGTAGAGTAGAAGAGAGCTCTTTTCTCAAAAGCAGAGTGTGTTTCTTGTAAGGTGAGCTAGTGTTTGTTTCCCAGTCAGAAATGGAGTTGAATCACATGCAGTTTCTGGTCCTACGAGCAAGAGTTGTATTCTAGTAAGAAGAGTCACTATTGCAATCCATTTGCCGCACAGTACAAATAGCACTCGCGTCTGTTCCCAGCAAGTACAATGTATTGGACTGAAGAGAAGCTACTGTTCTTGTCAGTTTCCTAAATAGAGTTGAACTAGATATGGCCCGTGTGTGTAAGAAGCACAGTTCTTTTTTTCTCAGCAAGCTCACTGTTCTGGCCCTATAGGAAACACAGTAGATTAGAAGAGAGCTCTTTTCTCAAAAGTAGAGTGTGTTTCTTGTAAGGTGAGCTAGTGTTAGTTTCCCGGTCAGAAATGGAGTTGAATCACATGCAGTTTATGGTCCTAAGAGCAAGAGTTGTATTCTGGTAAGAAGAGTCACTATTGCAATCCATTTGCCGCACAGTGCATATAGCACTCGCGTCTGTTCCCAGCAAGTACAGTCTATTGGACTGAAGAGAAGCTGCTGTTCTTGTCAGTTTCCTAAGCAGAGTTGAAGTAGATATGGCCCGTGTGTGCAGGAAGCACAGTTCTTTTGTTCTGAGCAAGCTCACTGTTCTGGCCCTATAGGAAACACAGTAGAGTAGAAGAGTGCTCTTTTCTCAAAAGCAGAGTGTGTTTCTTGTAAGGCAAGCTAGTGTTTGTTTCCCAGTCAGTAATGGAGTTGAATCACATGCAGTTTCTGGTCATACTGGAAAGAGTTGTTTTCTGTTACGAAGAGTCACAGTTGCGATCCATTTGCCAAACAGTGCAAATAGCACTCGCGTCTGTTCCCAGCAAGTACAGTGTATTGGACTGATGAGAAGCTGCTGTTCTTGTCAGTTTTATAAGCAGAGTTGAAGTAGGTATGGCCCGTGTGTGTAGGAAGCACAGTTCTTTTGTTCTCAGCAAGCTCACTGTTCTGGCCCTATAGGAAACACAGTAGAGTAGAAGAGTGCTCTTCTCTCAAAAGAAGAGTGTGTTTCTTGTAAGGCGAGCTAGTGTTTGTTTCCCAGTCCAAAATCGAGTGGAGTCACATGCAGATTCTGGTCCTAAGAACAAGAGTTGTTTTCTGGTAAGAAGAGTCACTATTGCGATACATTTGCCGCACAGTGCAAATAGCCCTCGCGTTTGTTCCCAGCATGTACACTGTATTGGACTGAAGAAAAGCTACTGTTCTTGACAGTTTCCTAAGCAGAGTTGAAGTAGATATGGCCCGTGTGTGTAGAAAGGACAGTTCTTTTGTTCTCAGCAAGCTCACTGTTCTGGCACTGTAGGAAACACAGTAGAGTAGAAGAGAGCTCTCTTCTCAAAAGCAGAGTGTGTTTCTTGTAAGGTGAGCTAGTGTTTGTTTCCCAGTCAGAAATGAAGTTGAATCACATGCAGTTTCTGGTCCTATGAGCAAGAGTTGTTTTCTGGAAAGAAGAGTCACCATTGCAATCCATTTGCTGCACAGTGCAAATAGCACTCGCGTCTATTCCCAGCAAATACAGTGTATTGGACTGAAGAGAAGCTACCGCTCTTGTCAGTTTCCTAAGCAGAGTTGAAGTAGAATTGGTCCGTGTGTGTAGGAAGCACAGTTCTTTTGTTCTGAGCAAGCTCACTGTTCTTGCCCTATAGGAAACACAGTAGAGTAGAAGAGAGCTCTTTTCTCAAAAGCAGAGTGTGTTTCTTGTAAGGCGAGCTAGTGTTTGTTTCCCTGTCTGAAATGGAGTTGAATCACATGCAGTTTCTGGTCCTACGAGCAAGAGTTGTTTTCTGGTAAGAAGAGTCACTATTGCGATCCATTTGACACAGTGCAAATAGCACTCGCATCTGTTCCCAGCAAGTACACTGTATTGGACTGAAGAGAAGCTACTGTTCTTGTTAGATTCCTAAGCAGAGTTGAAGTAGATATGGCCATGTGTGTAGGAAGCACAGTTCTTTTGTTCTGAGCAAGCTCACTGTTCTGGCCCTATAGGAAACACAGTAGAGTAGAAGAGTGCTCTTTTCTCAAAAGCAGAGTGTGTTTCTTGTAAGGCAACCTAGTGTTTGTTTCCCAGTCAGTAATGGAGTTGAATCACATGCAGTTTCTGGTCATACTGGAAAGAGTTGTTTTCTGGTAAGAAGAGTCATAGTTGCGATCTATTTGCCACACAGTGCAAATAGCACTCGCGTCTGTTCCCAGCAATTACAGTGTGTTGGACTGAAGAGAAGCTACTGCTCTTGTCAGTTTCCTAAGCAGAGTTGAAGTAGATATGGCCCGTGTGTAGGAAGCACAGTTCTTTTGTTCTGAGCAAGCTCACTGTTCAGGCCCTATAGGAAACAGAGTAGAGTAGAAGAGTGCTCTTTTCTCAAAAGCAGAGTGTGTTTCTTGAAAGGCAAGCTAGTGTTTGTTTTCCTGTCAGAAATGGAGTTGAATCACATGCAGTTTCTGGTCCTACAAGCAAGAGTTGTTTTCTGGTAAGAAGAGTCACTATGGCGATCAATTTGACACAGTGCAAATAGGACTCGCGTCTTTTTCAAGCAAGTACAGTGTATTGGACTGAAGAGAAGCTACTGTTCTTGTCAGTTTCCTAAGCAGAGTTGAAGTAGATATGGCCCTTGTGTAGGAAGCACAGTTCTTTTGTTCTGAGCAAGCTCACTGTTCTAGCCGTATAGAAAACCCAGTAGAGTAGAAGAGTGCTCTTTTCGCAAATGCAGAGTGTGTTTCTTTTTAGGCTAACTAGTGTTTGTTTCCCAGTCAGAAATGGAGTGGAATCACATGCAGTTACTGGTCCTATGAGCAAGAGTTGTTTTCTGGTAAGGAGAGTAACTATTGCGCTCCAATTGCCATACACAGTGAAAATAGCACTCGCATCTGTTCCCATCAAGTACTGTGTATTGGACTGAAGAAAAGCTACTGTTCTTGTTAGTTTCGAATGCAGAGTTGAAGTAGATATGGCCTGTGTGTGTAGGAAGCACAGTTCGTTTGTTCTGAGCAAGCTGACAGTTCTGGCCCTATAGGAAACACAGTAGAGTAGAAGAGTGCTCTTTTCTCAAACGCAGAGTGTGTTTCTTGTAAGGCGAGCTAGTGTTTGTTTCCCAGTCAGAAATCGAGTGGAATCACATGCAGTTTCTGGTCCTAAGAGCAAGAGTTGTTTTCTGGTAAGAAGAGTCACTATTGCGATCCATTTGCCACACAGTGCGAATAGCACTCGCGTTTGTTCCCAGCAAGTACAGTGTATTGGACTGAAGAAAAGCTACTGTTCTTGTCATTTTCCTAAGCAGAGTTGAAGTAGATATGGCCCGTGTGTAGGAAGCACAGTTCTTTTGTTCTCAGCAAGCTCACTGTTTTGGCCCTATAGAAAACACTGTATAGTAGAAGAGTGCTCTTTTCTCAAAAGCAGAGTGTGTTTCTTGTAAGGCGAGCTAGTGTTTGGTTCCCAGTCAGAAATCGAGTGGAATCACATGTAGTTTCTGGTCCTAAGAGCAAGAGTTGTTTTCTTGTAAGAAGAGTCACTATTCCAATCCATTTGCCGCACAGTGCAAATAGCACTCGCGTCAATTCCCAGAAAGTATAAAGTATTGGACTGAAGAGAAGCTTCCGCTCTTGTCAGTTTCCTAAGCAGAATTGAAGTAGACTTGGTCCCTGTGTGTAGGAAGCACAGTTCTTTTGTTCTGAGCAAGCTCACTGTTCAAGCCCTATAGGAAACACAGTAGAGTAGAAGAGTGCTCTTTTCTCAAAAGCAGAGTATGTTTCTTGTAAGGTGAGCTAGTGTTTGTCTCCCAGTCAGAAATGGAGTTGAATCACATGCAGTTTCTGTTCCTACTAGCAAGATTTGTTTTCTGGTAAGAGGAGTCACTATGGAGCTCCCATTGCCATAAACAGTGCAAAAAGCACTCACGTCTCTTCCCAGCAAGTACAGTGTATTGGACTGACGAAAAGCTACTGTTCTTGTTAGTTTCGTAAGCAGAGTTGAAGTAGATATGGCCTGTGTGTGTAGGAAGCACAGTTCTTTTGTTCTGAGCAAGCTCACTGTTCTGGCCCTATAGGAAACACAGTAGAGTAGACGAGTGCTCTTTTCTCAAAAGCAGAGTGTGTTTCTTGTAAGGCGAGCTAGTGTTTGTTTTCCAGTCAGAAATCGAGTGGAATCACATGCAGTTTCTGGTCCTACGAGCAAGAGTTGTTTTCCAGTAAGAAGAGACACTATTGTGATCCATTTGCCACACTGTGCTAATAGCACTCGGGTCTGTTCACAGCAAGTACAGTGTATTGGACTGAAGAGAAGCTACTGTTCTTGTCAGTTTCCTAAGCAGAGTTGAAGTAGATATTGCCGTGTGTGTAGGAATCACAGTTCCTTTGTTCTGAGCTAGCTCACTGTTCTGGCCCTATAGGAAACACAGTAGAGTAGAACAGAGCTCTTTTCTCAAAAGCAGAGTGTGTTTATTGAAAGGCGAGCTAGTGTTTGTTTCCCTGTCAGAAAAGGAGTTGAATCACATGCAGTTTCTGGTCCTAAGAGCAAGAGTTGTTTTCTGGTAAGAAGAGTCACTGTTGTGATCCATTTGCCACACAGTGCAAATAGCACTCGCGTCTGTTCCCAACAAGTACAGTGTATTGGACTGGAGAGAAGCTACTGTTCTTGTCAGTTTCCTAAGCAGAGTTGAAGTAGATATGGCCCGTGTGTGTAGGAAGCACAGTTCTTTGTTCTCAGCAAGCTCACTGTTCTGGCCCTATATTATACAGAGTAGAGTAGAAGAGTGCTCTTTTCTCAAAAGCAGAGTGTGTTTCTTGAAAGGCAAGCTAGTGTTTGTTTTCCTGTCAGAAATGGAGTTGAATCACATGCAGTTTCTGGTCCTACAAGCAAGAGTTGTTTTCTGGTAAGAAGAGTCACTATGGCGATCAATTTGAAACAGTGCAAATAGGACTCGCGTCTGTTTCAAGCAAGTACAGTGTATTGGACTGAAGAGAAGCTACTGTTCTTGTCAGTTTCCTAAGCAGAGTTGAAGTAGATATGGCCCGTGTGTAGGAAGGACAGTTCTTTTGTTCTGAGCAAGCTCACTGTTCTGGCCCTATAGAAAACACAGTAGAGTAGAAGAGTGCTCTTTTCGCAAATGCAGAGTGTGTTTCTTCTAAGGCGAGCTAGTGTTTGTTTCCCAGTCAGAAATTGAGGGGAATCACATGCAGTTTCGGGTCCTAAGAGCAAGAGTTGTTTTCTGGTAAGAAGAGTCACTATTGCGATCCATTTGCGGCACAGTGCAAATAGCACTCGCGTTTGTTCCCAGCAAGTACAGTGTATTAGACTGAAGAGAAGCTACTGTTCTTGTCAGTTTCCTAAGCAGAATTGAAGTAGAATTGGTCCCTGTGTGTAGGAAGCACAGTTGTTTTGTTCTGAGCAAGCTCACTGTTCAAGCCCTACAGGAAACACAGTAGAGTAGAAGACTGCTCTTTTCTCAAAAGCAGAGTGTGTTTCTTGTAAGGTGAGCTAGTGTTTGTTTCTGAGTCAGAAATGGAATTGAATCACATGAAGTTTCTGTTCTTACTAGCAAGATTTGTTTTCTGGTAAGAAGAGTCACTGTTGCGATCCATTTGCCACACAGTGCCAATAGCATTCGCATCTCTTCCCAGCAAGTACAGTTTATTGGACTGAAGAGAAGCTACTGTTCTTGTCAGTTTCCGAAGCAGAGTTGAAGTAGATATGGCCCGTGTGTAGGAAGCACAGTTCTTCTGTTCTGAGCAAGCTCACTGTTCTGGCCCTATAGAAAACACAGTAGAGTAGAAGAGTGCTCTTTTCTCAAAAGCAGAGTGTGTTTCTTGTAAGGCGAGCTAGTGTTTGTTTCCCAGTCAGAAATCGAGTGGAATCACATGCTGTTTCTGGTCCTAAGTGCAAGAGTTGTTTTCTGGTAAGAAGAGTCACTATTGCGATCCATTTGCCGCACAGTGCAAATAGCACACGCGTTTGTTCCCAGGAAGTACAGTGTATTGGACTGAAGAGAAGCTACTGTTCTTGTCAGTTTCCTAAGCAGAGTTGAAGTAGATATGGCCCGTGTGTGTAGGAAGCACAGTTCTTTTGTTCACAGCAAGCTCACTGTTCTGGCCCTATATGAAACACAGTAGAGTAGAAGAGAGCTCTTTTCTCAAAAGCAGAGTGTGTTTCTTGTAAGGTGAGCTAGTGTTTGTTTCCCAGTCAGAAATGAAGTTGAATCACATGCAGTTTCTGGTCCTACGAGCAAGAGTTGTTTTTTGGTAAGAAGAGTCACCATTGCAATCCATTTGGCACAGTGCAAATAGCACTCGCGTTTGTTCCCAGCAAGTACAGTGTATTGGATTGAAGAGAAGCTACTGTTCTTGACAGTTTCCTAAGCAGAGTTGAAGTAAAATTGGTCCGTTCGTGTAGGAAGCACAGTTCTTATGTTCTGAGCAAGCTCACTGTTCTGGCCCTATATGAAACACAGTAGAGTAGAAGAGTGCTCTTTTCTCAAAAGCAGAGTGTGTTTCTTTTAAGGCGAGCTAGTGTTTGTTTCCCAGTCAGTAATGGAGTTGAAGCAAAAGCAGTTTCTGGCCATACTAGCAATTGTTGTTTTCTGGTAAGAAGAGTCACTGTTGCGATCCATTTGCCACACAATGCAAATAGCACTCGCGTCTGTTCCCAGCAAGTACAGTGTATTAGACTGAAGAGAAGATACTGTTCTTGTCAGTTTCCTAAGCAGAGTTGAAGTAGATATGGCCCGTGTGTAGGAAGCACAGTTCTTATGTTCTGAGCAAGCTCACTGTTCTGGCCCTATAGGAAACACAGTAGAGTAGAAGAGTGCTCTTTTCTCAAAAGCAGAGTGTGTTTCTTATAAGGTGAGCTAGTGTTTGTTTCCCAGTCAGAAATCGAGTGGAATCACATGCAGTTTCTGGTGCTAAGAGCAAGATTTGTTTTCTGGTAAGAAGAGTCACTATTGCGATCCAATTGACACAGTGCAAAAAGCACTCGCGTCTGTACCCAGCAAGTACACTGTTTTGGATCGAAGAGAAGATAGTGTTCTTGTCAGTTTCCTAAGCAGAGTTGAAGTAGATATGGCCCGTGTGTGTAGGAAGCACAGTTCTTTTGTTCTGAGCAAGCTCACTGTTCTGGCCCTATAGGAAACACAGTAGAGTAGAAGAGAGCTCTTTTCTCAAAAGCAGAGTGTGTTTCTTGTAAGGTGAGCTAGTGTTTGTTTCCCAGTCAGAAATGGAGTTGAATCACATGCAGTTTCTGGTCCTACGAGCAAGAGTTGTATTCTAGTAAGAAGAGTCACTATTGCAATCCATTTGCCGCACAGTGCAAATAGCACTCGCGTCTGTTCCCAGCAAGTACAATGTATTGGACTGAAGAGAAGCTACTGTTCTTGTCAGTTTCCTAAATAGAGTTGAACTAGATATGGCCCGTGTGTGTAAGAAGCACAGTTCTTTTTTTCTCAGCAAGCTCACTGTTCTGGCCCTATAGGAAACACAGTAGATTAGAAGAGAGCTCTTTTCTCAAAAGTAGAGTGTGTTTCTTGTAAGGTGAGCTAGTGTTAGTTTCCCGGTCAGAAATGGAGTTGAATCACATGCAGTTTATGGTCCTAAGAACAAGAGTTGTATTCTGGTAAGAAGAGTCACTATTGCAATCCATTTGCCGCACAGTGCATATAGCACTCGCGTCTGTTCCCAGCAAGTACAGTCTATTGGACTGAAGAGAAGCTGCTGTTCTTGTCAGTTTCCTAAGCAGAGTTGAAGTAGATATGGCCCGTGTGTGCAGGAAGCACAGTTCTTTTGTTCTGAGCAAGCTCACTGTTCTGGCCCTATAGGAAACACAGTAGAGTAGAAGAGTGCTCTTTTCTCAAAAGCAGAGTGTGTTTCTTGTAAGGCAAGCTAGTGTTTGTTTCCCAGTCAGTAATGGAGTTGAATCACATGCAGTTTCTGGTCATACTGGAAAGAGTTGTTTTCTGTTACGAAGAGTCACAGTTGCGATCCATTTGCCAAACAGTGCAAATAGCACTCGCGTCTGTTCCCAGCAAGTACAGTGTATTGGACTGAAGAGAAGCTGCTGTTCTTGTCAGTTTTATAAGCAGAGTTGAAGTAGGTATGGCCCGTGTGTGTAGGAAGCACAGTTCTTTTGTTCTCAGCAAGCTCACTGTTCTGGCCCTATAGGAAACACAGTAGAGTAGAAGAGTGCTCTTTTCTCAAAAGAAGAGTGTGTTTCTTGTAAGGCGAGCTAGTGTTTGTTTCCCAGTCCGAAATCGAGTGGAGTCACATGCAGATTCTGGTCCTAAGAACAAGAGTTGTTTTCTGGTAAGAAGAGTCACTATTGCGATACATTTGCCGCACAGTGCAAATAGCCCTCGCGTTTGTTCCCAGCATGTACACTGTATTGGACTGAAGAAAAGCTACTGTTCTTGACAGTTTCCTAAGCAGAGTTGAAGTAGATATGGCCCGTGTGTGTAGAAAGGACAGTTCTTTTGTTCTCAGCAAGCTCACTGTTCTGGCACTGTAGGAAACACAGTAGAGTAGAAGAGAGCTCTCTTCTCAAAAGCAGAGTGTGTTTCTTGTAAGGTGAGCTAGTGTTTGTTTCCCAGTCAGAAATGAAGTTGAATCACATGCAGTTTCTGGTCCTATGAGCAAGAGTTGTTTTCTGGAAAGAAGAGTCACCATTGCAATCCATTTGCTGCACAGTGCAAATAGCACTCGCGTCTATTCCCAGCAAATACAGTGTATTGGACTGAAGAGAAGCTACCGCTCTTGTCAGTTTCCTAAGCAGAGTTGAAGTAGAATTGGTCCGTGTGTGTAGGAAGCACAGTTCTTTTGTTCTGAGCAAGCTCACTGTTCTTGCCCTATAGGAAACACAGTAGAGTAGAAGAGAGCTCTTTTCTCAAAAGCAGAGTGTGTTTCTTGTAAGGCGAGCTAGTGTTTGTTTCCCTGTCTGAAATGGAGTTGAATCACATGCAGTTTCTGGTCCTACGAGCAAGAGTTGTTTTCTGGTAAGAAGAGTCACTATTGCGATCCATTTGACACAGTGCAAATAGCACTCGCATCTGTTCCCAGCAAGTACACTGTATTGGACTGAAGAGAAGCTACTGTTCTTGTTAGATTCCTAAGCAGAGTTGAAGTAGATATGGCCATGTGTGTAGGAAGCACAGTTCTTTTGTTCTGAGCAAGCTCACTGTTCTGGCCCTATAGGAAACACAGTAGAGTAGAAGAGTGCTCTTTTCTCAAAAGCAGAGTGTGTTTCTTGTAAGGCAACCTAGTGTTTGTTTCCCAGTCAGTAATGGAGTTGAATCACATGCAGTTTCTGGTCATACTGGAAAGAGTTGTTTTCTGGTAAGAAGAGTCATAGTTGCGATCTATTTGCCACACAGTGCAAATAGCACTCGCGTCTGTTCCCAGCAATTACAGTGTGTTGGACTGAAGAGAAGCTACTGCTCTTGTCAGTTTCCTAAGCAGAGTTGAAGTAGATATGGCCCGTGTGTAGGAAGCACAGTTCTTTTGTTCTGAGCAAGCTCACTGTTCAGGCCCTATAGGAAACAGAGTAGAGTAGAAGAGTGCTCTTTTCTCAAAAGCAGAGTGTGTTTCTTGAAAGGCAAGCTAGTGTTTGTTTTCCTGTCAGAAATGGAGTTGAATCACATGCAGTTTCTGGTCCTACAAGCAAGAGTTGTTTTCTGGTAAGAAGAGTCACTATGGCGATCAATTTGACACAGTGCAAATAGGACTCGCGTCTTTTTCAAGCAAGTACAGTGTATTGGACTGAAGAGAAGCTACTGTTCTTGTCAGTTTCCTAAGCAGAGTTGAAGTAGATATGGCCCTTGTGTAGGAAGCACAGTTCTTTTGTTCTGAGCAAGCTCACTGTTCTAGCCGTATAGAAAACCCAGTAGAGTAGAAGAGTGCTCTTTTCGCAAATGCAGAGTGTGTTTCTTTTTAGGCTAACTAGTGTTTGTTTCCCAGTCAGAAATGGAGTGGAATCACATGCAGTTACTGGTCCTATGAGCAAGAGTTGTTTTCTGGTAAGGAGAGTCACTATTGCGCTCCAATTGCCATACACAGTGAAAATAGCACTCGCGTCTGTTCCCATCAAGTAGTGTGTATTGGACTGAAGAAAAGCTACTGTTCTTGTTAGTTTCGAATGCAGAGTTGAAGTAGATATGGCCTGTGTGTGTAGGAAGCACAGTTCGTTTGTTCTGAGCAAGCTGACAGTTCTGGCCCTATAGGAAACACAGTAGAGTAGAAGAGTGCTCTTTTCTCAAACGCAGAGTGTGTTTCTTGTAAGGCGAGCTAGTGTTTGTTTCCCAGTCAGAAATCGAGTGGAATCACATGCAGTTTCTGGTCCTAAGAGCAAGAGTTGTTTTCTGGTAAGAAGAGTCACTATTGCGATCCATTTGCCACACAGTGCGAATAGCACTCGCGTTTGTTCCCAGCAAGTACAGTGTATTGGACTGAAGAAAAGCTACTGTTCTTGTCATTTTCCTAAGCAGAGTTGAAGTAGATATGGCCCGTGTGTAGGAAGCACAGTTCTTTTGTTCTCAGCAAGCTCACTGTTTTGGCCCTATAGAAAACACTGTATAGTAGAAGAGTGCTCTTTTCTCAAAAGCAGAGTGTGTTTCTTGTAAGGCGAGCTAGTGTTTGGTTCCCAGTCAGAAATCGAGTGGAATCACATGTAGTTTCTGGTCCTAAGAGCAAGAGTTGTTTTCTTGTAAGAAGAGTCACTATTCCAATCCATTTGCCGCACAGTGCAAATAGCACTCGCGTCAATTCCCAGCAAGTATAAAGTATTGGACTGAAGAGAAGCTTCCGCTCTTGTCAGTTTCCTAAGCAGAATTGAAGTAGACTTGGTCCCTGTGTGTAGGAAGCACAGTTCTTTTGTTCTGAGCAAGCTCACTGTTCAAGCCCTATAGGAAACACAGTAGAGTAGAAGAGTGCTCTTTTCTCAAAAGCAGAGTATGTTTCCTGTAAGGTGACCAAGTGTTTGTCTCCCAGTCAGAAATGGAGTTGAATCACATGCAGTTTCTGTTCCTACTAGCAAGATTTGTTTTCTGGTAAGAGGAGTCACTATGGAGCTCCCATTGCCATACACAGTGCAAAAAGCACTCACGTCTCTTCCCAGCAAGTACAGTGTATTGGACTGACGAAAAGCTACTGTTCTTGTTAGTTTCGTAAGCAGAGTTGAAGTAGATATGGCCTGTGTGTGTAGGAAGCACAGTTCTTTTGTTCTGAGCAAGCTCACTGTTCTGGCCCTATAGGAAACACAGTAGAGTAGACGAGTGCTCTTTTCTCAAAAGCAGAGTGTGTTTCTTGTAAGGCGAGCTAGTGTTTATTTCCCAGTCAGAAATCGAGTGGAATCACATGCAGTTTCTGGTCCTACGAGCAAGAGTTGTTTTCCAGTAAGAAGAGACACTATTGTGATCCATTTGCCACACTGTGCTAATAGCACTCGGGTCTGTTCACAGCAAGTACAGTGTATTGGACTGAAGAGAAGCTACTGTTCTTGTCAGTTTCCTAAGCAGAGTTGAAGTAGATATTGCCGTGTGTGTAGGAAGCACAGTTCCTTTGTTCTGAGCTAGCTCACTGTTCTGGCCCAATAGGAAACACAGTAGAGTAGAACAGAGCTCTTTTCTCAAAAGCAGAGTGTGTTTATTGAAAGGCGAGCTAGTGTTTGTTTCCCTGTCAGAAAAGGAGTTGAATCACATGCAGTTTCTGGTCCTAAGAGCAAGAGTTGTTTTCTGGTAAGAAGAGTCACTGTTGTGATCCATTTGCCACACAGTGCAAATAGCACTCGCGTCTGTTCCCAACAAGTACAGTGTATTGGACTGGAGAGAAGCTACTGTTCTTGTCAGTTTCCTAAGCAGAGTTGAAGTAGATATGACCCGTGTGTGTAGGAAGCACAGTTCTTTTGTTCTCAGCAAGCTCACTGTTCAGGCCCTATAGGGAACAGAGTAGAGTAGAAGAGTGCTCTTTTCTCAAAAGCAGAGTGTGTTTCTTGAAAGGCAAGCTAGTGTTTGTTTTCCTGTCAGAAATGGAGTTGAATCACATGCAGTTTCTGGTCCTACAAGCAAGAGTTGTTTTCTGGTAAGAAGAGTCACTATGGCGATCAATTTGACACAGTGCAAATAGGACTCGCGTCTGTTTCAAGCAAGTACAGTGTATTGGACTGAAGAGAAGCTACTGTTCTTGTCAGTTTCCTAAGCAGAGTTGAAGTAGATATGGCCCTTGTGTAGGAAGCACAGTTCTTTTGTTCTGAGCAAGCTCACTGTTCTAGCCGTATAGAAAACACAGTAGAGTAGAAGAGTGCTCTTTTCACAAATGCAGAGTGTGTTTCTTGTAAGGCTAACTAGTGTTTGTTACCCAGTCAGAAATGGAGTGGAATCACATGCAGTTACTGGTCCTATGAGCAAGAGTTGTTTTCTGGTAAGGAGAGTCACTATTGCGCTCCAATTGCCATACACAGTGAAAATAGCACTCGCATCTGTTCCCATCAAGTAGTGTGTATTGGACTGAAGAAAAGCTACTGTTCTTGTTAGTTTCGAATGCAGAGTTGAAGTAGATATGGCCTGTGTGTGTAGGAAGCACAGTTCGTTTGTTCTGAGCAAGCTGACAGTTCTGGCCCTATAGGAAACACAGTAGAGTAGAAGAGTGCTCTTTTCTCAAACGCAGAGTGTGTTTCTTGTAAGGCGAGCTAGTGTTTGTTTCCCAGTCAGAAATCGAGTGGAATCACATGCAGTTTCTGGTCCTAAGAGCAAGAGTTGTTTTCTGGTAAGAAGAGTCACTATTGCGATCCATTTGCCACACAGTGCGAATAGCACTCGCGTTTGTTCCCAGCAAGTACAGTGTATTGGACTGAAGAAAAGCTACTGTTCTTGTCATTTTCCTAAGCAGAGTTGAAGTAGATATGGCCCGTGTGTAGGAAGCACAGTTCTTTTGTTCTCAGCAAGCTCACTGTTTTGGCCCTATAGAAAACACTGTATAGTAGAAGAGTGCTCTTTTCTCAAAAGCAGAGTGTGTTTCTTGTAAGGCGAGCTAGTGTTTGGTTCCCAGTCAGAAATCGAGTGGAATCACATGTAGTTTCTGGTCCTAAGAGCAAGAGTTGTTTTCTTGTAAGAAGAGTCACTATTCCAATCCATTTGCCGCACAGTGCAAATAGCACTCGCGTCAATTCCCAGCAAGTATAAAGTATTGGACTGAAGAGAAGCTTCCGCTCTTGTCAGTTTCCTAAGCAGAATTGAAGTAGACTTGGTCCCTGTGTGTAGGAAGCACAGTTCTTTTGTTCTGAGCAAGCTCACTGTTCAAGCCCTATAGGAAACACAGTAGAGTAGAAGAGTGCTCTTTTCTCAAAAGCAGAGTATGTTTCCTGTAAGGTGACCAAGTGTTTGTCTCCCAGTCAGAAATGGAGTTGAATCACATGCAGTTTCTGTTCCTACTAGCAAGATTTGTTTTCTGGTAAGAGGAGTCACTATGGAGCTCCCATTGCCATACACAGTGCAAAAAGCACTCACGTCTCTTCCCAGCAAGTACAGTGTATTGGACTGACGAAAAGCTACTGTTCTTGTTAGTTTCGTAAGCAGAGTTGAAGTAGATATGGCCTGTGTGTGTAGGAAGCACAGTTCTTTTGTTCTGAGCAAGCTCACTGTTCTGGCCCTATAGGAAACACAGTAGAGTAGACGAGTGCTCTTTTCTCAAAAGCAGAGTGTGTTTCTTGTAAGGCGAGCTAGTGTTTATTTCCCAGTCAGAAATCGAGTGGAATCACATGCAGTTTCTGGTCCTACGAGCAAGAGTTGTTTTCCAGTAAGAAGAGACACTATTGTGATCCATTTGCCACACTGTGCTAATAGCACTCGGGTCTGTTCACAGCAAGTACAGTGTATTGGACTGAAGAGAAGCTACTGTTCTTGTCAGTTTCCTAAGCAGAGTTGAAGTAGATATTGCCGTGTGTGTAGGAAGCACAGTTCCTTTGTTCTGAGCTAGCTCACTGTTCTGGCCCAATAGGAAACACAGTAGAGTAGAACAGAGCTCTTTTCTCAAAAGCAGAGTGTGTTTATTGAAAGGCGAGCTAGTGTTTGTTTCCCTGTCAGAAAAGGAGTTGAATCACATGCAGTTTCTGGTCCTAAGAGCAAGAGTTGTTTTCTGGTAAGAAGAGTCACTGTTGTGATCCATTTGCCACACAGTGCAAATAGCACTCGCGTCTGTTCCCAACAAGTACAGTGTATTGGACTGGAGAGAAGCTACTGTTCTTGTCAGTTTCCTAAGCAGAGTTGAAGTAGATATGACCCGTGTGTGTAGGAAGCACAGTTCTTTTGTTCTCAGCAAGCTCACTGTTCAGGCCCTATAGGGAACAGAGTAGAGTAGAAGAGTGCTCTTTTCTCAAAAGCAGAGTGTGTTTCTTGAAAGGCAAGCTAGTGTTTGTTTTCCTGTCAGAAATGGAGTTGAATCACATGCAGTTTCTGGTCCTACAAGCAAGAGTTGTTTTCTGGTAAGAAGAGTCACTATGGCGATCAATTTGACACAGTGCAAATAGGACTCGCGTCTGTTTCAAGCAAGTACAGTGTATTGGACTGAAGAGAAGCTACTGTTCTTGTCAGTTTCCTAAGCAGAGTTGAAGTAGATATGGCCCTTGTGTAGGAAGCACAGTTCTTTTGTTCTGAGCAAGCTCACTGTTCTAGCCGTATAGAAAACACAGTAGAGTAGAAGAGTGCTCTTTTCGCAAATGCAGAGTGTGTTTCTTGTAAGGCTAACTAGTGTTTGTTACCCAGTCAGAAATGGAGTGGAATCACATGCAGTAACTGGTCCTACGAGCAAGAGTTGTTTTCTGGTAAGGAGAGTCACTATTGCGCTCCAATTGCCATACACAGTGAAAATAGCACTCGCATCTGTTCCCATCAAGTACTATGTATTGGACTGAAGAAAAGCTACTGTTCTTGTTACTTTCGAATGCAGAGTTGAAGTAGATATGGCCTGTGTGTGTAGGAAGCACAGTTCGTTTGTTCTGAGCAAGCTCACTGTTCTGGCCCTATAGGAAACACAGTAGAGTAGAAGAGTGCTCTTTTCTCAAACGCAGAGTGTGTTTCTTGTAAGGCGAGCTAGTGTTTGTTTCCCAGTCAGAAATCGAGTGGAATCACATGCAGTTTCTGGTCCTAAAAGCAAGAGTTGTTTTCTGGTAAGAAGAGTCACTATTGCGATCCATTTGCCGCACAGTGCGAATAGCACTCGCGTTTGTTCCCAGCAAGTACAGTGTATTGGACTGAAGAAAAGCTACTGTTCTTGTCATTTTCCTAAGCAGAGTTGAAGTAGATATGGCCCGTGTGTAGGAAGCACAGTTCTTTTGTTCTCAGCAAGCTCACTGTTTTGGCCCTATAGAAAACACTGTATAGTAGAAGAGTGCTCTTTTCTCAAAAGCAGAGTGTGTTTCTTGTAAGGCGAGCTAGTGTTTGGTTCCCAGTCAGAAATCGAGTGGAATCACATGTAGTTTCTGGTCCTAAGAGCAAGAGTTGTTTTCTTGTAAGAAGAGTCACTATTCCAACCCATTTGCCGCACAGTGCAAATAGCACTCGCGTCAATTCCCAGCAAGTATAAAGTATTGGACTGAAGAGAAGCTTCCGCTCTTGTCAGTTTCCTAAGCAGAATTGAAGTAGACTTGGTCCCTGTGTGTAGGAAGCACAGTTCTTTTGTTCTGAGCAAGCTCACTGTTCAAGCCCTATAGGAAACACAGTAGAGTAGAAGAGTGCTCTTTTCTCAAAAGCAGAGTATGTTTCTTGTAAGGTGAGCTAGTGTTTGTCTCCCAGTCAGAAATGGAGTTGAATCACATGCAGTTTCTGTTCCTACTAGCAAGATTTGTTTTCTGGTAAGAGGAGTCACTATGGAGCTCCCATTGCCATACACAGTGCAAAAAGCACTCACGTCTCTTCCCAGCAAGTACAGAGTATTGGACTGACGAAAAGCTACTGTTCTTGTTAGTTTCGTAAGCAGAGTTGAAGTAGATATGGCCTGTGTGTGTAGGAAGCATAGTTCTTTTGTTCTGAGCAAGCTCACTGTTCTGGCCCTATAGGAAACACAGTAGAGTAGACGAGTGCTCTTTTCTCAAAAGCAGAGTGTGTTTCTTGTAAGGCGAGCTAGTGTTTGTTTTCCAGTCAGAAATCGAGTGGAATCACATGCAGTTTCTGGTCCTACGAGCAAGAGTTGTTTTCCAGTAAGAAGAGACACTATTGTGATCCATTTGCCACACTGTGCTAATAGCACTCGGGTCTGTTCACAGCAAGTACAGTGTATTGGACTGAAGAGAAGCTACTGTTCTTGTCAGTTTCCTAAGCAGAGTTGAAGTAGATATTGCCGTGTGTGTAGGAAGCACAGTTCCTTTGTTCTGAGCTAGCTCACTGTTCTGGCCCTATAGGAAACACAGTAGAGTAGAACAGAGCTCTTTTCTCAAAAGCAGAGTGTGTTTATTGAAAGGCGAGCTAGTGTTTGTTTCCCTGTCAGAAAAGGAGTTGAATCACATGCAGTTTCTGGTCCTAAGAGCAAGAGTTGTTTTCTGGTAAGAAGAGTCACTGTTGTGATCCATTTGCCACACAGTGCAAATAGCACTTGCGTCTGTTCCCAACAAGTACAGTGTATTGGACTGGAGAGAAGCTACTATTCTTGTCAGTTTCCTAAGCAGAGTTGAAGTAGATATGGCCCGTGTGTGTAGGAAGCACAGTTCTTTGTTCTCAGCAAGCTCACTGTTCTGGCCCTATATTAAACAGAGTAGAGTAGAAGAGTGCTCTTTTCTCAAAAGCAGAGTGTGTTTCTTGAAAGGCAAGCTAGTGTTTGTTTTCCTGTCAGAAATGGAGTTGAATCACATGCAGTTTCTGGTCCTACAAGCAAGAGTTGTTTTCTGGTAAGAAGAGTCACTATGGCGATCAATTTGAAACAGTGCAAATAGGACTCGCGTCTGTTTCAAGCAAGTACAGTGTATTGGACTGAAGAGAAGCTACTGTTCTTGTCAGTTTCCTAAGCAGAGTTGAAGTAGATATGGCCCGTGTGTAGGAAGCACAGTTCTTTTGTTCTGAGCAAGCTCACTGTTCTGGCCCTATAGAAAACACAGTAGAGTAGAAGAGTGCTCTTTTCGCAAATGCAGAGTGTGTTTCTTCTAAGGCGAGCTAGTGTTTGTTTCCCAGTCAGAAATCGAGGGGAATCACATGCAGTTTCGGGTCCTAAGAGCAAGAGTTGTTTTCTGGTAAGAAGAGTCACTATTGCGATCCATTTGCGGCACAGTGCAAATAGCACTCGCGTTTGTTCCCAGCAAGTACAGTGTATTAGACTGAAGAGAAGCTACTGTTCTTGTCAGTTTCCTAAGCAGAATTGAAGTAGAATTGGTCCCTTTGTGTAGGAAGCACAGTTGTTTTGTTCTGAGCAAGCTCACTGTTCAAGCCCTACAGGAAACACAGTAGAGTAGAAGACTGCTCCTTTCTCAAAAGCAGAGTGTGTTTCTTGTAAGGTGAGCTAGTGTTTGTTTCTGAGTCAGAAATGGAATTGAATCACATGAAGTTTCTGTTCTTACTAGCAAGATTTGTTTTCTGGTAAGAAGAGTCACTGTTGCGATCCATTTGCCACACAGTGCCAATAGCATTCGCATCTCTTCCCAGCAAGTACAGTTTATTGGACTGAAGAGAAGCTACTGTTCTTGTCAGTTTCCGAAGCAGAGTTGAAGTAGATATGGCCCGTGTGTAGGAAGCACAGTTCTTCTGTTCTGAGCAAGCTCACTGTTCTGGCCCTATAGAAAACACAGTAGAGTAGAAGAGTGCTCTTTTCTCAAAAGCAGAGTGTGTTTCTTGTAAGGCGAGCTAGTGTTTGTTTCCCAGTCAGAAATCGAGTGGAATCACATGCTGTTTCTGGTCCTAAGTGCAAGAGTTGTTTTCTGGTAAGAAGAGTCACTATTGCGATCCATTTGCCGCACAGTGCAAATAGCACACGCGTTTGTTCCCAGGAAGTACAGTGTATTGGACTGAAGAGAAGCTACTGTTCTTGTCAGTTTCCTAAGCAGAGTTGAAGTAGATATGGCCCGTGTGTGTAGGAAGCACAGTTCTTTTGTTCACAGCAAGCTCACTGTTCTGGCCCTATATGAAACACAGTAGAGTAGAAGAGAGCTCTTTTCTCAAAAGCAGAGTGTGTTTCTTGTAAGGTGAGCTAGTGTTTGTTTCCCAGTCAGAAATGAAGTTGAATCACATGCAGTTTCTGGTCCTACGAGCAAGAGTTGTTTTTTGGTAAGAAGAGTCACCATTGCAATCCATTTGGCACAGTGCAAATAGCACTCGCGTTTGTTCCCAGCAAGTACAGTGTATTGGATTGAAGAGAAGCTACTGTTCTTGACAGTTTCCTAAGCAGAGTTGAAGTAAAATTGGTCCGTTCGTGTAGGAAGCACAGTTCTTATGTTCTGAGCAAGCTCACTGTTCTGGCCCTATATGAAACACAGTAGAGTAGAAGAGTGCTCTTTTCTCAAAAGCAGAGTGTGTTTCTTTTAAGGCGAGCTAGTGTTTGTTTCCCAGTCAGTAATGGAGTTGAAGCAAAAGCAGTTTCTGGCCATACTAGCAATTGTTGTTTTCTGGTAAGAAGAGTCACTGTTGCGATCCATTTGCCACACAATGCAAATAGCACTCGCGTCTGTTCCCAGCAAGTACAGTGTATTAGACTGAAGAGAAGATACTGTTCTTGTCAGTTTCCTAAGCAGAGTTGAAGTAGATATGGCCCGTGTGTAGGAAGCACAGTTCTTATGTTCTGAGCAAGCTCACTGTTCTGGCCCTATAGGAAACACAGTAGAGTAGAAGAGTGCTCTTTTCAGAAAAGCAGAGTGTGTTTCTTATAAGGTGAGCTAGTGTTTGTTTCCCAGTCAGAAATCGAGTGGAATCACATGCAGTTTCTGGTGCTAAGAGCAAGATTTGTTTTCTGGTAAGAAGAGTCACTATTGCGATCCAATTGACACAGTGCAAAAAGCACTCGCGTCTGTACCCAGCAAGTACACTGTTTTGGATCGAAGAGAAGATAGTGTTCTTGTCAGTTTCCTAAGCAGAGTTGAAGTAGATATGGCCCGTGTGTGTAGGAAGCACAGTTCTTTTGTTCTTAGCAAGCTCACTGTTCTGGCCCTATATGAAACACAGTAGAGTAGAAGAGAGCTCTTTTCTCAAAAGCAGAGTGTGTTTCTTGTAAGGTGAGCTAGTGTTTGTTTCCCAGTCAGAAATGGAGTTGAATCACATGCAGTTTCTGGTCCTACGAGCAAGAGTTGTATTCTAGTAAGAAGAGTCACTATTGCAATCCATTTGCCGCACAGTGCAAATAGCACTCGCGTCTGTTCCCAGCAAGTACAATGTATTGGACTGAAGAGAAGCTACTGTTCTTGTCAGTTTCCTAAATAGAGTTGAACTAGATATGGCCCGTGTGTGTAAGAAGCACAGTTCTTTTTTTCTCAGCAAGCTCACTGTTCTGGCCCTATAGGAAACACAGTAGATTAGAAGAGAGCTCTTTTCTCAAAAGTTGAGTGTGTTTCTTGTAAGGTGAGCTAGTGTTAGTTTCCCGGTCAGAAATGGAGTTGAATCACATGCAGTTTATGGTCCTAAGAGCAAGAGTTGTATTCTGGTAAGAAGAGTCACTATTGCAATCCATTTGCCGCACAGTGCATATAGCACTCGCGTCTGTTCCCAGCAAGTACAGTCTATTGGACTGAAGAGAAGCTGCTGTTCTTGTCAGTTTCCTAAGCAGAGTTGAAGTAGATATGGCCCGTGTGTGCAGGAAGCACAGTTCTTTTGTTCTGAGCAAGCTCACTGTTCTGGCCCTATAGGAAACACAGTAG